>NC_142383.1:19343186-19644765 GCF_059441005.1 Hippichthys cyanospilos | reverse complement strand
TTATCCTAATCCCAACCCTATTCCTTATCCTAATCTCAACCCTATTCCTTATCCTAATCCCAACCCTGACCCTCATCCTAATCCCAACCCTAATCCCCATTTCCCTGGGTCGGTCTTACTTCCCATTTGAGCCCTGAAACGAACATCAGTCAGGGCTCGGGGAGTTAGGACGAGGACCTGAAACAAAGGCAAAAGGGTTTCAAGGTAAGTAGAAGGATTGGAAGGACAACACAGGTAAGTGAAGTAGTACAACGGAGCAACAAGAAGATTCGTCGGGGGACAGCGGATGAGAAGAGAAACAGGTAAGTGAAGACAACATTCGGTGGAAAAAAGGAAAAAAACAGAGCGACAGGATGAAGTGGACTTTCACGGACGGACCACAGGAGGCACTGTGAGGAAAGATCCTCACTTGGATAAAAAAACGTTTGCGCACTTCCGCAAAACGCCATTTGGACAGCGGAACTTGAAGAGGAAGGACAGGAGTGAGATAGTACAACGGAGCAACAAGAGGATTCGTCGGGGGACAACGGATGAGAAGAGAACCAGGAAAAACGACAAGGGATTCATCATCACAAGAATAAAAGATGGATCAACAAATTCGTCGTGGGACAATTGATAAGAAGAGGAGCAGGTAAGTGAGCACATCACACAGCATGTTCAACAATCAGATAGGAAGAGAAATTCAAGCCAAAAACTGGGAGCAACAGGAGGAAGTGCACTGCTCCAATGGGCCACAAGAGGGCACTGTGGGGAAAGATCCCCACTCCTATAAAAGCGTCTGCGCACGTCCGCAAGGAGCCATTTGGACGACGGAGCTCGAAGAGGAAGGACGTGAGGAGCCACAACACAGTAAGAAAAGACAACTTTGCAACAATACATGGACACAAGCCAGGAACTGATCACCCCTGGCTGGGTCGCCCAAGGGAGGGTGTCTGGAGATTAAAGACCCGAAACACCCGATGAACTTGGGTTCTCCACTGATGATGTGTCCTAAAATTACCTCGTCGACGGACGAGGGCCAAAGCTAATGTGGCTAACTGCAAGTTAGCTGAATACATTAAGCTAAATCTGGATTTGAAACTTTGACCTTGAGCTTTGACGTGGACTTCGCGGATGGAACCTGCGACGTCATGACGGGTGACTGACCCGTCGGGAAAGACAAGGGCCAATGCTAATGTGGCTAACCGGATGTCAACCGGTTGCATTAGCTCGGCTCTTTCCTAAAACATCAGGCCAAGAAAAAGATACAAGAACGTCAAGGGACTTCGCGGACGGTAGCGGCGACGCAATGGCGGGCAGCCGATCCGTCGGGAGAATCAGGGGCCAAAGCTAATGTGGCTAACCAGGTGGTAGCCACATACATTACATCGGCCCATTCTCGGAACATATTCACACACGAGTCCCAGAGGCCAAAGCAGCTGCGGGAGGTCAAGGACCCGCACGTGGGCACTGGAGACGAGATGTCCAGGTTCACACCATGAGGCACGGTGACAAAGGGGGTTCCCGTAAGTTTGCCCCGACGTGGCGAGTGCACCACGGGATGGCGGTCTTTACCGGCTCCCGGCCTATAACCATAAACCTAACCTGCCCGGGCCTGGCGGGGTGAACCCGGGTTCCTTTCTGCGCCACGGGCCGAGTGGGGGAACCTGGACAAGAGTGTGACAACGGGGGACAATTGACCCATCAAGAAGGGTAAAGGCCAAGGCTAATGTAGCTAGCTGGGTGCTAGCCGAATACATTAGCTGGGCCTGGACCTTGAACATTGACGTGGACCTCGCGGATGGAATCGACGACGCCATGACGGGTGACTGACCCGTCGGGAAAGGCAAGGGCCGATGCTAATGTGGTTAACCGGAGGTCAACCGGTTGCATTAGCTCGGCTCTTTCCTAAAACATCAGGGCAAGAAAAAGGAAATAAAAGAACATCAATGGACTTCACGGACGGTAGCGGCGACGCAATAGCGGGCAGCCGATCCGTCGGGAGAATCGAGGGCCAAAGCTAATGTGGCTAACCAGGTGGTAGCCACATCCGTTACATCGGCCCATTCTCGAAACATATTCACACACGAGTCCCAGAGGCCAAAGCAGCTGCGTGAGGTCAAGGACCCGCACGTGGGCACTGGTGACGCTACGGCGACGACGGCGGTAACGACACCTCGTCTAACCCCAACCAGTGCCTAATCCTAATCCCAACCCTATTCCTTATTCTAATCCCAACCCTATTCCTTATCCTAATCCCAACCCTATTCCTTATCCTAATCTCAACCCTATTCCTTATCCTAATCCCAACCCTATTCTTTATCCTAATCCCAACCCTATTCCTTATCCTAATCCCAACCCTATTCCTTATCCTAATCTCAACCCTATTCCTTATCCTAATCCCAACCCTGTTCCTTATCCTAATCCCAACCCTATTCCTTATCCTAATCCCAACCCTATTCCTTATCCTAATCTCAACCCTATTCCTTATCCTAATCCCAACCCTGACCCTCATCCTAATCCCAACCCTAATCCCCATTTCCCTGGGTCGGTCTTACTTCCCATTTGAGCCCTGAAACGAACATCAGTCAGGGCTCGGGGAGTTAGGACGAGGACCTGAAACAAAGGCAAAAGGGTTTCAAGGTAAGTAGAAGGATTGGAAGGACAACACAGGTAAGTGAAGTAGTACAACGGAGCAACAAGAAGATTCGTCGGGGGACGGCGGATGAGAAGAGAAACAGGTAAGTGAAGACAACATTCGGTGGAAAAAAGGAAAAAAACAGAGCGACAGGATGAAGTGGACTTTCACGGACGGACCACAGGAGGCACTGTGAGGAAAGATCCTCACTTGGATAAAAAAACGTTTGCGCACTTCCGCAAAACGCCATTTGGACAGCGGAACTTGAAGAGGAAGGACAGGAGTGAGATAGTACAACGGAGCAACAAGAGGATTCGTCGGGGGACAACGGATGAGAAGAGAACCAGGAAAAACGACAAGGGATTCATCATCACAAGAATAAAAGATGGATCAACAAATTCGTCGTGGGACAATTGATAAGAAGAGGAGCAGGTAAGTGAGCACATCACACAGCATGTTCAACAATCAGATAGGAAGAGAAATTCAAGCCAAAAACTGGGAGCAACAGGAGGAAGTGCACTGCTCCAATGGGCCACAAGAGGGCACTGTGGGGAAAGATCCCCACTCCTATAAAAGCGTCTGCGCACGTCCGCAAGGAGCCATTTGGACGACGGAGCTCGAAGAGGAAGGACGTGAGGAGCCACAACACAGTAAGAAAAGACAACTTTGCAACAATACATGGACACAAGCCAGGAACTGATCACCCCTGGCTGGGTCGCCCAAGGGAGGGTGTCTGGAGATTAAAGACCCGAAACACCCGATGAACTTGGGTTCTCCACTGATGATGTGTCCTAAAATTACCTCGTCGACGGACGAGGGCCAAAGCTAATGTGGCTAACTGCAAGTTAGCTGAATACATTAAGCTAAATCTGGATTTGAAACTTTGACCTTGAGCTTTGACGTGGACTTCGCGGATGGAACCTGCGACGTCATGACGGGTGACTGACCCGTCGGGAAAGACAAGGGCCAATGCTAATGTGGCTAACCGGATGTCAACCGGTTGCATTAGCTCGGCTCTTTCCTAAAACATCAGGCCAAGAAAAAGATACAAGAACGTCAAGGGACTTCGCGGACGGTAGCGGCGACGCAATGGCGGGCAGCCGATCCGTCGGGAGAATCAGGGGCCAAAGCTAATGTGGCTAACCAGGTGGTAGCCACATACATTACATCGGCCCATTCTCGGAACATATTCACACACGAGTCCCAGAGGCCAAAGCAGCTGCGGGAGGTCAAGGACCCGCACGTGGGCACTGGAGACGAGATGTCCAGGTTCACACCATGAGGCACGGTGACAAAGGGGGTTCCCGTAAGTTTGCCCCGACGTGGCGAGTGCACCACGGGATGGCGGTCTTTACCGGCTCCCGGCCTATAACCATAAACCTAACCTGCCCGGGCCTGGCGGGGTGAACCCGGGTTCCTTTCTGCGCCACGGGCCGAGTGGGGGAACCTGGACAAGAGTGTGACAACGGGGGACAATTGACCCATCAAGAAGGGTAAAGGCCAAGGCTAATGTAGCTAGCTGGGTGCTAGCCGAATACATTAGCTGGGCCTGGACCTTGAACATTGACGTGGACCTCGCGGATGGAATCGACGACGCCGTGACGGGTGACTGACCCGTCGGGAAAGGCAAGGGCCGATGCTAATGTGGTTAACCGGAGGTCAACCGGTTGCATTAGCTCGGCTCTTTCCTAAAACATCAGGGCAAGAAAAAGGAAATAAAAGAACATCAATGGACTTCACGGACGGTAGCGGCGACGCAATAGCGGGCAGCCGATCCGTCGGGAGAATCGAGGGCCAAAGCTAATGTGGCTAACCAGGTGGTAGCCACATCCGTTACATCGGCCCATTCTCGAAACATATTCACACACGAGTCCCAGAGGCCAAAGCAGCTGCGTGAGGTCAAGGACCCGCACGTGGGCACTGGTGACGCTACGGCGACGACGGCGGTAACGACACCTCGTCTAACCCCAACCAGTGCCTAATCCTAATCCCAACCCTATTCCTTATTCTAATCCCAACCCTATTCCTTATCCTAATCCCAACCCTATTCCTTATCCTAATCTCAACCCTATTCCTTATCCTAATCCCAACCCTATTCTTTATCCTAATCCCAACCCTATTCCTTATCCTAATCCCAACCCTATTCCTTATCCTAATCTCAACCCTATTCCTTATCCTAATCCCAACCCTGTTCCTTATCCTAATCCCAACCCTATTCCTTATCCTAATCCCAACCCTATTCCTTATCCTAATCTCAACCCTATTCCTTATCCTAATCCCAACCCTGACCCTCATCCTAATCCCAACCCTAATCCCCATTTCCCTGGGTCGGTCTTACTTCCCATTTGAGCCCTGAAACGAACATCAGTCAGGGCTCGGGGAGTTAGGACGAGGACCTGAAACAAAGGCAAAAGGGTTTCAAGGTAAGTAGAAGGATTGGAAGGACAACACAGGTAAGTGAAGTAGTACAACGGAGCAACAAGAAGATTCGTCGGGGGACAGCGGATGAGAAGAGAAACAGGTAAGTGAAGACAACATTCGGTGGAAAAAAGGAAAAAAACAGAGCGACAGGATGAAGTGGACTTTCACGGACGGACCACAGGAGGCACTGTGAGGAAAGATCCTCACTTGGATAAAAAAACGTTTGCGCACTTCCGCAAAACGCCATTTGGACAGCGGAACTTGAAGAGGAAGGACAGGAGTGAGATAGTACAACGGAGCAACAAGAGGATTCGTCGGGGGACAACGGATGAGAAGAGAACCAGGAAAAACGACAAGGGATTCATCATCACAAGAATAAAAGATGGATCAACAAATTCGTCGTGGGACAATTGATAAGAAGAGGAGCAGGTAAGTGAGCACATCACACAGCATGTTCAACAATCAGATAGGAAGAGAAATTCAAGCCAAAAACTGGGAGCAACAGGAGGAAGTGCACTGCTCCAATGGGCCACAAGAGGGCACTGTGGGGAAAGATCCCCACTCCTATAAAAGCGTCTGCGCACGTCCGCAAGGAGCCATTTGGACGACGGAGCTCGAAGAGGAAGGACGTGAGGAGCCACAACACAGTAAGAAAAGACAACTTTGCAACAATACATGGACACAAGCCAGGAACTGATCACCCCTGGCTGGGTCGCCCAAGGGAGGGTGTCTGGAGATTAAAGACCCGAAACACCCGATGAACTTGGGTTCTCCACTGATGATGTGTCCTAAAATTACCTCGTCGACGGACGAGGGCCAAAGCTAATGTGGCTAACTGCAAGTTAGCTGAATACATTAAGCTAAATCTGGATTTGAAACTTTGACCTTGAGCTTTGACGTGGACTTCGCGGATGGAACCTGCGACGTCATGACGGGTGACTGACCCGTCGGGAAAGACAAGGGCCAATGCTAATGTGGCTAACCGGATGTCAACCGGTTGCATTAGCTCGGCTCTTTCCTAAAACATCAGGCCAAGAAAAAGATACAAGAACGTCAAGGGACTTCGCGGACGGTAGCGGCGACGCAATGGCGGGCAGCCGATCCGTCGGGAGAATCAGGGGCCAAAGCTAATGTGGCTAACCAGGTGGTAGCCACATACATTACATCGGCCCATTCTCGGAACATATTCACACACGAGTCCCAGAGGCCAAAGCAGCTGCGGGAGGTCAAGGACCCGCACGTGGGCACTGGAGACGAGATGTCCAGGTTCACACCATGAGGCACGGTGACAAAGGGGGTTCCCGTAAGTTTGCCCCGACGTGGCGAGTGCACCACGGGATGGCGGTCTTTACCGGCTCCCGGCCTATAACCATAAACCTAACCTGCCCGGGCCTGGCGGGGTGAACCCGGGTTCCTTTCTGCGCCACGGGCCGAGTGGGGGAACCTGGACAAGAGTGTGACAACGGGGGACAATTGACCCATCAAGAAGGGTAAAGGCCAAGGCTAATGTAGCTAGCTGGGTGCTAGCCGAATACATTAGCTGGGCCTGGACCTTGAACATTGACGTGGACCTCGCGGATGGAATCGACGACGCCATGACGGGTGACTGACCCGTCGGGAAAGGCAAGGGCCGATGCTAATGTGGTTAACCGGAGGTCAACCGGTTGCATTAGCTCGGCTCTTTCCTAAAACATCAGGGCAAGAAAAAGGAAATAAAAGAACATCAATGGACTTCACGGACGGTAGCGGCGACGCAATAGCGGGCAGCCGATCCGTCGGGAGAATCGAGGGCCAAAGCTAATGTGGCTAACCAGGTGGTAGCCACATCCGTTACATCGGCCCATTCTCGAAACATATTCACACACGAGTCCCAGAGGCCAAAGCAGCTGCGTGAGGTCAAGGACCCGCACGTGGGCACTGGTGACGCTACGGCGACGACGGCGGTAACGACACCTCGTCTAACCCCAACCAGTGCCTAATCCTAATCCCAACCCTATTCCTTATTCTAATCCCAACCCTATTCCTTATCCTAATCCCAACCCTATTCCTTATCCTAATCTCAACCCTATTCCTTATCCTAATCCCAACCCTATTCTTTATCCTAATCCCAACCCTATTCCTTATCCTAATCCCAACCCTATTCCTTATCCTAATCTCAACCCTATTCCTTATCCTAATCCCAACCCTGTTCCTTATCCTAATCCCAACCCTATTCCTTATCCTAATCCCAACCCTATTCCTTATCCTAATCTCAACCCTATTCCTTATCCTAATCCCAACCCTGACCCTCATCCTAATCCCAACCCTAATCCCCATTTCCCTGGGTCGGTCTTACTTCCCATTTGAGCCCTGAAACGAACATCAGTCAGGGCTCGGGGAGTTAGGACGAGGACCTGAAACAAAGGCAAAAGGGTTTCAAGGTAAGTAGAAGGATTGGAAGGACAACACAGGTAAGTGAAGTAGTACAACGGAGCAACAAGAAGATTCGTCGGGGGACGGCGGATGAGAAGAGAAACAGGTAAGTGAAGACAACATTCGGTGGAAAAAAGGAAAAAAACAGAGCGACAGGATGAAGTGGACTTTCACGGACGGACCACAGGAGGCACTGTGAGGAAAGATCCTCACTTGGATAAAAAAACGTTTGCGCACTTCCGCAAAACGCCATTTGGACAGCGGAACTTGAAGAGGAAGGACAGGAGTGAGATAGTACAACGGAGCAACAAGAGGATTCGTCGGGGGACAACGGATGAGAAGAGAACCAGGAAAAACGACAAGGGATTCATCATCACAAGAATAAAAGATGGATCAACAAATTCGTCGTGGGACAATTGATAAGAAGAGGAGCAGGTAAGTGAGCACATCACACAGCATGTTCAACAATCAGATAGGAAGAGAAATTCAAGCCAAAAACTGGGAGCAACAGGAGGAAGTGCACTGCTCCAATGGGCCACAAGAGGGCACTGTGGGGAAAGATCCCCACTCCTATAAAAGCGTCTGCGCACGTCCGCAAGGAGCCATTTGGACGACGGAGCTCGAAGAGGAAGGACGTGAGGAGCCACAACACAGTAAGAAAAGACAACTTTGCAACAATACATGGACACAAGCCAGGAACTGATCACCCCTGGCTGGGTCGCCCAAGGGAGGGTGTCTGGAGATTAAAGACCCGAAACACCCGATGAACTTGGGTTCTCCACTGATGATGTGTCCTAAAATTACCTCGTCGACGGACGAGGGCCAAAGCTAATGTGGCTAACTGCAAGTTAGCTGAATACATTAAGCTAAATCTGGATTTGAAACTTTGACCTTGAGCTTTGACGTGGACTTCGCGGATGGAACCTGCGACGTCATGACGGGTGACTGACCCGTCGGGAAAGACAAGGGCCAATGCTAATGTGGCTAACCGGATGTCAACCGGTTGCATTAGCTCGGCTCTTTCCTAAAACATCAGGCCAAGAAAAAGATACAAGAACGTCAAGGGACTTCGCGGACGGTAGCGGCGACGCAATGGCGGGCAGCCGATCCGTCGGGAGAATCAGGGGCCAAAGCTAATGTGGCTAACCAGGTGGTAGCCACATACATTACATCGGCCCATTCTCGGAACATATTCACACACGAGTCCCAGAGGCCAAAGCAGCTGCGGGAGGTCAAGGACCCGCACGTGGGCACTGGAGACGAGATGTCCAGGTTCACACCATGAGGCACGGTGACAAAGGGGGTTCCCGTAAGTTTGCCCCGACGTGGCGAGTGCACCACGGGATGGCGGTCTTTACCGGCTCCCGGCCTATAACCATAAACCTAACCTGCCCGGGCCTGGCGGGGTGAACCCGGGTTCCTTTCTGCGCCACGGGCCGAGTGGGGGAACCTGGACAAGAGTGTGACAACGGGGGACAATTGACCCATCAAGAAGGGTAAAGGCCAAGGCTAATGTAGCTAGCTGGGTGCTAGCCGAATACATTAGCTGGGCCTGGACCTTGAACATTGACGTGGACCTCGCGGATGGAATCGACGACGCCATGACGGGTGACTGACCCGTCGGGAAAGGCAAGGGCCGATGCTAATGTGGTTAACCGGAGGTCAACCGGTTGCATTAGCTCGGCTCTTTCCTAAAACATCAGGGCAAGAAAAAGGAAATAAAAGAACATCAATGGACTTCACGGACGGTAGCGGCGACGCAATAGCGGGCAGCCGATCCGTCGGGAGAATCGAGGGCCAAAGCTAATGTGGCTAACCAGGTGGTAGCCACATCCGTTACATCGGCCCATTCTCGAAACATATTCACACACGAGTCCCAGAGGCCAAAGCAGCTGCGTGAGGTCAAGGACCCGCACGTGGGCACTGGTGACGCTACGGCGACGACGGCGGTAACGACACCTCGTCTAACCCCAACCAGTGCCTAATCCTAATCCCAACCCTATTCCTTATTCTAATCCCAACCCTATTCCTTATCCTAATCCCAACCCTATTCCTTATCCTAATCTCAACCCTATTCCTTATCCTAATCCCAACCCTATTCTTTATCCTAATCCCAACCCTATTCCTTATCCTAATCCCAACCCTATTCCTTTTCCTAATCTCAACCCTATTCCTTATCCTAATCCCAACCCTGTTCCTTATCCTAATCCCAACCCTATTCCTTATCCTAATCCCAACCCTATTCCTTATCCTAATCTCAACCCTATTCCTTATCCTAATCCCAACCCTGACCCTCATCCTAATCCCAACCCTAATCCCCATTTCCCTGGGTCGGTCTTACTTCCCATTTGAGCCCTGAAACGAACATCAGTCAGGGCTCGGGGAGTTAGGACGAGGACCTGAAACAAAGGCAAAAGGGTTTCAAGGTAAGTAGAAGGATTGGAAGGACAACACAGGTAAGTGAAGTAGTACAACGGAGCAACAAGAAGATTCGTCGGGGGACAGCGGATGAGAAGAGAAACAGGTAAGTGAAGACAACATTCGGTGGAAAAAAGGAAAAAAACAGAGCGACAGGATGAAGTGGACTTTCACGGACGGACCACAGGAGGCACTGTGAGGAAAGATCCTCACTTGGATAAAAAAACGTTTGCGCACTTCCGCAAAACGCCATTTGGACAGCGGAACTTGAAGAGGAAGGACAGGAGTGAGATAGTACAACGGAGCAACAAGAGGATTCGTCGGGGGACAACGGATGAGAAGAGAACCAGGAAAAACGACAAGGGATTCATCATCACAAGAATAAAAGATGGATCAACAAATTCGTCGTGGGACAATTGATAAGAAGAGGAGCAGGTAAGTGAGCACATCACACAGCATGTTCAACAATCAGATAGGAAGAGAAATTCAAGCCAAAAACTGGGAGCAACAGGAGGAAGTGCACTGCTCCAATGGGCCACAAGAGGGCACTGTGGGGAAAGATCCCCACTCCTATAAAAGCGTCTGCGCACGTCCGCAAGGAGCCATTTGGACGACGGAGCTCGAAGAGGAAGGACGTGAGGAGCCACAACACAGTAAGAAAAGACAACTTTGCAACAATACATGGACACAAGCCAGGAACTGATCACCCCTGGCTGGGTCGCCCAAGGGAGGGTGTCTGGAGATTAAAGACCCGAAACACCCGATGAACTTGGGTTCTCCACTGATGATGTGTCCTAAAATTACCTCGTCGACGGACGAGGGCCAAAGCTAATGTGGCTAACTGCAAGTTAGCTGAATACATTAAGCTAAATCTGGATTTGAAACTTTGACCTTGAGCTTTGACGTGGACTTCGCGGATGGAACCTGCGACGTCATGACGGGTGACTGACCCGTCGGGAAAGACAAGGGCCAATGCTAATGTGGCTAACCGGATGTCAACCGGTTGCATTAGCTCGGCTCTTTCCTAAAACATCAGGCCAAGAAAAAGATACAAGAACGTCAAGGGACTTCGCGGACGGTAGCGGCGACGCAATGGCGGGCAGCCGATCCGTCGGGAGAATCAGGGGCCAAAGCTAATGTGGCTAACCAGGTGGTAGCCACATACATTACATCGGCCCATTCTCGGAACATATTCACACACGAGTCCCAGAGGCCAAAGCAGCTGCGGGAGGTCAAGGACCCGCACGTGGGCACTGGAGACGAGATGTCCAGGTTCACACCATGAGGCACGGTGACAAAGGGGGTTCCCGTAAGTTTGCCCCGACGTGGCGAGTGCACCACGGGATGGCGGTCTTTACCGGCTCCCGGCCTATAACCATAAACCTAACCTGCCCGGGCCTGGCGGGGTGAACCCGGGTTCCTTTCTGCGCCACGGGCCGAGTGGGGGAACCTGGACAAGAGTGTGACAACGGGGGACAATTGACCCATCAAGAAGGGTAAAGGCCAAGGCTAATGTAGCTAGCTGGGTGCTAGCCGAATACATTAGCTGGGCCTGGACCTTGAACATTGACGTGGACCTCGCGGATGGAATCGACGACGCCATGACGGGTGACTGACCCGTCGGGAAAGGCAAGGGCCGATGCTAATGTGGTTAACCGGAGGTCAACCGGTTGCATTAGCTCGGCTCTTTCCTAAAACATCAGGGCAAGAAAAAGGAAATAAAAGAACATCAATGGACTTCACGGACGGTAGCGGCGACGCAATAGCGGGCAGCCGATCCGTCGGGAGAATCGAGGGCCAAAGCTAATGTGGCTAACCAGGTGGTAGCCACATCCGTTACATCGGCCCATTCTCGAAACATATTCACACACGAGTCCCAGAGGCCAAAGCAGCTGCGTGAGGTCAAGGACCCGCACGTGGGCACTGGTGACGCTACGGCGACGACGGCGGTAACGACACCTCGTCTAACCCCAACCAGTGCCTAATCCTAATCCCAACCCTATTCCTTATTCTAATCCCAACCCTATTCCTTATCCTAATCCCAACCCTATTCCTTATCCTAATCTCAACCCTATTCCTTATCCTAATCCCAACCCTATTCTTTATCCTAATCCCAACCCTATTCCTTATCCTAATCCCAACCCTATTCCTTATCCTAATCTCAACCCTATTCCTTATCCTAATCCCAACCCTGTTCCTTATCCTAATCCCAACCCTATTCCTTATCCTAATCCCAACCCTATTCCTTATCCTAATCTCAACCCTATTCCTTATCCTAATCCCAACCCTGACCCTCATCCTAATCCCAACCCTAATCCCCATTTCCCTGGGTCGGTCTTACTTCCCATTTGAGCCCTGAAACGAACATCAGTCAGGGCTCGGGGAGTTAGGACGAGGACCTGAAACAAAGGCAAAAGGGTTTCAAGGTAAGTAGAAGGATTGGAAGGACAACACAGGTAAGTGAAGTAGTACAACGGAGCAACAAGAAGATTCGTCGGGGGACAGCGGATGAGAAGAGAAACAGGTAAGTGAAGACAACATTCGGTGGAAAAAAGGAAAAAAACAGAGCGACAGGATGAAGTGGACTTTCACGGACGGACCACAGGAGGCACTGTGAGGAAAGATCCTCACTTGGATAAAAAAACGTTTGCGCACTTCCGCAAAACGCCATTTGGACAGCGGAACTTGAAGAGGAAGGACAGGAGTGAGATAGTACAACGGAGCAACAAGAGGATTCGTCGGGGGACAACGGATGAGAAGAGAACCAGGAAAAACGACAAGGGATTCATCATCACAAGAATAAAAGATGGATCAACAAATTCGTCGTGGGACAATTGATAAGAAGAGGAGCAGGTAAGTGAGCACATCACACAGCATGTTCAACAATCAGATAGGAAGAGAAATTCAAGCCAAAAACTGGGAGCAACAGGAGGAAGTGCACTGCTCCAATGGGCCACAAGAGGGCACTGTGGGGAAAGATCCCCACTCCTATAAAAGCGTCTGCGCACGTCCGCAAGGAGCCATTTGGACGACGGAGCTCGAAGAGGAAGGACGTGAGGAGCCACAACACAGTAAGAAAAGACAACTTTGCAACAATACATGGACACAAGCCAGGAACTGATCACCCCTGGCTGGGTCGCCCAAGGGAGGGTGTCTGGAGATTAAAGACCCGAAACACCCGATGAACTTGGGTTCTCCACTGATGATGTGTCCTAAAATTACCTCGTCGACGGACGAGGGCCAAAGCTAATGTGGCTAACTGCAAGTTAGCTGAATACATTAAGCTAAATCTGGATTTGAAACTTTGACCTTGAGCTTTGACGTGGACTTCGCGGATGGAACCTGCGACGTCATGACGGGTGACTGACCCGTCGGGAAAGACAAGGGCCAATGCTAATGTGGCTAACCGGATGTCAACCGGTTGCATTAGCTCGGCTCTTTCCTAAAACATCAGGCCAAGAAAAAGATACAAGAACGTCAAGGGACTTCGCGGACGGTAGCGGCGACGCAATGGCGGGCAGCCGATCCGTCGGGAGAATCAGGGGCCAAAGCTAATGTGGCTAACCAGGTGGTAGCCACATACATTACATCGGCCCATTCTCGGAACATATTCACACACGAGTCCCAGAGGCCAAAGCAGCTGCGGGAGGTCAAGGACCCGCACGTGGGCACTGGAGACGAGATGTCCAGGTTCACACCATGAGGCACGGTGACAAAGGGGGTTCCCGTAAGTTTGCCCCGACGTGGCGAGTGCACCACGGGATGGCGGTCTTTACCGGCTCCCGGCCTATAACCATAAACCTAACCTGCCCGGGCCTGGCGGGGTGAACCCGGGTTCCTTTCTGCGCCACGGGCCGAGTGGGGGAACCTGGACAAGAGTGTGACAACGGGGGACAATTGACCCATCAAGAAGGGTAAAGGCCAAGGCTAATGTAGCTAGCTGGGTGCTAGCCGAATACATTAGCTGGGCCTGGACCTTGAACATTGACGTGGACCTCGCGGATGGAATCGACGACGCCATGACGGGTGACTGACCCGTCGGGAAAGGCAAGGGCCGATGCTAATGTGGTTAACCGGAGGTCAACCGGTTGCATTAGCTCGGCTCTTTCCTAAAACATCAGGGCAAGAAAAAGGAAATAAAAGAACATCAATGGACTTCACGGACGGTAGCGGCGACGCAATAGCGGGCAGCCGATCCGTCGGGAGAATCGAGGGCCAAAGCTAATGTGGCTAACCAGGTGGTAGCCACATCCGTTACATCGGCCCATTCTCGAAACATATTCACACACGAGTCCCAGAGGCCAAAGCAGCTGCGTGAGGTCAAGGACCCGCACGTGGGCACTGGTGACGCTACGGCGACGACGGCGGTAACGACACCTCGTCTAACCCCAACCAGTGCCTAATCCTAATCCCAACCCTATTCCTTATTCTAATCCCAACCCTATTCCTTATCCTAATCCCAACCCTATTCCTTATCCTAATCTCAACCCTATTCCTTATCCTAATCCCAACCCTATTCTTTATCCTAATCCCAACCCTATTCCTTATCCTAATCCCAACCCTATTCCTTTTCCTAATCTCAACCCTATTCCTTATCCTAATCCCAACCCTGTTCCTTATCCTAATCCCAACCCTATTCCTTATCCTAATCCCAACCCTATTCCTTATCCTAATCTCAACCCTATTCCTTATCCTAATCCCAACCCTGACCCTCATCCTAATCCCAACCCTAATCCCCATTTCCCTGGGTCGGTCTTACTTCCCATTTGAGCCCTGAAACGAACATCAGTCAGGGCTCGGGGAGTTAGGACGAGGACCTGAAACAAAGGCAAAAGGGTTTCAAGGTAAGTAGAAGGATTGGAAGGACAACACAGGTAAGTGAAGTAGTACAACGGAGCAACAAGAAGATTCGTCGGGGGACAGCGGATGAGAAGAGAAACAGGTAAGTGAAGACAACATTCGGTGGAAAAAAGGAAAAAAACAGAGCGACAGGATGAAGTGGACTTTCACGGACGGACCACAGGAGGCACTGTGAGGAAAGATCCTCACTTGGATAAAAAAACGTTTGCGCACTTCCGCAAAACGCCATTTGGACAGCGGAACTTGAAGAGGAAGGACAGGAGTGAGATAGTACAACGGAGCAACAAGAGGATTCGTCGGGGGACAACGGATGAGAAGAGAACCAGGAAAAACGACAAGGGATTCATCATCACAAGAATAAAAGATGGATCAACAAATTCGTCGTGGGACAATTGATAAGAAGAGGAGCAGGTAAGTGAGCACATCACACAGCATGTTCAACAATCAGATAGGAAGAGAAATTCAAGCCAAAAACTGGGAGCAACAGGAGGAAGTGCACTGCTCCAATGGGCCACAAGAGGGCACTGTGGGGAAAGATCCCCACTCCTATAAAAGCGTCTGCGCACGTCCGCAAGGAGCCATTTGGACGACGGAGCTCGAAGAGGAAGGACGTGAGGAGCCACAACACAGTAAGAAAAGACAACTTTGCAACAATACATGGACACAAGCCAGGAACTGATCACCCCTGGCTGGGTCGCCCAAGGGAGGGTGTCTGGAGATTAAAGACCCGAAACACCCGATGAACTTGGGTTCTCCACTGATGATGTGTCCTAAAATTACCTCGTCGACGGACGAGGGCCAAAGCTAATGTGGCTAACTGCAAGTTAGCTGAATACATTAAGCTAAATCTGGATTTGAAACTTTGACCTTGAGCTTTGACGTGGACTTCGCGGATGGAACCTGCGACGTCATGACGGGTGACTGACCCGTCGGGAAAGACAAGGGCCAATGCTAATGTGGCTAACCGGATGTCAACCGGTTGCATTAGCTCGGCTCTTTCCTAAAACATCAGGCCAAGAAAAAGATACAAGAACGTCAAGGGACTTCGCGGACGGTAGCGGCGACGCAATGGCGGGCAGCCGATCCGTCGGGAGAATCAGGGGCCAAAGCTAATGTGGCTAACCAGGTGGTAGCCACATACATTACATCGGCCCATTCTCGGAACATATTCACACACGAGTCCCAGAGGCCAAAGCAGCTGCGGGAGGTCAAGGACCCGCACGTGGGCACTGGAGACGAGATGTCCAGGTTCACACCATGAGGCACGGTGACAAAGGGGGTTCCCGTAAGTTTGCCCCGACGTGGCGAGTGCACCACGGGATGGCGGTCTTTACCGGCTCCCGGCCTATAACCATAAACCTAACCTGCCCGGGCCTGGCGGGGTGAACCCGGGTTCCTTTCTGCGCCACGGGCCGAGTGGGGGAACCTGGACAAGAGTGTGACAACGGGGGACAATTGACCCATCAAGAAGGGTAAAGGCCAAGGCTAATGTAGCTAGCTGGGTGCTAGCCGAATACATTAGCTGGGCCTGGACCTTGAACATTGACGTGGACCTCGCGGATGGAATCGACGACGCCATGACGGGTGACTGACCCGTCGGGAAAGGCAAGGGCCGATGCTAATGTGGTTAACCGGAGGTCAACCGGTTGCATTAGCTCGGCTCTTTCCTAAAACATCAGGGCAAGAAAAAGGAAATAAAAGAACATCAATGGACTTCACGGACGGTAGCGGCGACGCAATAGCGGGCAGCCGATCCGTCGGGAGAATCGAGGGCCAAAGCTAATGTGGCTAACCAGGTGGTAGCCACATCCGTTACATCGGCCCATTCTCGAAACATATTCACACACGAGTCCCAGAGGCCAAAGCAGCTGCGTGAGGTCAAGGACCCGCACGTGGGCACTGGTGACGCTACGGCGACGACGGCGGTAACGACACCTCGTCTAACCCCAACCAGTGCCTAATCCTAATCCCAACCCTATTCCTTATTCTAATCCCAACCCTATTCCTTATCCTAATCCCAACCCTATTCCTTATCCTAATCTCAACCCTATTCCTTATCCTAATCCCAACCCTATTCTTTATCCTAATCCCAACCCTATTCCTTATCCTAATCCCAACCCTATTCCTTATCCTAATCTCAACCCTATTCCTTATCCTAATCCCAACCCTGTTCCTTATCCTAATCCCAACCCTATTCCTTATCCTAATCCCAACCCTATTCCTTATCCTAATCTCAACCCTATTCCTTATCCTAATCCCAACCCTGACCCTCATCCTAATCCCAACCCTAATCCCCATTTCCCTGGGTCGGTCTTACTTCCCATTTGAGCCCTGAAACGAACATCAGTCAGGGCTCGGGGAGTTAGGACGAGGACCTGAAACAAAGGCAAAAGGGTTTCAAGGTAAGTAGAAGGATTGGAAGGACAACACAGGTAAGTGAAGTAGTACAACGGAGCAACAAGAAGATTCGTCGGGGGACAGCGGATGAGAAGAGAAACAGGTAAGTGAAGACAACATTCGGTGGAAAAAAGGAAAAAAACAGAGCGACAGGATGAAGTGGACTTTCACGGACGGACCACAGGAGGCACTGTGAGGAAAGATCCTCACTTGGATAAAAAAACGTTTGCGCACTTCCGCAAAACGCCATTTGGACAGCGGAACTTGAAGAGGAAGGACAGGAGTGAGATAGTACAACGGAGCAACAAGAGGATTCGTCGGGGGACAACGGATGAGAAGAGAACCAGGAAAAACGACAAGGGATTCATCATCACAAGAATAAAAGATGGATCAACAAATTCGTCGTGGGACAATTGATAAGAAGAGGAGCAGGTAAGTGAGCACATCACACAGCATGTTCAACAATCAGATAGGAAGAGAAATTCAAGCCAAAAACTGGGAGCAACAGGAGGAAGTGCACTGCTCCAATGGGCCACAAGAGGGCACTGTGGGGAAAGATCCCCACTCCTATAAAAGCGTCTGCGCACGTCCGCAAGGAGCCATTTGGACGACGGAGCTCGAAGAGGAAGGACGTGAGGAGCCACAACACAGTAAGAAAAGACAACTTTGCAACAATACATGGACACAAGCCAGGAACTGATCACCCCTGGCTGGGTCGCCCAAGGGAGGGTGTCTGGAGATTAAAGACCCGAAACACCCGATGAACTTGGGTTCTCCACTGATGATGTGTCCTAAAATTACCTCGTCGACGGACGAGGGCCAAAGCTAATGTGGCTAACTGCAAGTTAGCTGAATACATTAAGCTAAATCTGGATTTGAAACTTTGACCTTGAGCTTTGACGTGGACTTCGCGGATGGAACCTGCGACGTCATGACGGGTGACTGACCCGTCGGGAAAGACAAGGGCCAATGCTAATGTGGCTAACCGGATGTCAACCGGTTGCATTAGCTCGGCTCTTTCCTAAAACATCAGGCCAAGAAAAAGATACAAGAACGTCAAGGGACTTCGCGGACGGTAGCGGCGACGCAATGGCGGGCAGCCGATCCGTCGGGAGAATCAGGGGCCAAAGCTAATGTGGCTAACCAGGTGGTAGCCACATACATTACATCGGCCCATTCTCGGAACATATTCACACACGAGTCCCAGAGGCCAAAGCAGCTGCGGGAGGTCAAGGACCCGCACGTGGGCACTGGAGACGAGATGTCCAGGTTCACACCATGAGGCACGGTGACAAAGGGGGTTCCCGTAAGTTTGCCCCGACGTGGCGAGTGCACCACGGGATGGCGGTCTTTACCGGCTCCCGGCCTATAACCATAAACCTAACCTGCCCGGGCCTGGCGGGGTGAACCCGGGTTCCTTTCTGCGCCACGGGCCGAGTGGGGGAACCTGGACAAGAGTGTGACAACGGGGGACAATTGACCCATCAAGAAGGGTAAAGGCCAAGGCTAATGTAGCTAGCTGGGTGCTAGCCGAATACATTAGCTGGGCCTGGACCTTGAACATTGACGTGGACCTCGCGGATGGAATCGACGACGCCATGACGGGTGACTGACCCGTCGGGAAAGGCAAGGGCCGATGCTAATGTGGTTAACCGGAGGTCAACCGGTTGCATTAGCTCGGCTCTTTCCTAAAACATCAGGGCAAGAAAAAGGAAATAAAAGAACATCAATGGACTTCACGGACGGTAGCGGCGACGCAATAGCGGGCAGCCGATCCGTCGGGAGAATCGAGGGCCAAAGCTAATGTGGCTAACCAGGTGGTAGCCACATCCGTTACATCGGCCCATTCTCGAAACATATTCACACACGAGTCCCAGAGGCCAAAGCAGCTGCGTGAGGTCAAGGACCCGCACGTGGGCACTGGTGACGCTACGGCGACGACGGCGGTAACGACACCTCGTCTAACCCCAACCAGTGCCTAATCCTAATCCCAACCCTATTCCTTATTCTAATCCCAACCCTATTCCTTATCCTAATCCCAACCCTATTCCTTATCCTAATCTCAACCCTATTCCTTATCCTAATCCCAACCCTATTCTTTATCCTAATCCCAACCCTATTCCTTATCCTAATCCCAACCCTATTCCTTATCCTAATCTCAACCCTATTCCTTATCCTAATCCCAACCCTGTTCCTTATCCTAATCCCAACCCTATTCCTTATCCTAATCCCAACCCTATTCCTTATCCTAATCTCAACCCTATTCCTTATCCTAATCCCAACCCTGACCCTCATCCTAATCCCAACCCTAATCCCCATTTCCCTGGGTCGGTCTTACTTCCCATTTGAGCCCTGAAACGAACATCAGTCAGGGCTCGGGGAGTTAGGACGAGGACCTGAAACAAAGGCAAAAGGGTTTCAAGGTAAGTAGAAGGATTGGAAGGACAACACAGGTAAGTGAAGTAGTACAACGGAGCAACAAGAAGATTCGTC
Source organism: Hippichthys cyanospilos (assembly GCF_059441005.1). Lineage (NCBI taxonomy): Eukaryota > Metazoa > Chordata > Actinopteri > Syngnathiformes > Syngnathidae > Hippichthys > Hippichthys cyanospilos. The sequence goes on along the minus strand of NC_142383.1, from coordinate 19,625,147 downwards.
GGGGGACGGCGGATGAGAAGAGAAACAGGTAAGTGAAGACAACATTCGGTGGAAAAAAGGAAAAAAACAGAGCGACAGGATGAAGTGGACTTTCACGGACGGACCACAGGAGGCACTGTGAGGAAAGATCCTCACTTGGATAAAAAAACGTTTGCGCACTTCCGCAAAACGCCATTTGGACAGCGGAACTTGAAGAGGAAGGACAGGAGTGAGATAGTACAACGGAGCAACAAGAGGATTCGTCGGGGGACAACGGATGAGAAGAGAACCAGGAAAAACGACAAGGGATTCATCATCACAAGAATAAAAGATGGATCAACAAATTCGTCGTGGGACAATTGATAAGAAGAGGAGCAGGTAAGTGAGCACATCACACAGCATGTTCAACAATCAGATAGGAAGAGAAATTCAAGCCAAAAACTGGGAGCAACAGGAGGAAGTGCACTGCTCCAATGGGCCACAAGAGGGCACTGTGGGGAAAGATCCCCACTCCTATAAAAGCGTCTGCGCACGTCCGCAAGGAGCCATTTGGACGACGGAGCTCGAAGAGGAAGGACGTGAGGAGCCACAACACAGTAAGAAAAGACAACTTTGCAACAATACATGGACACAAGCCAGGAACTGATCACCCCTGGCTGGGTCGCCCAAGGGAGGGTGTCTGGAGATTAAAGACCCGAAACACCCGATGAACTTGGGTTCTCCACTGATGATGTGTCCTAAAATTACCTCGTCGACGGACGAGGGCCAAAGCTAATGTGGCTAACTGCAAGTTAGCTGAATACATTAAGCTAAATCTGGATTTGAAACTTTGACCTTGAGCTTTGACGTGGACTTCGCGGATGGAACCTGCGACGTCATGACGGGTGACTGACCCGTCGGGAAAGACAAGGGCCAATGCTAATGTGGCTAACCGGATGTCAACCGGTTGCATTAGCTCGGCTCTTTCCTAAAACATCAGGCCAAGAAAAAGATACAAGAACGTCAAGGGACTTCGCGGACGGTAGCGGCGACGCAATGGCGGGCAGCCGATCCGTCGGGAGAATCAGGGGCCAAAGCTAATGTGGCTAACCAGGTGGTAGCCACATACATTACATCGGCCCATTCTCGGAACATATTCACACACGAGTCCCAGAGGCCAAAGCAGCTGCGGGAGGTCAAGGACCCGCACGTGGGCACTGGAGACGAGATGTCCAGGTTCACACCATGAGGCACGGTGACAAAGGGGGTTCCCGTAAGTTTGCCCCGACGTGGCGAGTGCACCACGGGATGGCGGTCTTTACCGGCTCCCGGCCTATAACCATAAACCTAACCTGCCCGGGCCTGGCGGGGTGAACCCGGGTTCCTTTCTGCGCCACGGGCCGAGTGGGGGAACCTGGACAAGAGTGTGACAACGGGGGACAATTGACCCATCAAGAAGGGTAAAGGCCAAGGCTAATGTAGCTAGCTGGGTGCTAGCCGAATACATTAGCTGGGCCTGGACCTTGAACATTGACGTGGACCTCGCGGATGGAATCGACGACGCCATGACGGGTGACTGACCCGTCGGGAAAGGCAAGGGCCGATGCTAATGTGGTTAACCGGAGGTCAACCGGTTGCATTAGCTCGGCTCTTTCCTAAAACATCAGGGCAAGAAAAAGGAAATAAAAGAACATCAATGGACTTCACGGACGGTAGCGGCGACGCAATAGCGGGCAGCCGATCCGTCGGGAGAATCGAGGGCCAAAGCTAATGTGGCTAACCAGGTGGTAGCCACATCCGTTACATCGGCCCATTCTCGAAACATATTCACACACGAGTCCCAGAGGCCAAAGCAGCTGCGTGAGGTCAAGGACCCGCACGTGGGCACTGGTGACGCTACGGCGACGACGGCGGTAACGACACCTCGTCTAACCCCAACCAGTGCCTAATCCTAATCCCAACCCTATTCCTTATTCTAATCCCAACCCTATTCCTTATCCTAATCCCAACCCTATTCCTTATCCTAATCTCAACCCTATTCCTTATCCTAATCCCAACCCTATTCTTTATCCTAATCCCAACCCTATTCCTTATCCTAATCCCAACCCTATTCCTTATCCTAATCTCAACCCTATTCCTTATCCTAATCCCAACCCTGTTCCTTATCCTAATCCCAACCCTATTCCTTATCCTAATCCCAACCCTATTCCTTATCCTAATCTCAACCCTATTCCTTATCCTAATCCCAACCCTGACCCTCATCCTAATCCCAACCCTAATCCCCATTTCCCTGGGTCGGTCTTACTTCCCATTTGAGCCCTGAAACGAACATCAGTCAGGGCTCGGGGAGTTAGGACGAGGACCTGAAACAAAGGCAAAAGGGTTTCAAGGTAAGTAGAAGGATTGGAAGGACAACACAGGTAAGTGAAGTAGTACAACGGAGCAACAAGAAGATTCGTCGGGGGACAGCGGATGAGAAGAGAAACAGGTAAGTGAAGACAACATTCGGTGGAAAAAAGGAAAAAAACAGAGCGACAGGATGAAGTGGACTTTCACGGACGGACCACAGGAGGCACTGTGAGGAAAGATCCTCACTTGGATAAAAAAACGTTTGCGCACTTCCGCAAAACGCCATTTGGACAGCGGAACTTGAAGAGGAAGGACAGGAGTGAGATAGTACAACGGAGCAACAAGAGGATTCGTCGGGGGACAACGGATGAGAAGAGAACCAGGAAAAACGACAAGGGATTCATCATCACAAGAATAAAAGATGGATCAACAAATTCGTCGTGGGACAATTGATAAGAAGAGGAGCAGGTAAGTGAGCACATCACACAGCATGTTCAACAATCAGATAGGAAGAGAAATTCAAGCCAAAAACTGGGAGCAACAGGAGGAAGTGCACTGCTCCAATGGGCCACAAGAGGGCACTGTGGGGAAAGATCCCCACTCCTATAAAAGCGTCTGCGCACGTCCGCAAGGAGCCATTTGGACGACGGAGCTCGAAGAGGAAGGACGTGAGGAGCCACAACACAGTAAGAAAAGACAACTTTGCAACAATACATGGACACAAGCCAGGAACTGATCACCCCTGGCTGGGTCGCCCAAGGGAGGGTGTCTGGAGATTAAAGACCCGAAACACCCGATGAACTTGGGTTCTCCACTGATGATGTGTCCTAAAATTACCTCGTCGACGGACGAGGGCCAAAGCTAATGTGGCTAACTGCAAGTTAGCTGAATACATTAAGCTAAATCTGGATTTGAAACTTTGACCTTGAGCTTTGACGTGGACTTCGCGGATGGAACCTGCGACGTCATGACGGGTGACTGACCCGTCGGGAAAGACAAGGGCCAATGCTAATGTGGCTAACCGGATGTCAACCGGTTGCATTAGCTCGGCTCTTTCCTAAAACATCAGGCCAAGAAAAAGATACAAGAACGTCAAGGGACTTCGCGGACGGTAGCGGCGACGCAATGGCGGGCAGCCGATCCGTCGGGAGAATCAGGGGCCAAAGCTAATGTGGCTAACCAGGTGGTAGCCACATACATTACATCGGCCCATTCTCGGAACATATTCACACACGAGTCCCAGAGGCCAAAGCAGCTGCGGGAGGTCAAGGACCCGCACGTGGGCACTGGAGACGAGATGTCCAGGTTCACACCATGAGGCACGGTGACAAAGGGGGTTCCCGTAAGTTTGCCCCGACGTGGCGAGTGCACCACGGGATGGCGGTCTTTACCGGCTCCCGGCCTATAACCATAAACCTAACCTGCCCGGGCCTGGCGGGGTGAACCCGGGTTCCTTTCTGCGCCACGGGCCGAGTGGGGGAACCTGGACAAGAGTGTGACAACGGGGGACAATTGACCCATCAAGAAGGGTAAAGGCCAAGGCTAATGTAGCTAGCTGGGTGCTAGCCGAATACATTAGCTGGGCCTGGACCTTGAACATTGACGTGGACCTCGCGGATGGAATCGACGACGCCATGACGGGTGACTGACCCGTCGGGAAAGGCAAGGGCCGATGCTAATGTGGTTAACCGGAGGTCAACCGGTTGCATTAGCTCGGCTCTTTCCTAAAACATCAGGGCAAGAAAAAGGAAATAAAAGAACATCAATGGACTTCACGGACGGTAGCGGCGACGCAATAGCGGGCAGCCGATCCGTCGGGAGAATCGAGGGCCAAAGCTAATGTGGCTAACCAGGTGGTAGCCACATCCGTTACATCGGCCCATTCTCGAAACATATTCACACACGAGTCCCAGAGGCCAAAGCAGCTGCGTGAGGTCAAGGACCCGCACGTGGGCACTGGTGACGCTACGGCGACGACGGCGGTAACGACACCTCGTCTAACCCCAACCAGTGCCTAATCCTAATCCCAACCCTATTCCTTATTCTAATCCCAACCCTATTCCTTATCCTAATCCCAACCCTATTCCTTATCCTAATCTCAACCCTATTCCTTATCCTAATCCCAACCCTATTCTTTATCCTAATCCCAACCCTATTCCTTATCCTAATCCCAACCCTATTCCTTATCCTAATCTCAACCCTATTCCTTATCCTAATCCCAACCCTGTTCCTTATCCTAATCCCAACCCTATTCCTTATCCTAATCCCAACCCTATTCCTTATCCTAATCTCAACCCTATTCCTTATCCTAATCCCAACCCTGACCCTCATCCTAATCCCAACCCTAATCCCCATTTCCCTGGGTCGGTCTTACTTCCCATTTGAGCCCTGAAACGAACATCAGTCAGGGCTCGGGGAGTTAGGACGAGGACCTGAAACAAAGGCAAAAGGGTTTCAAGGTAAGTAGAAGGATTGGAAGGACAACACAGGTAAGTGAAGTAGTACAACGGAGCAACAAGAAGATTCGTCGGGGGACGGCGGATGAGAAGAGAAACAGGTAAGTGAAGACAACATTCGGTGGAAAAAAGGAAAAAAACAGAGCGACAGGATGAAGTGGACTTTCACGGACGGACCACAGGAGGCACTGTGAGGAAAGATCCTCACTTGGATAAAAAAACGTTTGCGCACTTCCGCAAAACGCCATTTGGACAGCGGAACTTGAAGAGGAAGGACAGGAGTGAGATAGTACAACGGAGCAACAAGAGGATTCGTCGGGGGACAACGGATGAGAAGAGAACCAGGAAAAACGACAAGGGATTCATCATCACAAGAATAAAAGATGGATCAACAAATTCGTCGTGGGACAATTGATAAGAAGAGGAGCAGGTAAGTGAGCACATCACACAGCATGTTCAACAATCAGATAGGAAGAGAAATTCAAGCCAAAAACTGGGAGCAACAGGAGGAAGTGCACTGCTCCAATGGGCCACAAGAGGGCACTGTGGGGAAAGATCCCCACTCCTATAAAAGCGTCTGCGCACGTCCGCAAGGAGCCATTTGGACGACGGAGCTCGAAGAGGAAGGACGTGAGGAGCCACAACACAGTAAGAAAAGACAACTTTGCAACAATACATGGACACAAGCCAGGAACTGATCACCCCTGGCTGGGTCGCCCAAGGGAGGGTGTCTGGAGATTAAAGACCCGAAACACCCGATGAACTTGGGTTCTCCACTGATGATGTGTCCTAAAATTACCTCGTCGACGGACGAGGGCCAAAGCTAATGTGGCTAACTGCAAGTTAGCTGAATACATTAAGCTAAATCTGGATTTGAAACTTTGACCTTGAGCTTTGACGTGGACTTCGCGGATGGAACCTGCGACGTCATGACGGGTGACTGACCCGTCGGGAAAGACAAGGGCCAATGCTAATGTGGCTAACCGGATGTCAACCGGTTGCATTAGCTCGGCTCTTTCCTAAAACATCAGGCCAAGAAAAAGATACAAGAACGTCAAGGGACTTCGCGGACGGTAGCGGCGACGCAATGGCGGGCAGCCGATCCGTCGGGAGAATCAGGGGCCAAAGCTAATGTGGCTAACCAGGTGGTAGCCACATACATTACATCGGCCCATTCTCGGAACATATTCACACACGAGTCCCAGAGGCCAAAGCAGCTGCGGGAGGTCAAGGACCCGCACGTGGGCACTGGAGACGAGATGTCCAGGTTCACACCATGAGGCACGGTGACAAAGGGGGTTCCCGTAAGTTTGCCCCGACGTGGCGAGTGCACCACGGGATGGCGGTCTTTACCGGCTCCCGGCCTATAACCATAAACCTAACCTGCCCGGGCCTGGCGGGGTGAACCCGGGTTCCTTTCTGCGCCACGGGCCGAGTGGGGGAACCTGGACAAGAGTGTGACAACGGGGGACAATTGACCCATCAAGAAGGGTAAAGGCCAAGGCTAATGTAGCTAGCTGGGTGCTAGCCGAATACATTAGCTGGGCCTGGACCTTGAACATTGACGTGGACCTCGCGGATGGAATCGACGACGCCGTGACGGGTGACTGACCCGTCGGGAAAGGCAAGGGCCGATGCTAATGTGGTTAACCGGAGGTCAACCGGTTGCATTAGCTCGGCTCTTTCCTAAAACATCAGGGCAAGAAAAAGGAAATAAAAGAACATCAATGGACTTCACGGACGGTAGCGGCGACGCAATAGCGGGCAGCCGATCCGTCGGGAGAATCGAGGGCCAAAGCTAATGTGGCTAACCAGGTGGTAGCCACATCCGTTACATCGGCCCATTCTCGAAACATATTCACACACGAGTCCCAGAGGCCAAAGCAGCTGCGTGAGGTCAAGGACCCGCACGTGGGCACTGGTGACGCTACGGCGACGACGGCGGTAACGACACCTCGTCTAACCCCAACCAGTGCCTAATCCTAATCCCAACCCTATTCCTTATTCTAATCCCAACCCTATTCCTTATCCTAATCCCAACCCTATTCCTTATCCTAATCTCAACCCTATTCCTTATCCTAATCCCAACCCTATTCTTTATCCTAATCCCAACCCTATTCCTTATCCTAATCCCAACCCTATTCCTTATCCTAATCTCAACCCTATTCCTTATCCTAATCCCAACCCTGTTCCTTATCCTAATCCCAACCCTATTCCTTATCCTAATCCCAACCCTATTCCTTATCCTAATCTCAACCCTATTCCTTATCCTAATCCCAACCCTGACCCTCATCCTAATCCCAACCCTAATCCCCATTTCCCTGGGTCGGTCTTACTTCCCATTTGAGCCCTGAAACGAACATCAGTCAGGGCTCGGGGAGTTAGGACGAGGACCTGAAACAAAGGCAAAAGGGTTTCAAGGTAAGTAGAAGGATTGGAAGGACAACACAGGTAAGTGAAGTAGTACAACGGAGCAACAAGAAGATTCGTCGGGGGACGGCGGATGAGAAGAGAAACAGGTAAGTGAAGACAACATTCGGTGGAAAAAAGGAAAAAAACAGAGCGACAGGATGAAGTGGACTTTCACGGACGGACCACAGGAGGCACTGTGAGGAAAGATCCTCACTTGGATAAAAAAACGTTTGCGCACTTCCGCAAAACGCCATTTGGACAGCGGAACTTGAAGAGGAAGGACAGGAGTGAGATAGTACAACGGAGCAACAAGAGGATTCGTCGGGGGACAACGGATGAGAAGAGAACCAGGAAAAACGACAAGGGATTCATCATCACAAGAATAAAAGATGGATCAACAAATTCGTCGTGGGACAATTGATAAGAAGAGGAGCAGGTAAGTGAGCACATCACACAGCATGTTCAACAATCAGATAGGAAGAGAAATTCAAGCCAAAAACTGGGAGCAACAGGAGGAAGTGCACTGCTCCAATGGGCCACAAGAGGGCACTGTGGGGAAAGATCCCCACTCCTATAAAAGCGTCTGCGCACGTCCGCAAGGAGCCATTTGGACGACGGAGCTCGAAGAGGAAGGACGTGAGGAGCCACAACACAGTAAGAAAAGACAACTTTGCAACAATACATGGACACAAGCCAGGAACTGATCACCCCTGGCTGGGTCGCCCAAGGGAGGGTGTCTGGAGATTAAAGACCCGAAACACCCGATGAACTTGGGTTCTCCACTGATGATGTGTCCTAAAATTACCTCGTCGACGGACGAGGGCCAAAGCTAATGTGGCTAACTGCAAGTTAGCTGAATACATTAAGCTAAATCTGGATTTGAAACTTTGACCTTGAGCTTTGACGTGGACTTCGCGGATGGAACCTGCGACGTCATGACGGGTGACTGACCCGTCGGGAAAGACAAGGGCCAATGCTAATGTGGCTAACCGGATGTCAACCGGTTGCATTAGCTCGGCTCTTTCCTAAAACATCAGGCCAAGAAAAAGATACAAGAACGTCAAGGGACTTCGCGGACGGTAGCGGCGACGCAATGGCGGGCAGCCGATCCGTCGGGAGAATCAGGGGCCAAAGCTAATGTGGCTAACCAGGTGGTAGCCACATACATTACATCGGCCCATTCTCGGAACATATTCACACACGAGTCCCAGAGGCCAAAGCAGCTGCGGGAGGTCAAGGACCCGCACGTGGGCACTGGAGACGAGATGTCCAGGTTCACACCATGAGGCACGGTGACAAAGGGGGTTCCCGTAAGTTTGCCCCGACGTGGCGAGTGCACCACGGGATGGCGGTCTTTACCGGCTCCCGGCCTATAACCATAAACCTAACCTGCCCGGGCCTGGCGGGGTGAACCCGGGTTCCTTTCTGCGCCACGGGCCGAGTGGGGGAACCTGGACAAGAGTGTGACAACGGGGGACAATTGACCCATCAAGAAGGGTAAAGGCCAAGGCTAATGTAGCTAGCTGGGTGCTAGCCGAATACATTAGCTGGGCCTGGACCTTGAACATTGACGTGGACCTCGCGGATGGAATCGACGACGCCGTGACGGGTGACTGACCCGTCGGGAAAGGCAAGGGCCGATGCTAATGTGGTTAACCGGAGGTCAACCGGTTGCATTAGCTCGGCTCTTTCCTAAAACATCAGGGCAAGAAAAAGGAAATAAAAGAACATCAATGGACTTCACGGACGGTAGCGGCGACGCAATAGCGGGCAGCCGATCCGTCGGGAGAATCGAGGGCCAAAGCTAATGTGGCTAACCAGGTGGTAGCCACATCCGTTACATCGGCCCATTCTCGAAACATATTCACACACGAGTCCCAGAGGCCAAAGCAGCTGCGTGAGGTCAAGGACCCGCACGTGGGCACTGGTGACGCTACGGCGACGACGGCGGTAACGACACCTCGTCTAACCCCAACCAGTGCCTAATCCTAATCCCAACCCTATTCCTTATTCTAATCCCAACCCTATTCCTTATCCTAATCCCAACCCTATTCCTTATCCTAATCTCAACCCTATTCCTTATCCTAATCCCAACCCTATTCTTTATCCTAATCCCAACCCTATTCCTTATCCTAATCCCAACCCTATTCCTTTTCCTAATCTCAACCCTATTCCTTATCCTAATCCCAACCCTGTTCCTTATCCTAATCCCAACCCTATTCCTTATCCTAATCCCAACCCTATTCCTTATCCTAATCTCAACCCTATTCCTTATCCTAATCCCAACCCTGACCCTCATCCTAATCCCAACCCTAATCCCCATTTCCCTGGGTCGGTCTTACTTCCCATTTGAGCCCTGAAACGAACATCAGTCAGGGCTCGGGGAGTTAGGACGAGGACCTGAAACAAAGGCAAAAGGGTTTCAAGGTAAGTAGAAGGATTGGAAGGACAACACAGGTAAGTGAAGTAGTACAACGGAGCAACAAGAAGATTCGTCGGGGGACGGCGGATGAGAAGAGAAACAGGTAAGTGAAGACAACATTCGGTGGAAAAAAGGAAAAAAACAGAGCGACAGGATGAAGTGGACTTTCACGGACGGACCACAGGAGGCACTGTGAGGAAAGATCCTCACTTGGATAAAAAAACGTTTGCGCACTTCCGCAAAACGCCATTTGGACAGCGGAACTTGAAGAGGAAGGACAGGAGTGAGATAGTACAACGGAGCAACAAGAGGATTCGTCGGGGGACAACGGATGAGAAGAGAACCAGGAAAAACGACAAGGGATTCATCATCACAAGAATAAAAGATGGATCAACAAATTCGTCGTGGGACAATTGATAAGAAGAGGAGCAGGTAAGTGAGCACATCACACAGCATGTTCAACAATCAGATAGGAAGAGAAATTCAAGCCAAAAACTGGGAGCAACAGGAGGAAGTGCACTGCTCCAATGGGCCACAAGAGGGCACTGTGGGGAAAGATCCCCACTCCTATAAAAGCGTCTGCGCACGTCCGCAAGGAGCCATTTGGACGACGGAGCTCGAAGAGGAAGGACGTGAGGAGCCACAACACAGTAAGAAAAGACAACTTTGCAACAATACATGGACACAAGCCAGGAACTGATCACCCCTGGCTGGGTCGCCCAAGGGAGGGTGTCTGGAGATTAAAGACCCGAAACACCCGATGAACTTGGGTTCTCCACTGATGATGTGTCCTAAAATTACCTCGTCGACGGACGAGGGCCAAAGCTAATGTGGCTAACTGCAAGTTAGCTGAATACATTAAGCTAAATCTGGATTTGAAACTTTGACCTTGAGCTTTGACGTGGACTTCGCGGATGGAACCTGCGACGTCATGACGGGTGACTGACCCGTCGGGAAAGACAAGGGCCAATGCTAATGTGGCTAACCGGATGTCAACCGGTTGCATTAGCTCGGCTCTTTCCTAAAACATCAGGCCAAGAAAAAGATACAAGAACGTCAAGGGACTTCGCGGACGGTAGCGGCGACGCAATGGCGGGCAGCCGATCCGTCGGGAGAATCAGGGGCCAAAGCTAATGTGGCTAACCAGGTGGTAGCCACATACATTACATCGGCCCATTCTCGGAACATATTCACACACGAGTCCCAGAGGCCAAAGCAGCTGCGGGAGGTCAAGGACCCGCACGTGGGCACTGGAGACGAGATGTCCAGGTTCACACCATGAGGCACGGTGACAAAGGGGGTTCCCGTAAGTTTGCCCCGACGTGGCGAGTGCACCACGGGATGGCGGTCTTTACCGGCTCCCGGCCTATAACCATAAACCTAACCTGCCCGGGCCTGGCGGGGTGAACCCGGGTTCCTTTCTGCGCCACGGGCCGAGTGGGGGAACCTGGACAAGAGTGTGACAACGGGGGACAATTGACCCATCAAGAAGGGTAAAGGCCAAGGCTAATGTAGCTAGCTGGGTGCTAGCCGAATACATTAGCTGGGCCTGGACCTTGAACATTGACGTGGACCTCGCGGATGGAATCGACGACGCCATGACGGGTGACTGACCCGTCGGGAAAGGCAAGGGCCGATGCTAATGTGGTTAACCGGAGGTCAACCGGTTGCATTAGCTCGGCTCTTTCCTAAAACATCAGGGCAAGAAAAAGGAAATAAAAGAACATCAATGGACTTCACGGACGGTAGCGGCGACGCAATAGCGGGCAGCCGATCCGTCGGGAGAATCGAGGGCCAAAGCTAATGTGGCTAACCAGGTGGTAGCCACATCCGTTACATCGGCCCATTCTCGAAACATATTCACACACGAGTCCCAGAGGCCAAAGCAGCTGCGTGAGGTCAAGGACCCGCACGTGGGCACTGGTGACGCTACGGCGACGACGGCGGTAACGACACCTCGTCTAACCCCAACCAGTGCCTAATCCTAATCCCAACCCTATTCCTTATTCTAATCCCAACCCTATTCCTTATCCTAATCCCAACCCTATTCCTTATCCTAATCTCAACCCTATTCCTTATCCTAATCCCAACCCTATTCTTTATCCTAATCCCAACCCTATTCCTTATCCTAATCCCAACCCTATTCCTTATCCTAATCTCAACCCTATTCCTTATCCTAATCCCAACCCTGTTCCTTATCCTAATCCCAACCCTATTCCTTATCCTAATCCCAACCCTATTCCTTATCCTAATCTCAACCCTATTCCTTATCCTAATCCCAACCCTGACCCTCATCCTAATCCCAACCCTAATCCCCATTTCCCTGGGTCGGTCTTACTTCCCATTTGAGCCCTGAAACGAACATCAGTCAGGGCTCGGGGAGTTAGGACGAGGACCTGAAACAAAGGCAAAAGGGTTTCAAGGTAAGTAGAAGGATTGGAAGGACAACACAGGTAAGTGAAGTAGTACAACGGAGCAACAAGAAGATTCGTCGGGGGACGGCGGATGAGAAGAGAAACAGGTAAGTGAAGACAACATTCGGTGGAAAAAAGGAAAAAAACAGAGCGACAGGATGAAGTGGACTTTCACGGACGGACCACAGGAGGCACTGTGAGGAAAGATCCTCACTTGGATAAAAAAACGTTTGCGCACTTCCGCAAAACGCCATTTGGACAGCGGAACTTGAAGAGGAAGGACAGGAGTGAGATAGTACAACGGAGCAACAAGAGGATTCGTCGGGGGACAACGGATGAGAAGAGAACCAGGAAAAACGACAAGGGATTCATCATCACAAGAATAAAAGATGGATCAACAAATTCGTCGTGGGACAATTGATAAGAAGAGGAGCAGGTAAGTGAGCACATCACACAGCATGTTCAACAATCAGATAGGAAGAGAAATTCAAGCCAAAAACTGGGAGCAACAGGAGGAAGTGCACTGCTCCAATGGGCCACAAGAGGGCACTGTGGGGAAAGATCCCCACTCCTATAAAAGCGTCTGCGCACGTCCGCAAGGAGCCATTTGGACGACGGAGCTCGAAGAGGAAGGACGTGAGGAGCCACAACACAGTAAGAAAAGACAACTTTGCAACAATACATGGACACAAGCCAGGAACTGATCACCCCTGGCTGGGTCGCCCAAGGGAGGGTGTCTGGAGATTAAAGACCCGAAACACCCGATGAACTTGGGTTCTCCACTGATGATGTGTCCTAAAATTACCTCGTCGACGGACGAGGGCCAAAGCTAATGTGGCTAACTGCAAGTTAGCTGAATACATTAAGCTAAATCTGGATTTGAAACTTTGACCTTGAGCTTTGACGTGGACTTCGCGGATGGAACCTGCGACGTCATGACGGGTGACTGACCCGTCGGGAAAGACAAGGGCCAATGCTAATGTGGCTAACCGGATGTCAACCGGTTGCATTAGCTCGGCTCTTTCCTAAAACATCAGGCCAAGAAAAAGATACAAGAACGTCAAGGGACTTCGCGGACGGTAGCGGCGACGCAATGGCGGGCAGCCGATCCGTCGGGAGAATCAGGGGCCAAAGCTAATGTGGCTAACCAGGTGGTAGCCACATACATTACATCGGCCCATTCTCGGAACATATTCACACACGAGTCCCAGAGGCCAAAGCAGCTGCGGGAGGTCAAGGACCCGCACGTGGGCACTGGAGACGAGATGTCCAGGTTCACACCATGAGGCACGGTGACAAAGGGGGTTCCCGTAAGTTTGCCCCGACGTGGCGAGTGCACCACGGGATGGCGGTCTTTACCGGCTCCCGGCCTATAACCATAAACCTAACCTGCCCGGGCCTGGCGGGGTGAACCCGGGTTCCTTTCTGCGCCACGGGCCGAGTGGGGGAACCTGGACAAGAGTGTGACAACGGGGGACAATTGACCCATCAAGAAGGGTAAAGGCCAAGGCTAATGTAGCTAGCTGGGTGCTAGCCGAATACATTAGCTGGGCCTGGACCTTGAACATTGACGTGGACCTCGCGGATGGAATCGACGACGCCGTGACGGGTGACTGACCCGTCGGGAAAGGCAAGGGCCGATGCTAATGTGGTTAACCGGAGGTCAACCGGTTGCATTAGCTCGGCTCTTTCCTAAAACATCAGGGCAAGAAAAAGGAAATAAAAGAACATCAATGGACTTCACGGACGGTAGCGGCGACGCAATAGCGGGCAGCCGATCCGTCGGGAGAATCGAGGGCCAAAGCTAATGTGGCTAACCAGGTGGTAGCCACATCCGTTACATCGGCCCATTCTCGAAACATATTCACACACGAGTCCCAGAGGCCAAAGCAGCTGCGTGAGGTCAAGGACCCGCACGTGGGCACTGGTGACGCTACGGCGACGACGGCGGTAACGACACCTCGTCTAACCCCAACCAGTGCCTAATCCTAATCCCAACCCTATTCCTTATTCTAATCCCAACCCTATTCCTTATCCTAATCCCAACCCTATTCCTTATCCTAATCTCAACCCTATTCCTTATCCTAATCCCAACCCTATTCTTTATCCTAATCCCAACCCTATTCCTTATCCTAATCCCAACCCTATTCCTTATCCTAATCTCAACCCTATTCCTTATCCTAATCCCAACCCTGTTCCTTATCCTAATCCCAACCCTATTCCTTATCCTAATCCCAACCCTATTCCTTATCCTAATCTCAACCCTATTCCTTATCCTAATCCCAACCCTGACCCTCATCCTAATCCCAACCCTAATCCCCATTTCCCTGGGTCGGTCTTACTTCCCATTTGAGCCCTGAAACGAACATCAGTCAGGGCTCGGGGAGTTAGGACGAGGACCTGAAACAAAGGCAAAAGGGTTTCAAGGTAAGTAGAAGGATTGGAAGGACAACACAGGTAAGTGAAGTAGTACAACGGAGCAACAAGAAGATTCGTCGGGGGACGGCGGATGAGAAGAGAAACGGGTAAGTGAAGACAACATTCGGTGGAAAAAAGGAAAAAAACAGAGCGACAGGATGAAGTGGACTTTCACGGACGGACCACAGGAGGCACTGTGAGGAAAGATCCTCACTTGGATAAAAAAACGTTTGCGCACTTCCGCAAAACGCCATTTGGACAGCGGAACTTGAAGAGGAAGGACAGGAGTGAGATAGTACAACGGAGCAACAAGAGGATTCGTCGGGGGACAACGGATGAGAAGAGAACCAGGAAAAACGACAAGGGATTCATCATCACAAGAATAAAAGATGGATCAACAAATTCGTCGTGGGACAATTGATAAGAAGAGGAGCAGGTAAGTGAGCACATCACACAGCATGTTCAACAATCAGATAGGAAGAGAAATTCAAGCCAAAAACTGGGAGCAACAGGAGGAAGTGCACTGCTCCAATGGGCCACAAGAGGGCACTGTGGGGAAAGATCCCCACTCCTATAAAAGCGTCTGCGCACGTCCGCAAGGAGCCATTTGGACGACGGAGCTCGAAGAGGAAGGACGTGAGGAGCCACAACACAGTAAGAAAAGACAACTTTGCAACAATACATGGACACAAGCCAGGAACTGATCACCCCTGGCTGGGTCGCCCAAGGGAGGGTGTCTGGAGATTAAAGACCCGAAACACCCGATGAACTTGGGTTCTCCACTGATGATGTGTCCTAAAATTACCTCGTCGACGGACGAGGGCCAAAGCTAATGTGGCTAACTGCAAGTTAGCTGAATACATTAAGCTAAATCTGGATTTGAAACTTTGACCTTGAGCTTTGACGTGGACTTCGCGGATGGAACCTGCGACGTCATGACGGGTGACTGACCCGTCGGGAAAGACAAGGGCCAATGCTAATGTGGCTAACCGGATGTCAACCGGTTGCATTAGCTCGGCTCTTTCCTAAAACATCAGGCCAAGAAAAAGATACAAGAACGTCAAGGGACTTCGCGGACGGTAGCGGCGACGCAATGGCGGGCAGCCGATCCGTCGGGAGAATCAGGGGCCAAAGCTAATGTGGCTAACCAGGTGGTAGCCACATACATTACATCGGCCCATTCTCGGAACATATTCACACACGAGTCCCAGAGGCCAAAGCAGCTGCGGGAGGTCAAGGACCCGCACGTGGGCACTGGAGACGAGATGTCCAGGTTCACACCATGAGGCACGGTGACAAAGGGGGTTCCCGTAAGTTTGCCCCGACGTGGCGAGTGCACCACGGGATGGCGGTCTTTACCGGCTCCCGGCCTATAACCATAAACCTAACCTGCCCGGGCCTGGCGGGGTGAACCCGGGTTCCTTTCTGCGCCACGGGCCGAGTGGGGGAACCTGGACAAGAGTGTGACAACGGGGGACAATTGACCCATCAAGAAGGGTAAAGGCCAAGGCTAATGTAGCTAGCTGGGTGCTAGCCGAATACATTAGCTGGGCCTGGACCTTGAACATTGACGTGGACCTCGCGGATGGAATCGACGACGCCATGACGGGTGACTGACCCGTCGGGAAAGGCAAGGGCCGATGCTAATGTGGTTAACCGGAGGTCAACCGGTTGCATTAGCTCGGCTCTTTCCTAAAACATCAGGGCAAGAAAAAGGAAATAAAAGAACATCAATGGACTTCACGGACGGTAGCGGCGACGCAATAGCGGGCAGCCGATCCGTCGGGAGAATCGAGGGCCAAAGCTAATGTGGCTAACCAGGTGGTAGCCACATCCGTTACATCGGCCCATTCTCGAAACATATTCACACACGAGTCCCAGAGGCCAAAGCAGCTGCGTGAGGTCAAGGACCCGCACGTGGGCACTGGTGACGCTACGGCGACGACGGCGGTAACGACACCTCGTCTAACCCCAACCAGTGCCTAATCCTAATCCCAACCCTATTCCTTATTCTAATCCCAACCCTATTCCTTATCCTAATCCCAACCCTATTCCTTATCCTAATCTCAACCCTATTCCTTATCCTAATCCCAACCCTATTCTTTATCCTAATCCCAACCCTATTCCTTATCCTAATCCCAACCCTATTCCTTATCCTAATCTCAACCCTATTCCTTATCCTAATCCCAACCCTGTTCCTTATCCTAATCCCAACCCTATTCCTTATCCTAATCCCAACCCTATTCCTTATCCTAATCTCAACCCTATTCCTTATCCTAATCCCAACCCTGACCCTCATCCTAATCCCAACCCTAATCCCCATTTCCCTGGGTCGGTCTTACTTCCCATTTGAGCCCTGAAACGAACATCAGTCAGGGCTCGGGGAGTTAGGACGAGGACCTGAAACAAAGGCAAAAGGGTTTCAAGGTAAGTAGAAGGATTGGAAGGACAACACAGGTAAGTGAAGTAGTACAACGGAGCAACAAGAAGATTCGTCGGGGGACGGCGGATGAGAAGAGAAACGGGTAAGTGAAGACAACATTCGGTGGAAAAAAGGAAAAAAACAGAGCGACAGGATGAAGTGGACTTTCACGGACGGACCACAGGAGGCACTGTGAGGAAAGATCCTCACTTGGATAAAAAAACGTTTGCGCACTTCCGCAAAACGCCATTTGGACAGCGGAACTTGAAGAGGAAGGACAGGAGTGAGATAGTACAACGGAGCAACAAGAGGATTCGTCGGGGGACAACGGATGAGAAGAGAACCAGGAAAAACGACAAGGGATTCATCATCACAAGAATAACAGATGGATCAACAAATTCGTCGTGGGACAATTGATAAGAAGAGGAGCAGGTAAGTGAGCACATCACACAGCATGTTCAACAATCAGATAAGAAGAGAAATTCAAGCCAAAAACTGGGAGCAACAGGAGGAAGTGCACTTCTCCAATGGGCCACAAGAGGGCACTGTGGGGAAAGATCCCCACTCCTATAAAAGCGTCTGCGCACGTCCGCAAGGAGCCATTTGGACGACGGAGCTCGAAGAGGAAGGACGTGAGGAGCCACAACACAGTAAGAAAAGACAACTTTGCAACAATACATGGACACAAGCCAGGAACTGATCACCCCTGGCTGGGTCGCCCAAGGGAGGGTGTCTGGAGATTAAAGACCCGAAACACCCGATGAACTTGGGTTCTCCACTGATGATGTGTCCTAAAATTACCTCGTCGACGGACGAGGGCCAAAGCTAATGTGGCTAACTGCAAGTTAGCTGAATACATTAAGCTAAATCTGGATTTGAAACTTTGACCTTGAGCTTTGACGTGGACTTCGCGGATGGAGCCTGCGACGTCATGACGGGTGACTGACCCGTCGGGAAAGGCAAGGGCCAATGCTAATGTGGCTAACCGGATGTCAACCGGTTGCATTAGCTCGGCTCTTTCCTAAAACATCAGGCCAAGAAAAAGATACAAGAACGTCAAGGGACTTCGCGGACGGTAGCGGCGACGCAATGGCGGGCAGCCGATCCGTCGGGAGAATCAGGGGCCAAAGCTAATGTGGCTAACCAGGTGGTAGCCACATACATGACATCGGCCCATTCTCGGAACATATTCACACACGAGTCCCAGAGGCCAAAGCAGCTGCGGGAGGTCAAGGACCCGCACGTGGGCACTGGAGACGAGATGTCCAGGTTCACACCATGAGGCACGGTGACAAAGGGGGTTCCCGTAAGTTTGCCCCGACGTGGCGAGTGCACCACGGGATGGCGGTCTTTACCGGCTCCCGGCCTATAACCATAAACCTAACCCTAACCCTAACCCTAACCCCAACCAGTGCCTAATCCTAATCCCAACCCTATTCCTTATTCTAATCCCAACCCTATTCCTTATTCTAATCCCAACCCTATTCCTTATCCTAATCCCAACCCTATTCCTTATCCTAATCTCAACCCTATTCCTTATCCTAATCCCAACCCTATTCTTTATCCTAATCCCAACCCTATTCCTTATCCTAATCCCAACCCTATTCCTTATCCTAATCTCAACCCTATTCCTTATCCTAATCCCAACCCTGTTCCTTATCCTAATCCCAACCCTATTCCTTATCCTAATCCCAACCCTATTCCTTATCCTAATCTCAACCCTATTCCTTATCCTAATCCCAACCCTGACCCTCATCCTAATCCCAACCCTAATCCCCATTTCCCTGGGTCGGTCTTACTTCCCATTTGAGCCCTGAAACGAACATCAGTCAGGGCTCGGGGAGTTAGGACGAGGACCTGAAACAAAGGCAAAAGGGTTTCAAGGTAAGTAGAAGGATTGGAAGGACAACACAGGTAAGTGAAGTAGTACAACGGAGCAACAAGAAGATTCGTCGGGGGACAGCGGATGAGAAGAGAAACGGGTAAGTGAAGACAACATTCGGTGGAAAAAAGGAAAAAAACAGAGCGACAGGATGAAGTGGACTTTCACGGACGGACCACAGGAGGCACTGTGAGGAAAGATCCTCACTTGGATAAAAAAACGTTTGCGCACTTCCGCAAAACGCCATTTGGACAGCGGAACTTGAAGTGGAAGGACAGGAGTGAGATAGTACAACGGAGCAACAAGAGGATTCGTCGGGGGACAACGGATGAGAAGAGAACCAGGAAAAACGACAAGGGATTCATCATCACAAGAATAAAAGATGGATCAACAAATTCGTCGTGGGACAATTGATAAGAAGAGGAGCAGGTAAGTGAGCACATCACACAGCATGTTCAACAATCAGATAAGAAGAGAAATTCAAGCCAAAAACTGGGAGCAACAGGAGGAAGTGCACTTCTCCAATGGGCCACAAGAGGGCACTGTGGGGAAAGATCCCCACTCCTATAAAAGCGTCTGCGCACGTCCGCAAGGAGCCATTTGGACGACGGAGCTCGAAGAGGAAGGACGTGAGGAGCCACAACACAGTAAGAAAAGACAACTTTGCAACAATACATGGACACAAGCCAGGAACTGATCACCCCTGGCTGGGTCGCCCAAGGGAGGGTGTCTGGAGATTAAAGACCCGAAACACCCGATGAACTTGGGTTCTCCACTGATGATGTGTCCTAAAATTACCTCGTCGACGGACGAGGGCCAAAGCTAATGTGGCTAACTGCAAGTTAGCTGAATACATTAAGCTAAATCTGGATTTGAAACTTTGACCTTGAGCTTTGACGTGGACTTCGCGGATGGAACCTGCGACGTCATGACGGGTGACTGACCCGTCGGGAAAGGCAAGGGCCAATGCTAATGTGGCTAACCGGATGTCAACCGGTTGCATTAGCTCGGCTCTTTCCTAAAACATCAGGCCAAGAAAAAGATACAAGAACGTCAAGGGACTTCGCGGACGGTAGCGGCGACGCAATGGCGGGCAGCCGATCCGTCGGGAGAATCAGGGGCCAAAGCTAATGTGGCTAACCAGGTGGTAGCCACATACATTACATCGGCCCATTCTCGGAACATATTCACACACGAGTCCCAGAGGCCAAAGCAGCTGCGGGAGGTCAAGGACCCGCACGTGGGCACTGGAGACGAGATGTCCAGGTTCACACCATGAGGCACGGTGACAAAGGGGGTTCCCGTAAGTTTGCCCCGACGTGGCGAGTGCACCACGGGATGGCGGTCTTTACCGGCTCCCGGCCTATAACCATAAACCTAACCTGCCCGGGCCTGGCGGGGTGAACCCGGGTTCCTTTCTGCGCCACGGGCCGAGTGGGGGAACCTGGACAAGAGTGTGACAACGGGGGACAATTGACCCATCAAGAAGGGTAAAGGCCAAGGCTAATGTAGCTAGCTGGGTGCTAGCCGAATACATTAGCTGGGCCTGGACCTTGAACATTGACGTGGACCTCGCGGATGGAATCGACGACGCCATGACGGGTGACTGACCCGTCGGGAAAGGCAAGGGCCAATGCTAATGTGGTTAACCGGAGGTCAACCGGTTGCATTAGCTCGGCTCTTTCCTAAAACATCAGGGCAAGAAAAAGGAAATAAAAGAACATCAATGGACTTCACGGACGGTAGCGGCGACGCAATAGCGGGCAGCCGATCCGTCGGGAGAATCGAGGGCCAAAGCTAATGTGGCTAACCAGGTGGTAGCCACATCCGTTACATCGGCCCATTCTCGAAACATATTCACACACGAGTCCCAGAGGCCAAAGCAGCTGCGTGAGGTCAAGGACCCGCACGTGGGCACTGGTGACGCTACGGCGACGACGGCGGTAACGACACCTCGTCTAACCCCAACCAGTGCCTAATCCTAATCCCAACCCTATTCCTTATTCTAATCCCAACCCTATTCCTTATTCTAATCCCAACCCTATTCCTTATCCTAATCCCAACCCTATTCCTTATCCTAATCTCAACCCTATTCCTTATCCTAATCCCAACCCTATTCTTTATCCTAATCCCAACCCTATTCCTTATCCTAATCCCAACCCTATTCCTTATCCTAATCTCAACCCTATTCCTTATCCTAATCCCAACCCTGTTCCTTATCCTAATCCCAACCCTATTCCTTATCCTAATCCCAACCCTATTCCTTATCCTAATCTCAACCCTATTCCTTATCCTAATCCCAACCCTGACCCTCATCCTAATCCCAACCCTAATCCCCATTTCCCTGGGTCGGTCTTACTTCCCATTTGAGCCCTGAAACGAACATCAGTCAGGGCTCGGGGAGTTAGGACGAGGACCTGAAACAAAGGCAAAAGGGTTTCAAGGTAAGTAGAAGGATTGGAAGGACAACACAGGTAAGTGAAGTAGTACAACGGAGCAACAAGAAGATTCGTCGGGGGACAGCGGATGAGAAGAGAAACGGGTAAGTGAAGACAACATTCGGTGGAAAAAAGGAAAAAAACAGAGCGACAGGATGAAGTGGACTTTCACGGACGGACCACAGGAGGCACTGTGAGGAAAGATCCTCACTTGGATAAAAAAACGTTTGCGCACTTCCGCAAAACGCCATTTGGACAGCGGAACTTGAAGTGGAAGGACAGGAGTGAGATAGTACAACGGAGCAACAAGAGGATTCGTCGGGGGACAACGGATGAGAAGAGAACCAGGAAAAACGACAAGGGATTCATCATCACAAGAATAAAAGATGGATCAACAAATTCGTCGTGGGACAATTGATAAGAAGAGGAGCAGGTAAGTGAGCACATCACACAGCATGTTCAACAATCAGATAAGAAGAGAAATTCAAGCCAAAAACTGGGAGCAACAGGAGGAAGTGCACTTCTCCAATGGGCCACAAGAGGGCACTGTGGGGAAAGATCCCCACTCCTATAAAAGCGTCTGCGCACGTCCGCAAGGAGCCATTTGGACGACGGAGCTCGAAGAGGAAGGACGTGAGGAGCCACAACACAGTAAGAAAAGACAACTTTGCAACAATACATGGACACAAGCCAGGAACTGATCACCCCTGGCTGGGTCGCCCAAGGGAGGGTGTCTGGAGATTAAAGACCCGAAACACCCGATGAACTTGGGTTCTCCACTGATGATGTGTCCTAAAATTACCTCGTCGACGGACGAGGGCCAAAGCTAATGTGGCTAACTGCAAGTTAGCTGAATACATTAAGCTAAATCTGGATTTGAAACTTTGACCTTGAGCTTTGACGTGGACTTCGCGGATGGAACCTGCGACGTCATGACGGGTGACTGACCCGTCGGGAAAGGCAAGGGCCAATGCTAATGTGGCTAACCGGATGTCAACCGGTTGCATTAGCTCGGCTCTTTCCTAAAACATCAGGCCAAGAAAAAGATACAAGAACGTCAAGGGACTTCGCGGACGGTAGCGGCGACGCAATGGCGGGCAGCCGATCCGTCGGGAGAATCAGGGGCCAAAGCTAATGTGGCTAACCAGGTGGTAGCCACATACATTACATCGGCCCATTCTCGGAACATATTCACACACGAGTCCCAGAGGCCAAAGCAGCTGCGGGAGGTCAAGGACCCGCACGTGGGCACTGGAGACGAGATGTCCAGGTTCACACCATGAGGCACGGTGACAAAGGGGGTTCCCGTAAGTTTGCCCCGACGTGGCGAGTGCACCACGGGATGGCGGTCTTTACCGGCTCCCGGCCTATAACCATAAACCTAACCTGCCCGGGCCTGGCGGGGTGAACCCGGGTTCCTTTCTGCGCCACGGGCCGAGTGGGGGAACCTGGACAAGAGTGTGACAACGGGGGACAATTGACCCATCAAGAAGGGTAAAGGCCAAGGCTAATGTAGCTAGCTGGGTGCTAGCCGAATACATTAGCTGGGCCTGGACCTTGAACATTGACGTGGACCTCGCGGATGGAATCGACGACGCCATGACGGGTGACTGACCCGTCGGGAAAGGCAAGGGCCAATGCTAATGTGGTTAACCGGAGGTCAACCGGTTGCATTAGCTCGGCTCTTTCCTAAAACATCAGGGCAAGAAAAAGGAAATAAAAGAACATCAATGGACTTCACGGACGGTAGCGGCGACGCAATAGCGGGCAGCCGATCCGTCGGGAGAATCGAGGGCCAAAGCTAATGTGGCTAACCAGGTGGTAGCCACATCCGTTACATCGGCCCATTCTCGAAACATATTCACACACGAGTCCCAGAGGCCAAAGCAGCTGCGTGAGGTCAAGGACCCGCACGTGGGCACTGGTGACGCTACGGCGACGACGGCGGTAACGACACCTCGTCTAACCCCAACCAGTGCCTAATCCTAATCCCAACCCTATTCCTTATTCTAATCCCAACCCTATTCCTTATTCTAATCCCAACCCTATTCCTTATCCTAATCCCAACCCTATTCCTTATCCTAATCTCAACCCTATTCCTTATCCTAATCCCAACCCTATTCTTTATCCTAATCCCAACCCTATTCCTTATCCTAATCCCAACCCTATTCCTTATCCTAATCTCAACCCTATTCCTTATCCTAATCCCAACCCTGTTCCTTATCCTAATCCCAACCCTATTCCTTATCCTAATCCCAACCCTATTCCTTATCCTAATCTCAACCCTATTCCTTATCCTAATCCCAACCCTGACCCTCATCCTAATCCCAACCCTAATCCCCATTTCCCTGGGTCGGTCTTACTTCCCATTTGAGCCCTGAAACGAACATCAGTCAGGGCTCGGGGAGTTAGGACGAGGACCTGAAACAAAGGCAAAAGGGTTTCAAGGTAAGTAGAAGGATTGGAAGGACAACACAGGTAAGTGAAGTAGTACAACGGAGCAACAAGAAGATTCGTCGGGGGACAGCGGATGAGAAGAGAAACGGGTAAGTGAAGACAACATTCGGTGGAAAAAAGGAAAAAAACAGAGCGACAGGATGAAGTGGACTTTCACGGACGGACCACAGGAGGCACTGTGAGGAAAGATCCTCACTTGGATAAAAAAACGTTTGCGCACTTCCGCAAAACGCCATTTGGACAGCGGAACTTGAAGTGGAAGGACAGGAGTGAGATAGTACAACGGAGCAACAAGAGGATTCGTCGGGGGACAACGGATGAGAAGAGAACCAGGAAAAACGACAAGGGATTCATCATCACAAGAATAAAAGATGGATCAACAAATTCGTCGTGGGACAATTGATAAGAAGAGGAGCAGGTAAGTGAGCACATCACACAGCATGTTCAACAATCAGATAAGAAGAGAAATTCAAGCCAAAAACTGGGAGCAACAGGAGGAAGTGCACTTCTCCAATGGGCCACAAGAGGGCACTGTGGGGAAAGATCCCCACTCCTATAAAAGCGTCTGCGCACGTCCGCAAGGAGCCATTTGGACGACGGAGCTCGAAGAGGAAGGACGTGAGGAGCCACAACACAGTAAGAAAAGACAACTTTGCAACAATAC
Organism: Hippichthys cyanospilos; assembly: GCF_059441005.1. Taxonomy (NCBI): domain Eukaryota; kingdom Metazoa; phylum Chordata; class Actinopteri; order Syngnathiformes; family Syngnathidae; genus Hippichthys; species Hippichthys cyanospilos. The sequence continues at coordinate 19,600,855 of NC_142383.1, read as the reverse complement.
ATGGACACAAGCCAGGAACTGATCACCCCTGGCTGGGTCGCCCAAGGGAGGGTGTCTGGAGATTAAAGACCCGAAACACCCGATGAACTTGGGTTCTCCACTGATGATGTGTCCTAAAATTACCTCGTCGACGGACGAGGGCCAAAGCTAATGTGGCTAACTGCAAGTTAGCTGAATACATTAAGCTAAATCTGGATTTGAAACTTTGACCTTGAGCTTTGACGTGGACTTCGCGGATGGAACCTGCGACGTCATGACGGGTGACTGACCCGTCGGGAAAGGCAAGGGCCAATGCTAATGTGGCTAACCGGATGTCAACCGGTTGCATTAGCTCGGCTCTTTCCTAAAACATCAGGCCAAGAAAAAGATACAAGAACGTCAAGGGACTTCGCGGACGGTAGCGGCGACGCAATGGCGGGCAGCCGATCCGTCGGGAGAATCAGGGGCCAAAGCTAATGTGGCTAACCAGGTGGTAGCCACATACATTACATCGGCCCATTCTCGGAACATATTCACACACGAGTCCCAGAGGCCAAAGCAGCTGCGGGAGGTCAAGGACCCGCACGTGGGCACTGGAGACGAGATGTCCAGGTTCACACCATGAGGCACGGTGACAAAGGGGGTTCCCGTAAGTTTGCCCCGACGTGGCGAGTGCACCACGGGATGGCGGTCTTTACCGGCTCCCGGCCTATAACCATAAACCTAACCTGCCCGGGCCTGGCGGGGTGAACCCGGGTTCCTTTCTGCGCCACGGGCCGAGTGGGGGAACCTGGACAAGAGTGTGACAACGGGGGACAATTGACCCATCAAGAAGGGTAAAGGCCAAGGCTAATGTAGCTAGCTGGGTGCTAGCCGAATACATTAGCTGGGCCTGGACCTTGAACATTGACGTGGACCTCGCGGATGGAATCGACGACGCCATGACGGGTGACTGACCCGTCGGGAAAGGCAAGGGCCAATGCTAATGTGGTTAACCGGAGGTCAACCGGTTGCATTAGCTCGGCTCTTTCCTAAAACATCAGGGCAAGAAAAAGGAAATAAAAGAACATCAATGGACTTCACGGACGGTAGCGGCGACGCAATAGCGGGCAGCCGATCCGTCGGGAGAATCGAGGGCCAAAGCTAATGTGGCTAACCAGGTGGTAGCCACATCCGTTACATCGGCCCATTCTCGAAACATATTCACACACGAGTCCCAGAGGCCAAAGCAGCTGCGTGAGGTCAAGGACCCGCACGTGGGCACTGGTGACGCTACGGCGACGACGGCGGTAACGACACCTCGTCTAACCCCAACCAGTGCCTAATCCTAATCCCAACCCTATTCCTTATTCTAATCCCAACCCTATTCCTTATTCTAATCCCAACCCTATTCCTTATCCTAATCCCAACCCTATTCCTTATCCTAATCTCAACCCTATTCCTTATCCTAATCCCAACCCTATTCTTTATCCTAATCCCAACCCTATTCCTTATCCTAATCCCAACCCTATTCCTTATCCTAATCTCAACCCTATTCCTTATCCTAATCCCAACCCTGTTCCTTATCCTAATCCCAACCCTATTCCTTATCCTAATCCCAACCCTATTCCTTATCCTAATCTCAACCCTATTCCTTATCCTAATCCCAACCCTGACCCTCATCCTAATCCCAACCCTAATCCCCATTTCCCTGGGTCGGTCTTACTTCCCATTTGAGCCCTGAAACGAACATCAGTCAGGGCTCGGGGAGTTAGGACGAGGACCTGAAACAAAGGCAAAAGGGTTTCAAGGTAAGTAGAAGGATTGGAAGGACAACACAGGTAAGTGAAGTAGTACAACGGAGCAACAAGAAGATTCGTCGGGGGACAGCGGATGAGAAGAGAAACGGGTAAGTGAAGACAACATTCGGTGGAAAAAAGGAAAAAAACAGAGCGACAGGATGAAGTGGACTTTCACGGACGGACCACAGGAGGCACTGTGAGGAAAGATCCTCACTTGGATAAAAAAACGTTTGCGCACTTCCGCAAAACGCCATTTGGACAGCGGAACTTGAAGTGGAAGGACAGGAGTGAGATAGTACAACGGAGCAACAAGAGGATTCGTCGGGGGACAACGGATGAGAAGAGAACCAGGAAAAACGACAAGGGATTCATCATCACAAGAATAAAAGATGGATCAACAAATTCGTCGTGGGACAATTGATAAGAAGAGGAGCAGGTAAGTGAGCACATCACACAGCATGTTCAACAATCAGATAAGAAGAGAAATTCAAGCCAAAAACTGGGAGCAACAGGAGGAAGTGCACTTCTCCAATGGGCCACAAGAGGGCACTGTGGGGAAAGATCCCCACTCCTATAAAAGCGTCTGCGCACGTCCGCAAGGAGCCATTTGGACGACGGAGCTCGAAGAGGAAGGACGTGAGGAGCCACAACACAGTAAGAAAAGACAACTTTGCAACAATACATGGACACAAGCCAGGAACTGATCACCCCTGGCTGGGTCGCCCAAGGGAGGGTGTCTGGAGATTAAAGACCCGAAACACCCGATGAACTTGGGTTCTCCACTGATGATGTGTCCTAAAATTACCTCGTCGACGGACGAGGGCCAAAGCTAATGTGGCTAACTGCAAGTTAGCTGAATACATTAAGCTAAATCTGGATTTGAAACTTTGACCTTGAGCTTTGACGTGGACTTCGCGGATGGAACCTGCGACGTCATGACGGGTGACTGACCCGTCGGGAAAGGCAAGGGCCAATGCTAATGTGGCTAACCGGATGTCAACCGGTTGCATTAGCTCGGCTCTTTCCTAAAACATCAGGCCAAGAAAAAGATACAAGAACGTCAAGGGACTTCGCGGACGGTAGCGGCGACGCAATGGCGGGCAGCCGATCCGTCGGGAGAATCAGGGGCCAAAGCTAATGTGGCTAACCAGGTGGTAGCCACATACATTACATCGGCCCATTCTCGGAACATATTCACACACGAGTCCCAGAGGCCAAAGCAGCTGCGGGAGGTCAAGGACCCGCACGTGGGCACTGGAGACGAGATGTCCAGGTTCACACCATGAGGCACGGTGACAAAGGGGGTTCCCGTAAGTTTGCCCCGACGTGGCGAGTGCACCACGGGATGGCGGTCTTTACCGGCTCCCGGCCTATAACCATAAACCTAACCTGCCCGGGCCTGGCGGGGTGAACCCGGGTTCCTTTCTGCGCCACGGGCCGAGTGGGGGAACCTGGACAAGAGTGTGACAACGGGGGACAATTGACCCATCAAGAAGGGTAAAGGCCAAGGCTAATGTAGCTAGCTGGGTGCTAGCCGAATACATTAGCTGGGCCTGGACCTTGAACATTGACGTGGACCTCGCGGATGGAATCGACGACGCCATGACGGGTGACTGACCCGTCGGGAAAGGCAAGGGCCAATGCTAATGTGGTTAACCGGAGGTCAACCGGTTGCATTAGCTCGGCTCTTTCCTAAAACATCAGGGCAAGAAAAAGGAAATAAAAGAACATCAATGGACTTCACGGACGGTAGCGGCGACGCAATAGCGGGCAGCCGATCCGTCGGGAGAATCGAGGGCCAAAGCTAATGTGGCTAACCAGGTGGTAGCCACATCCGTTACATCGGCCCATTCTCGAAACATATTCACACACGAGTCCCAGAGGCCAAAGCAGCTGCGTGAGGTCAAGGACCCGCACGTGGGCACTGGTGACGCTACGGCGACGACGGCGGTAACGACACCTCGTCTAACCCCAACCAGTGCCTAATCCTAATCCCAACCCTATTCCTTATTCTAATCCCAACCCTATTCCTTATTCTAATCCCAACCCTATTCCTTATCCTAATCCCAACCCTATTCCTTATCCTAATCTCAACCCTATTCCTTATCCTAATCCCAACCCTATTCTTTATCCTAATCCCAACCCTATTCCTTATCCTAATCCCAACCCTATTCCTTATCCTAATCTCAACCCTATTCCTTATCCTAATCCCAACCCTGTTCCTTATCCTAATCCCAACCCTATTCCTTATCCTAATCCCAACCCTATTCCTTATCCTAATCTCAACCCTATTCCTTATCCTAATCCCAACCCTGACCCTCATCCTAATCCCAACCCTAATCCCCATTTCCCTGGGTCGGTCTTACTTCCCATTTGAGCCCTGAAACGAACATCAGTCAGGGCTCGGGGAGTTAGGACGAGGACCTGAAACAAAGGCAAAAGGGTTTCAAGGTAAGTAGAAGGATTGGAAGGACAACACAGGTAAGTGAAGTAGTACAACGGAGCAACAAGAAGATTCGTCGGGGGACAGCGGATGAGAAGAGAAACGGGTAAGTGAAGACAACATTCGGTGGAAAAAAGGAAAAAAACAGAGCGACAGGATGAAGTGGACTTTCACGGACGGACCACAGGAGGCACTGTGAGGAAAGATCCTCACTTGGATAAAAAAACGTTTGCGCACTTCCGCAAAACGCCATTTGGACAGCGGAACTTGAAGTGGAAGGACAGGAGTGAGATAGTACAACGGAGCAACAAGAGGATTCGTCGGGGGACAACGGATGAGAAGAGAACCAGGAAAAACGACAAGGGATTCATCATCACAAGAATAAAAGATGGATCAACAAATTCGTCGTGGGACAATTGATAAGAAGAGGAGCAGGTAAGTGAGCACATCACACAGCATGTTCAACAATCAGATAAGAAGAGAAATTCAAGCCAAAAACTGGGAGCAACAGGAGGAAGTGCACTTCTCCAATGGGCCACAAGAGGGCACTGTGGGGAAAGATCCCCACTCCTATAAAAGCGTCTGCGCACGTCCGCAAGGAGCCATTTGGACGACGGAGCTCGAAGAGGAAGGACGTGAGGAGCCACAACACAGTAAGAAAAGACAACTTTGCAACAATACATGGACACAAGCCAGGAACTGATCACCCCTGGCTGGGTCGCCCAAGGGAGGGTGTCTGGAGATTAAAGACCCGAAACACCCGATGAACTTGGGTTCTCCACTGATGATGTGTCCTAAAATTACCTCGTCGACGGACGAGGGCCAAAGCTAATGTGGCTAACTGCAAGTTAGCTGAATACATTAAGCTAAATCTGGATTTGAAACTTTGACCTTGAGCTTTGACGTGGACTTCGCGGATGGAACCTGCGACGTCATGACGGGTGACTGACCCGTCGGGAAAGGCAAGGGCCAATGCTAATGTGGCTAACCGGATGTCAACCGGTTGCATTAGCTCGGCTCTTTCCTAAAACATCAGGCCAAGAAAAAGATACAAGAACGTCAAGGGACTTCGCGGACGGTAGCGGCGACGCAATGGCGGGCAGCCGATCCGTCGGGAGAATCAGGGGCCAAAGCTAATGTGGCTAACCAGGTGGTAGCCACATACATTACATCGGCCCATTCTCGGAACATATTCACACACGAGTCCCAGAGGCCAAAGCAGCTGCGGGAGGTCAAGGACCCGCACGTGGGCACTGGAGACGAGATGTCCAGGTTCACACCATGAGGCACGGTGACAAAGGGGGTTCCCGTAAGTTTGCCCCGACGTGGCGAGTGCACCACGGGATGGCGGTCTTTACCGGCTCCCGGCCTATAACCATAAACCTAACCTGCCCGGGCCTGGCGGGGTGAACCCGGGTTCCTTTCTGCGCCACGGGCCGAGTGGGGGAACCTGGACAAGAGTGTGACAACGGGGGACAATTGACCCATCAAGAAGGGTAAAGGCCAAGGCTAATGTAGCTAGCTGGGTGCTAGCCGAATACATTAGCTGGGCCTGGACCTTGAACATTGACGTGGACCTCGCGGATGGAATCGACGACGCCATGACGGGTGACTGACCCGTCGGGAAAGGCAAGGGCCAATGCTAATGTGGTTAACCGGAGGTCAACCGGTTGCATTAGCTCGGCTCTTTCCTAAAACATCAGGGCAAGAAAAAGGAAATAAAAGAACATCAATGGACTTCACGGACGGTAGCGGCGACGCAATAGCGGGCAGCCGATCCGTCGGGAGAATCGAGGGCCAAAGCTAATGTGGCTAACCAGGTGGTAGCCACATCCGTTACATCGGCCCATTCTCGAAACATATTCACACACGAGTCCCAGAGGCCAAAGCAGCTGCGTGAGGTCAAGGACCCGCACGTGGGCACTGGTGACGCTACGGCGACGACGGCGGTAACGACACCTCGTCTAACCCCAACCAGTGCCTAATCCTAATCCCAACCCTATTCCTTATTCTAATCCCAACCCTATTCCTTATTCTAATCCCAACCCTATTCCTTATCCTAATCCCAACCCTATTCCTTATCCTAATCTCAACCCTATTCCTTATCCTAATCCCAACCCTATTCTTTATCCTAATCCCAACCCTATTCCTTATCCTAATCCCAACCCTATTCCTTATCCTAATCTCAACCCTATTCCTTATCCTAATCCCAACCCTGTTCCTTATCCTAATCCCAACCCTATTCCTTATCCTAATCCCAACCCTATTCCTTATCCTAATCTCAACCCTATTCCTTATCCTAATCCCAACCCTGACCCTCATCCTAATCCCAACCCTAATCCCCATTTCCCTGGGTCGGTCTTACTTCCCATTTGAGCCCTGAAACGAACATCAGTCAGGGCTCGGGGAGTTAGGACGAGGACCTGAAACAAAGGCAAAAGGGTTTCAAGGTAAGTAGAAGGATTGGAAGGACAACACAGGTAAGTGAAGTAGTACAACGGAGCAACAAGAAGATTCGTCGGGGGACAGCGGATGAGAAGAGAAACGGGTAAGTGAAGACAACATTCGGTGGAAAAAAGGAAAAAAACAGAGCGACAGGATGAAGTGGACTTTCACGGACGGACCACAGGAGGCACTGTGAGGAAAGATCCTCACTTGGATAAAAAAACGTTTGCGCACTTCCGCAAAACGCCATTTGGACAGCGGAACTTGAAGTGGAAGGACAGGAGTGAGATAGTACAACGGAGCAACAAGAGGATTCGTCGGGGGACAACGGATGAGAAGAGAACCAGGAAAAACGACAAGGGATTCATCATCACAAGAATAAAAGATGGATCAACAAATTCGTCGTGGGACAATTGATAAGAAGAGGAGCAGGTAAGTGAGCACATCACACAGCATGTTCAACAATCAGATAAGAAGAGAAATTCAAGCCAAAAACTGGGAGCAACAGGAGGAAGTGCACTTCTCCAATGGGCCACAAGAGGGCACTGTGGGGAAAGATCCCCACTCCTATAAAAGCGTCTGCGCACGTCCGCAAGGAGCCATTTGGACGACGGAGCTCGAAGAGGAAGGACGTGAGGAGCCACAACACAGTAAGAAAAGACAACTTTGCAACAATACATGGACACAAGCCAGGAACTGATCACCCCTGGCTGGGTCGCCCAAGGGAGGGTGTCTGGAGATTAAAGACCCGAAACACCCGATGAACTTGGGTTCTCCACTGATGATGTGTCCTAAAATTACCTCGTCGACGGACGAGGGCCAAAGCTAATGTGGCTAACTGCAAGTTAGCTGAATACATTAAGCTAAATCTGGATTTGAAACTTTGACCTTGAGCTTTGACGTGGACTTCGCGGATGGAACCTGCGACGTCATGACGGGTGACTGACCCGTCGGGAAAGGCAAGGGCCAATGCTAATGTGGCTAACCGGATGTCAACCGGTTGCATTAGCTCGGCTCTTTCCTAAAACATCAGGCCAAGAAAAAGATACAAGAACGTCAAGGGACTTCGCGGACGGTAGCGGCGACGCAATGGCGGGCAGCCGATCCGTCGGGAGAATCAGGGGCCAAAGCTAATGTGGCTAACCAGGTGGTAGCCACATACATTACATCGGCCCATTCTCGGAACATATTCACACACGAGTCCCAGAGGCCAAAGCAGCTGCGGGAGGTCAAGGACCCGCACGTGGGCACTGGAGACGAGATGTCCAGGTTCACACCATGAGGCACGGTGACAAAGGGGGTTCCCGTAAGTTTGCCCCGACGTGGCGAGTGCACCACGGGATGGCGGTCTTTACCGGCTCCCGGCCTATAACCATAAACCTAACCTGCCCGGGCCTGGCGGGGTGAACCCGGGTTCCTTTCTGCGCCACGGGCCGAGTGGGGGAACCTGGACAAGAGTGTGACAACGGGGGACAATTGACCCATCAAGAAGGGTAAAGGCCAAGGCTAATGTAGCTAGCTGGGTGCTAGCCGAATACATTAGCTGGGCCTGGACCTTGAACATTGACGTGGACCTCGCGGATGGAATCGACGACGCCATGACGGGTGACTGACCCGTCGGGAAAGGCAAGGGCCAATGCTAATGTGGTTAACCGGAGGTCAACCGGTTGCATTAGCTCGGCTCTTTCCTAAAACATCAGGGCAAGAAAAAGGAAATAAAAGAACATCAATGGACTTCACGGACGGTAGCGGCGACGCAATAGCGGGCAGCCGATCCGTCGGGAGAATCGAGGGCCAAAGCTAATGTGGCTAACCAGGTGGTAGCCACATCCGTTACATCGGCCCATTCTCGAAACATATTCACACACGAGTCCCAGAGGCCAAAGCAGCTGCGTGAGGTCAAGGACCCGCACGTGGGCACTGGTGACGCTACGGCGACGACGGCGGTAACGACACCTCGTCTAACCCCAACCAGTGCCTAATCCTAATCCCAACCCTATTCCTTATTCTAATCCCAACCCTATTCCTTATTCTAATCCCAACCCTATTCCTTATCCTAATCCCAACCCTATTCCTTATCCTAATCTCAACCCTATTCCTTATCCTAATCCCAACCCTATTCTTTATCCTAATCCCAACCCTATTCCTTATCCTAATCCCAACCCTATTCCTTATCCTAATCTCAACCCTATTCCTTATCCTAATCCCAACCCTGTTCCTTATCCTAATCCCAACCCTATTCCTTATCCTAATCCCAACCCTATTCCTTATCCTAATCTCAACCCTATTCCTTATCCTAATCCCAACCCTGACCCTCATCCTAATCCCAACCCTAATCCCCATTTCCCTGGGTCGGTCTTACTTCCCATTTGAGCCCTGAAACGAACATCAGTCAGGGCTCGGGGAGTTAGGACGAGGACCTGAAACAAAGGCAAAAGGGTTTCAAGGTAAGTAGAAGGATTGGAAGGACAACACAGGTAAGTGAAGTAGTACAACGGAGCAACAAGAAGATTCGTCGGGGGACAGCGGATGAGAAGAGAAACGGGTAAGTGAAGACAACATTCGGTGGAAAAAAGGAAAAAAACAGAGCGACAGGATGAAGTGGACTTTCACGGACGGACCACAGGAGGCACTGTGAGGAAAGATCCTCACTTGGATAAAAAAACGTTTGCGCACTTCCGCAAAACGCCATTTGGACAGCGGAACTTGAAGTGGAAGGACAGGAGTGAGATAGTACAACGGAGCAACAAGAGGATTCGTCGGGGGACAACGGATGAGAAGAGAACCAGGAAAAACGACAAGGGATTCATCATCACAAGAATAAAAGATGGATCAACAAATTCGTCGTGGGACAATTGATAAGAAGAGGAGCAGGTAAGTGAGCACATCACACAGCATGTTCAACAATCAGATAAGAAGAGAAATTCAAGCCAAAAACTGGGAGCAACAGGAGGAAGTGCACTTCTCCAATGGGCCACAAGAGGGCACTGTGGGGAAAGATCCCCACTCCTATAAAAGCGTCTGCGCACGTCCGCAAGGAGCCATTTGGACGACGGAGCTCGAAGAGGAAGGACGTGAGGAGCCACAACACAGTAAGAAAAGACAACTTTGCAACAATACATGGACACAAGCCAGGAACTGATCACCCCTGGCTGGGTCGCCCAAGGGAGGGTGTCTGGAGATTAAAGACCCGAAACACCCGATGAACTTGGGTTCTCCACTGATGATGTGTCCTAAAATTACCTCGTCGACGGACGAGGGCCAAAGCTAATGTGGCTAACTGCAAGTTAGCTGAATACATTAAGCTAAATCTGGATTTGAAACTTTGACCTTGAGCTTTGACGTGGACTTCGCGGATGGAACCTGCGACGTCATGACGGGTGACTGACCCGTCGGGAAAGGCAAGGGCCAATGCTAATGTGGCTAACCGGATGTCAACCGGTTGCATTAGCTCGGCTCTTTCCTAAAACATCAGGCCAAGAAAAAGATACAAGAACGTCAAGGGACTTCGCGGACGGTAGCGGCGACGCAATGGCGGGCAGCCGATCCGTCGGGAGAATCAGGGGCCAAAGCTAATGTGGCTAACCAGGTGGTAGCCACATACATTACATCGGCCCATTCTCGGAACATATTCACACACGAGTCCCAGAGGCCAAAGCAGCTGCGGGAGGTCAAGGACCCGCACGTGGGCACTGGAGACGAGATGTCCAGGTTCACACCATGAGGCACGGTGACAAAGGGGGTTCCCGTAAGTTTGCCCCGACGTGGCGAGTGCACCACGGGATGGCGGTCTTTACCGGCTCCCGGCCTATAACCATAAACCTAACCTGCCCGGGCCTGGCGGGGTGAACCCGGGTTCCTTTCTGCGCCACGGGCCGAGTGGGGGAACCTGGACAAGAGTGTGACAACGGGGGACAATTGACCCATCAAGAAGGGTAAAGGCCAAGGCTAATGTAGCTAGCTGGGTGCTAGCCGAATACATTAGCTGGGCCTGGACCTTGAACATTGACGTGGACCTCGCGGATGGAATCGACGACGCCATGACGGGTGACTGACCCGTCGGGAAAGGCAAGGGCCAATGCTAATGTGGTTAACCGGAGGTCAACCGGTTGCATTAGCTCGGCTCTTTCCTAAAACATCAGGGCAAGAAAAAGGAAATAAAAGAACATCAATGGACTTCACGGACGGTAGCGGCGACGCAATAGCGGGCAGCCGATCCGTCGGGAGAATCGAGGGCCAAAGCTAATGTGGCTAACCAGGTGGTAGCCACATCCGTTACATCGGCCCATTCTCGAAACATATTCACACACGAGTCCCAGAGGCCAAAGCAGCTGCGTGAGGTCAAGGACCCGCACGTGGGCACTGGTGACGCTACGGCGACGACGGCGGTAACGACACCTCGTCTAACCCCAACCAGTGCCTAATCCTAATCCCAACCCTATTCCTTATTCTAATCCCAACCCTATTCCTTATTCTAATCCCAACCCTATTCCTTATCCTAATCCCAACCCTATTCCTTATCCTAATCTCAACCCTATTCCTTATCCTAATCCCAACCCTATTCTTTATCCTAATCCCAACCCTATTCCTTATCCTAATCCCAACCCTATTCCTTATCCTAATCTCAACCCTATTCCTTATCCTAATCCCAACCCTGTTCCTTATCCTAATCCCAACCCTATTCCTTATCCTAATCCCAACCCTATTCCTTATCCTAATCTCAACCCTATTCCTTATCCTAATCCCAACCCTGACCCTCATCCTAATCCCAACCCTAATCCCCATTTCCCTGGGTCGGTCTTACTTCCCATTTGAGCCCTGAAACGAACATCAGTCAGGGCTCGGGGAGTTAGGACGAGGACCTGAAACAAAGGCAAAAGGGTTTCAAGGTAAGTAGAAGGATTGGAAGGACAACACAGGTAAGTGAAGTAGTACAACGGAGCAACAAGAAGATTCGTCGGGGGACAGCGGATGAGAAGAGAAACGGGTAAGTGAAGACAACATTCGGTGGAAAAAAGGAAAAAAACAGAGCGACAGGATGAAGTGGACTTTCACGGACGGACCACAGGAGGCACTGTGAGGAAAGATCCTCACTTGGATAAAAAAACGTTTGCGCACTTCCGCAAAACGCCATTTGGACAGCGGAACTTGAAGTGGAAGGACAGGAGTGAGATAGTACAACGGAGCAACAAGAGGATTCGTCGGGGGACAACGGATGAGAAGAGAACCAGGAAAAACGACAAGGGATTCATCATCACAAGAATAAAAGATGGATCAACAAATTCGTCGTGGGACAATTGATAAGAAGAGGAGCAGGTAAGTGAGCACATCACACAGCATGTTCAACAATCAGATAAGAAGAGAAATTCAAGCCAAAAACTGGGAGCAACAGGAGGAAGTGCACTTCTCCAATGGGCCACAAGAGGGCACTGTGGGGAAAGATCCCCACTCCTATAAAAGCGTCTGCGCACGTCCGCAAGGAGCCATTTGGACGACGGAGCTCGAAGAGGAAGGACGTGAGGAGCCACAACACAGTAAGAAAAGACAACTTTGCAACAATACATGGACACAAGCCAGGAACTGATCACCCCTGGCTGGGTCGCCCAAGGGAGGGTGTCTGGAGATTAAAGACCCGAAACACCCGATGAACTTGGGTTCTCCACTGATGATGTGTCCTAAAATTACCTCGTCGACGGACGAGGGCCAAAGCTAATGTGGCTAACTGCAAGTTAGCTGAATACATTAAGCTAAATCTGGATTTGAAACTTTGACCTTGAGCTTTGACGTGGACTTCGCGGATGGAACCTGCGACGTCATGACGGGTGACTGACCCGTCGGGAAAGGCAAGGGCCAATGCTAATGTGGCTAACCGGATGTCAACCGGTTGCATTAGCTCGGCTCTTTCCTAAAACATCAGGCCAAGAAAAAGATACAAGAACGTCAAGGGACTTCGCGGACGGTAGCGGCGACGCAATGGCGGGCAGCCGATCCGTCGGGAGAATCAGGGGCCAAAGCTAATGTGGCTAACCAGGTGGTAGCCACATACATTACATCGGCCCATTCTCGGAACATATTCACACACGAGTCCCAGAGGCCAAAGCAGCTGCGGGAGGTCAAGGACCCGCACGTGGGCACTGGAGACGAGATGTCCAGGTTCACACCATGAGGCACGGTGACAAAGGGGGTTCCCGTAAGTTTGCCCCGACGTGGCGAGTGCACCACGGGATGGCGGTCTTTACCGGCTCCCGGCCTATAACCATAAACCTAACCTGCCCGGGCCTGGCGGGGTGAACCCGGGTTCCTTTCTGCGCCACGGGCCGAGTGGGGGAACCTGGACAAGAGTGTGACAACGGGGGACAATTGACCCATCAAGAAGGGTAAAGGCCAAGGCTAATGTAGCTAGCTGGGTGCTAGCCGAATACATTAGCTGGGCCTGGACCTTGAACATTGACGTGGACCTCGCGGATGGAATCGACGACGCCATGACGGGTGACTGACCCGTCGGGAAAGGCAAGGGCCAATGCTAATGTGGTTAACCGGAGGTCAACCGGTTGCATTAGCTCGGCTCTTTCCTAAAACATCAGGGCAAGAAAAAGGAAATAAAAGAACATCAATGGACTTCACGGACGGTAGCGGCGACGCAATAGCGGGCAGCCGATCCGTCGGGAGAATCGAGGGCCAAAGCTAATGTGGCTAACCAGGTGGTAGCCACATCCGTTACATCGGCCCATTCTCGAAACATATTCACACACGAGTCCCAGAGGCCAAAGCAGCTGCGTGAGGTCAAGGACCCGCACGTGGGCACTGGTGACGCTACGGCGACGACGGCGGTAACGACACCTCGTCTAACCCCAACCAGTGCCTAATCCTAATCCCAACCCTATTCCTTATTCTAATCCCAACCCTATTCCTTATTCTAATCCCAACCCTATTCCTTATCCTAATCCCAACCCTATTCCTTATCCTAATCTCAACCCTATTCCTTATCCTAATCCCAACCCTATTCTTTATCCTAATCCCAACCCTATTCCTTATCCTAATCCCAACCCTATTCCTTATCCTAATCTCAACCCTATTCCTTATCCTAATCCCAACCCTGTTCCTTATCCTAATCCCAACCCTATTCCTTATCCTAATCCCAACCCTATTCCTTATCCTAATCTCAACCCTATTCCTTATCCTAATCCCAACCCTGACCCTCATCCTAATCCCAACCCTAATCCCCATTTCCCTGGGTCGGTCTTACTTCCCATTTGAGCCCTGAAACGAACATCAGTCAGGGCTCGGGGAGTTAGGACGAGGACCTGAAACAAAGGCAAAAGGGTTTCAAGGTAAGTAGAAGGATTGGAAGGACAACACAGGTAAGTGAAGTAGTACAACGGAGCAACAAGAAGATTCGTCGGGGGACAGCGGATGAGAAGAGAAACGGGTAAGTGAAGACAACATTCGGTGGAAAAAAGGAAAAAAACAGAGCGACAGGATGAAGTGGACTTTCACGGACGGACCACAGGAGGCACTGTGAGGAAAGATCCTCACTTGGATAAAAAAACGTTTGCGCACTTCCGCAAAACGCCATTTGGACAGCGGAACTTGAAGTGGAAGGACAGGAGTGAGATAGTACAACGGAGCAACAAGAGGATTCGTCGGGGGACAACGGATGAGAAGAGAACCAGGAAAAACGACAAGGGATTCATCATCACAAGAATAAAAGATGGATCAACAAATTCGTCGTGGGACAATTGATAAGAAGAGGAGCAGGTAAGTGAGCACATCACACAGCATGTTCAACAATCAGATAAGAAGAGAAATTCAAGCCAAAAACTGGGAGCAACAGGAGGAAGTGCACTTCTCCAATGGGCCACAAGAGGGCACTGTGGGGAAAGATCCCCACTCCTATAAAAGCGTCTGCGCACGTCCGCAAGGAGCCATTTGGACGACGGAGCTCGAAGAGGAAGGACGTGAGGAGCCACAACACAGTAAGAAAAGACAACTTTGCAACAATACATGGACACAAGCCAGGAACTGATCACCCCTGGCTGGGTCGCCCAAGGGAGGGTGTCTGGAGATTAAAGACCCGAAACACCCGATGAACTTGGGTTCTCCACTGATGATGTGTCCTAAAATTACCTCGTCGACGGACGAGGGCCAAAGCTAATGTGGCTAACTGCAAGTTAGCTGAATACATTAAGCTAAATCTGGATTTGAAACTTTGACCTTGAGCTTTGACGTGGACTTCGCGGATGGAACCTGCGACGTCATGACGGGTGACTGACCCGTCGGGAAAGGCAAGGGCCAATGCTAATGTGGCTAACCGGATGTCAACCGGTTGCATTAGCTCGGCTCTTTCCTAAAACATCAGGCCAAGAAAAAGATACAAGAACGTCAAGGGACTTCGCGGACGGTAGCGGCGACGCAATGGCGGGCAGCCGATCCGTCGGGAGAATCAGGGGCCAAAGCTAATGTGGCTAACCAGGTGGTAGCCACATACATTACATCGGCCCATTCTCGGAACATATTCACACACGAGTCCCAGAGGCCAAAGCAGCTGCGGGAGGTCAAGGACCCGCACGTGGGCACTGGAGACGAGATGTCCAGGTTCACACCATGAGGCACGGTGACAAAGGGGGTTCCCGTAAGTTTGCCCCGACGTGGCGAGTGCACCACGGGATGGCGGTCTTTACCGGCTCCCGGCCTATAACCATAAACCTAACCTGCCCGGGCCTGGCGGGGTGAACCCGGGTTCCTTTCTGCGCCACGGGCCGAGTGGGGGAACCTGGACAAGAGTGTGACAACGGGGGACAATTGACCCATCAAGAAGGGTAAAGGCCAAGGCTAATGTAGCTAGCTGGGTGCTAGCCGAATACATTAGCTGGGCCTGGACCTTGAACATTGACGTGGACCTCGCGGATGGAATCGACGACGCCATGACGGGTGACTGACCCGTCGGGAAAGGCAAGGGCCAATGCTAATGTGGTTAACCGGAGGTCAACCGGTTGCATTAGCTCGGCTCTTTCCTAAAACATCAGGGCAAGAAAAAGGAAATAAAAGAACATCAATGGACTTCACGGACGGTAGCGGCGACGCAATAGCGGGCAGCCGATCCGTCGGGAGAATCGAGGGCCAAAGCTAATGTGGCTAACCAGGTGGTAGCCACATCCGTTACATCGGCCCATTCTCGAAACATATTCACACACGAGTCCCAGAGGCCAAAGCAGCTGCGTGAGGTCAAGGACCCGCACGTGGGCACTGGTGACGCTACGGCGACGACGGCGGTAACGACACCTCGTCTAACCCCAACCAGTGCCTAATCCTAATCCCAACCCTATTCCTTATTCTAATCCCAACCCTATTCCTTATTCTAATCCCAACCCTATTCCTTATCCTAATCCCAACCCTATTCCTTATCCTAATCTCAACCCTATTCCTTATCCTAATCCCAACCCTATTCTTTATCCTAATCCCAACCCTATTCCTTATCCTAATCCCAACCCTATTCCTTATCCTAATCTCAACCCTATTCCTTATCCTAATCCCAACCCTGTTCCTTATCCTAATCCCAACCCTATTCCTTATCCTAATCCCAACCCTATTCCTTATCCTAATCTCAACCCTATTCCTTATCCTAATCCCAACCCTGACCCTCATCCTAATCCCAACCCTAATCCCCATTTCCCTGGGTCGGTCTTACTTCCCATTTGAGCCCTGAAACGAACATCAGTCAGGGCTCGGGGAGTTAGGACGAGGACCTGAAACAAAGGCAAAAGGGTTTCAAGGTAAGTAGAAGGATTGGAAGGACAACACAGGTAAGTGAAGTAGTACAACGGAGCAACAAGAAGATTCGTCGGGGGACAGCGGATGAGAAGAGAAACGGGTAAGTGAAGACAACATTCGGTGGAAAAAAGGAAAAAAACAGAGCGACAGGATGAAGTGGACTTTCACGGACGGACCACAGGAGGCACTGTGAGGAAAGATCCTCACTTGGATAAAAAAACGTTTGCGCACTTCCGCAAAACGCCATTTGGACAGCGGAACTTGAAGTGGAAGGACAGGAGTGAGATAGTACAACGGAGCAACAAGAGGATTCGTCGGGGGACAACGGATGAGAAGAGAACCAGGAAAAACGACAAGGGATTCATCATCACAAGAATAAAAGATGGATCAACAAATTCGTCGTGGGACAATTGATAAGAAGAGGAGCAGGTAAGTGAGCACATCACACAGCATGTTCAACAATCAGATAAGAAGAGAAATTCAAGCCAAAAACTGGGAGCAACAGGAGGAAGTGCACTTCTCCAATGGGCCACAAGAGGGCACTGTGGGGAAAGATCCCCACTCCTATAAAAGCGTCTGCGCACGTCCGCAAGGAGCCATTTGGACGACGGAGCTCGAAGAGGAAGGACGTGAGGAGCCACAACACAGTAAGAAAAGACAACTTTGCAACAATACATGGACACAAGCCAGGAACTGATCACCCCTGGCTGGGTCGCCCAAGGGAGGGTGTCTGGAGATTAAAGACCCGAAACACCCGATGAACTTGGGTTCTCCACTGATGATGTGTCCTAAAATTACCTCGTCGACGGACGAGGGCCAAAGCTAATGTGGCTAACTGCAAGTTAGCTGAATACATTAAGCTAAATCTGGATTTGAAACTTTGACCTTGAGCTTTGACGTGGACTTCGCGGATGGAACCTGCGACGTCATGACGGGTGACTGACCCGTCGGGAAAGGCAAGGGCCAATGCTAATGTGGCTAACCGGATGTCAACCGGTTGCATTAGCTCGGCTCTTTCCTAAAACATCAGGCCAAGAAAAAGATACAAGAACGTCAAGGGACTTCGCGGACGGTAGCGGCGACGCAATGGCGGGCAGCCGATCCGTCGGGAGAATCAGGGGCCAAAGCTAATGTGGCTAACCAGGTGGTAGCCACATACATTACATCGGCCCATTCTCGGAACATATTCACACACGAGTCCCAGAGGCCAAAGCAGCTGCGGGAGGTCAAGGACCCGCACGTGGGCACTGGAGACGAGATGTCCAGGTTCACACCATGAGGCACGGTGACAAAGGGGGTTCCCGTAAGTTTGCCCCGACGTGGCGAGTGCACCACGGGATGGCGGTCTTTACCGGCTCCCGGCCTATAACCATAAACCTAACCTGCCCGGGCCTGGCGGGGTGAACCCGGGTTCCTTTCTGCGCCACGGGCCGAGTGGGGGAACCTGGACAAGAGTGTGACAACGGGGGACAATTGACCCATCAAGAAGGGTAAAGGCCAAGGCTAATGTAGCTAGCTGGGTGCTAGCCGAATACATTAGCTGGGCCTGGACCTTGAACATTGACGTGGACCTCGCGGATGGAATCGACGACGCCATGACGGGTGACTGACCCGTCGGGAAAGGCAAGGGCCAATGCTAATGTGGTTAACCGGAGGTCAACCGGTTGCATTAGCTCGGCTCTTTCCTAAAACATCAGGGCAAGAAAAAGGAAATAAAAGAACATCAATGGACTTCACGGACGGTAGCGGCGACGCAATAGCGGGCAGCCGATCCGTCGGGAGAATCGAGGGCCAAAGCTAATGTGGCTAACCAGGTGGTAGCCACATCCGTTACATCGGCCCATTCTCGAAACATATTCACACACGAGTCCCAGAGGCCAAAGCAGCTGCGTGAGGTCAAGGACCCGCACGTGGGCACTGGTGACGCTACGGCGACGACGGCGGTAACGACACCTCGTCTAACCCCAACCAGTGCCTAATCCTAATCCCAACCCTATTCCTTATTCTAATCCCAACCCTATTCCTTATTCTAATCCCAACCCTATTCCTTATCCTAATCCCAACCCTATTCCTTATCCTAATCTCAACCCTATTCCTTATCCTAATCCCAACCCTATTCTTTATCCTAATCCCAACCCTATTCCTTATCCTAATCCCAACCCTATTCCTTATCCTAATCTCAACCCTATTCCTTATCCTAATCCCAACCCTGTTCCTTATCCTAATCCCAACCCTATTCCTTATCCTAATCCCAACCCTATTCCTTATCCTAATCTCAACCCTATTCCTTATCCTAATCCCAACCCTGACCCTCATCCTAATCCCAACCCTAATCCCCATTTCCCTGGGTCGGTCTTACTTCCCATTTGAGCCCTGAAACGAACATCAGTCAGGGCTCGGGGAGTTAGGACGAGGACCTGAAACAAAGGCAAAAGGGTTTCAAGGTAAGTAGAAGGATTGGAAGGACAACACAGGTAAGTGAAGTAGTACAACGGAGCAACAAGAAGATTCGTCGGGGGACAGCGGATGAGAAGAGAAACGGGTAAGTGAAGACAACATTCGGTGGAAAAAAGGAAAAAAACAGAGCGACAGGATGAAGTGGACTTTCACGGACGGACCACAGGAGGCACTGTGAGGAAAGATCCTCACTTGGATAAAAAAACGTTTGCGCACTTCCGCAAAACGCCATTTGGACAGCGGAACTTGAAGTGGAAGGACAGGAGTGAGATAGTACAACGGAGCAACAAGAGGATTCGTCGGGGGACAACGGATGAGAAGAGAACCAGGAAAAACGACAAGGGATTCATCATCACAAGAATAAAAGATGGATCAACAAATTCGTCGTGGGACAATTGATAAGAAGAGGAGCAGGTAAGTGAGCACATCACACAGCATGTTCAACAATCAGATAAGAAGAGAAATTCAAGCCAAAAACTGGGAGCAACAGGAGGAAGTGCACTTCTCCAATGGGCCACAAGAGGGCACTGTGGGGAAAGATCCCCACTCCTATAAAAGCGTCTGCGCACGTCCGCAAGGAGCCATTTGGACGACGGAGCTCGAAGAGGAAGGACGTGAGGAGCCACAACACAGTAAGAAAAGACAACTTTGCAACAATACATGGACACAAGCCAGGAACTGATCACCCCTGGCTGGGTCGCCCAAGGGAGGGTGTCTGGAGATTAAAGACCCGAAACACCCGATGAACTTGGGTTCTCCACTGATGATGTGTCCTAAAATTACCTCGTCGACGGACGAGGGCCAAAGCTAATGTGGCTAACTGCAAGTTAGCTGAATACATTAAGCTAAATCTGGATTTGAAACTTTGACCTTGAGCTTTGACGTGGACTTCGCGGATGGAACCTGCGACGTCATGACGGGTGACTGACCCGTCGGGAAAGGCAAGGGCCAATGCTAATGTGGCTAACCGGATGTCAACCGGTTGCATTAGCTCGGCTCTTTCCTAAAACATCAGGCCAAGAAAAAGATACAAGAACGTCAAGGGACTTCGCGGACGGTAGCGGCGACGCAATGGCGGGCAGCCGATCCGTCGGGAGAATCAGGGGCCAAAGCTAATGTGGCTAACCAGGTGGTAGCCACATACATTACATCGGCCCATTCTCGGAACATATTCACACACGAGTCCCAGAGGCCAAAGCAGCTGCGGGAGGTCAAGGACCCGCACGTGGGCACTGGAGACGAGATGTCCAGGTTCACACCATGAGGCACGGTGACAAAGGGGGTTCCCGTAAGTTTGCCCCGACGTGGCGAGTGCACCACGGGATGGCGGTCTTTACCGGCTCCCGGCCTATAACCATAAACCTAACCTGCCCGGGCCTGGCGGGGTGAACCCGGGTTCCTTTCTGCGCCACGGGCCGAGTGGGGGAACCTGGACAAGAGTGTGACAACGGGGGACAATTGACCCATCAAGAAGGGTAAAGGCCAAGGCTAATGTAGCTAGCTGGGTGCTAGCCGAATACATTAGCTGGGCCTGGACCTTGAACATTGACGTGGACCTCGCGGATGGAATCGACGACGCCATGACGGGTGACTGACCCGTCGGGAAAGGCAAGGGCCAATGCTAATGTGGTTAACCGGAGGTCAACCGGTTGCATTAGCTCGGCTCTTTCCTAAAACATCAGGGCAAGAAAAAGGAAATAAAAGAACATCAATGGACTTCACGGACGGTAGCGGCGACGCAATAGCGGGCAGCCGATCCGTCGGGAGAATCGAGGGCCAAAGCTAATGTGGCTAACCAGGTGGTAGCCACATCCGTTACATCGGCCCATTCTCGAAACATATTCACACACGAGTCCCAGAGGCCAAAGCAGCTGCGTGAGGTCAAGGACCCGCACGTGGGCACTGGTGACGCTACGGCGACGACGGCGGTAACGACACCTCGTCTAACCCCAACCAGTGCCTAATCCTAATCCCAACCCTATTCCTTATTCTAATCCCAACCCTATTCCTTATTCTAATCCCAACCCTATTCCTTATCCTAATCCCAACCCTATTCCTTATCCTAATCTCAACCCTATTCCTTATCCTAATCCCAACCCTATTCTTTATCCTAATCCCAACCCTATTCCTTATCCTAATCCCAACCCTATTCCTTATCCTAATCTCAACCCTATTCCTTATCCTAATCCCAACCCTGTTCCTTATCCTAATCCCAACCCTATTCCTTATCCTAATCCCAACCCTATTCCTTATCCTAATCTCAACCCTATTCCTTATCCTAATCCCAACCCTGACCCTCATCCTAATCCCAACCCTAATCCCCATTTCCCTGGGTCGGTCTTACTTCCCATTTGAGCCCTGAAACGAACATCAGTCAGGGCTCGGGGAGTTAGGACGAGGACCTGAAACAAAGGCAAAAGGGTTTCAAGGTAAGTAGAAGGATTGGAAGGACAACACAGGTAAGTGAAGTAGTACAACGGAGCAACAAGAAGATTCGTCGGGGGACAGCGGATGAGAAGAGAAACAGGTAAGTGAAGACAACATTCGGTGGAAAAAAGGAAAAAAACAGAGCGACAGGATGAAGTGGACTTTCACGGACGGACCACAGGAGGCACTGTGAGGAAAGATCCTCACTTGGATAAAAAAACGTTTGCGCACTTCCGCAAAACGCCATTTGGACAGCGGAACTTGAAGAGGAAGGACAGGAGTGAGATAGTACAACGGAGCAACAAGAGGATTCGTCGGGGGACAACGGATGAGAAGAGAACCAGGAAAAACGACAAGGGATTCATCATCACAAGAATAAAAGATGGATCAACAAATTCGTCGTGGGACAATTGATAAGAAGAGGAGCAGGTAAGTGAGCACATCACACAGCATGTTCAACAATCAGATAGGAAGAGAAATTCAAGCCAAAAACTGGGAGCAACAGGAGGAAGTGCACTGCTCCAATGGGCCACAAGAGGGCACTGTGGGGAAAGATCCCCACTCCTATAAAAGCGTCTGCGCACGTCCGCAAGGAGCCATTTGGACGACGGAGCTCGAAGAGGAAGGACGTGAGGAGCCACAACACAGTAAGAAAAGACAACTTTGCAACAATACATGGACACAAGCCAGGAACTGATCACCCCTGGCTGGGTCGCCCAAGGGAGGGTGTCTGGAGATTAAAGACCCGAAACACCCGATGAACTTGGGTTCTCCACTGATGATGTGTCCTAAAATTACCTCGTCGACGGACGAGGGCCAAAGCTAATGTGGCTAACTGCAAGTTAGCTGAATACATTAAGCTAAATCTGGATTTGAAACTTTGACCTTGAGCTTTGACGTGGACTTCGCGGATGGAACCTGCGACGTCATGACGGGTGACTGACCCGTCGGGAAAGACAAGGGCCAATGCTAATGTGGCTAACCGGATGTCAACCGGTTGCATTAGCTCGGCTCTTTCCTAAAACATCAGGCCAAGAAAAAGATACAAGAACGTCAAGGGACTTCGCGGACGGTAGCGGCGACGCAATGGCGGGCAGCCGATCCGTCGGGAGAATCAGGGGCCAAAGCTAATGTGGCTAACCAGGTGGTAGCCACATACATTACATCGGCCCATTCTCGGAACATATTCACACACGAGTCCCAGAGGCCAAAGCAGCTGCGGGAGGTCAAGGACCCGCACGTGGGCACTGGAGACGAGATGTCCAGGTTCACACCATGAGGCACGGTGACAAAGGGGGTTCCCGTAAGTTTGCCCCGACGTGGCGAGTGCACCACGGGATGGCGGTCTTTACCGGCTCCCGGCCTATAACCATAAACCTAACCTGCCCGGGCCTGGCGGGGTGAACCCGGGTTCCTTTCTGCGCCACGGGCCGAGTGGGGGAACCTGGACAAGAGTGTGACAACGGGGGACAATTGACCCATCAAGAAGGGTAAAGGCCAAGGCTAATGTAGCTAGCTGGGTGCTAGCCGAATACATTAGCTGGGCCTGGACCTTGAACATTGACGTGGACCTCGCGGATGGAATCGACGACGCCATGACGGGTGACTGACCCGTCGGGAAAGGCAAGGGCCGATGCTAATGTGGTTAACCGGAGGTCAACCGGTTGCATTAGCTCGGCTCTTTCCTAAAACATCAGGGCAAGAAAAAGGAAATAAAAGAACATCAATGGACTTCACGGACGGTAGCGGCGACGCAATAGCGGGCAGCCGATCCGTCGGGAGAATCGAGGGCCAAAGCTAATGTGGCTAACCAGGTGGTAGCCACATCCGTTACATCGGCCCATTCTCGAAACATATTCACACACGAGTCCCAGAGGCCAAAGCAGCTGCGTGAGGTCAAGGACCCGCACGTGGGCACTGGTGACGCTACGGCGACGACGGCGGTAACGACACCTCGTCTAACCCCAACCAGTGCCTAATCCTAATCCCAACCCTATTCCTTATTCTAATCCCAACCCTATTCCTTATCCTAATCCCAACCCTATTCCTTATCCTAATCTCAACCCTATTCCTTATCCTAATCCCAACCCTATTCTTTATCCTAATCCCAACCCTATTCCTTATCCTAATCCCAACCCTATTCCTTATCCTAATCTCAACCCTATTCCTTATCCTAATCCCAACCCTGTTCCTTATCCTAATCCCAACCCTATTCCTTATCCTAATCCCAACCCTATTCCTTATCCTAATCTCAACCCTATTCCTTATCCTAATCCCAACCCTGACCCTCATCCTAATCCCAACCCTAATCCCCATTTCCCTGGGTCGGTCTTACTTCCCATTTGAGCCCTGAAACGAACATCAGTCAGGGCTCGGGGAGTTAGGACGAGGACCTGAAACAAAGGCAAAAGGGTTTCAAGGTAAGTAGAAGGATTGGAAGGACAACACAGGTAAGTGAAGTAGTACAACGGAGCAACAAGAAGATTCGTCGGGGGACGGCGGATGAGAAGAGAAACAGGTAAGTGAAGACAACATTCGGTGGAAAAAAGGAAAAAAACAGAGCGACAGGATGAAGTGGACTTTCACGGACGGACCACAGGAGGCACTGTGAGGAAAGATCCTCACTTGGATAAAAAAACGTTTGCGCACTTCCGCAAAACGCCATTTGGACAGCGGAACTTGAAGAGGAAGGACAGGAGTGAGATAGTACAACGGAGCAACAAGAGGATTCGTCGGGGGACAACGGATGAGAAGAGAACCAGGAAAAACGACAAGGGATTCATCATCACAAGAATAAAAGATGGATCAACAAATTCGTCGTGGGACAATTGATAAGAAGAGGAGCAGGTAAGTGAGCACATCACACAGCATGTTCAACAATCAGATAGGAAGAGAAATTCAAGCCAAAAACTGGGAGCAACAGGAGGAAGTGCACTGCTCCAATGGGCCACAAGAGGGCACTGTGGGGAAAGATCCCCACTCCTATAAAAGCGTCTGCGCACGTCCGCAAGGAGCCATTTGGACGACGGAGCTCGAAGAGGAAGGACGTGAGGAGCCACAACACAGTAAGAAAAGACAACTTTGCAACAATACATGGACACAAGCCAGGAACTGATCACCCCTGGCTGGGTCGCCCAAGGGAGGGTGTCTGGAGATTAAAGACCCGAAACACCCGATGAACTTGGGTTCTCCACTGATGATGTGTCCTAAAATTACCTCGTCGACGGACGAGGGCCAAAGCTAATGTGGCTAACTGCAAGTTAGCTGAATACATTAAGCTAAATCTGGATTTGAAACTTTGACCTTGAGCTTTGACGTGGACTTCGCGGATGGAACCTGCGACGTCATGACGGGTGACTGACCCGTCGGGAAAGACAAGGGCCAATGCTAATGTGGCTAACCGGATGTCAACCGGTTGCATTAGCTCGGCTCTTTCCTAAAACATCAGGCCAAGAAAAAGATACAAGAACGTCAAGGGACTTCGCGGACGGTAGCGGCGACGCAATGGCGGGCAGCCGATCCGTCGGGAGAATCAGGGGCCAAAGCTAATGTGGCTAACCAGGTGGTAGCCACATACATTACATCGGCCCATTCTCGGAACATATTCACACACGAGTCCCAGAGGCCAAAGCAGCTGCGGGAGGTCAAGGACCCGCACGTGGGCACTGGAGACGAGATGTCCAGGTTCACACCATGAGGCACGGTGACAAAGGGGGTTCCCGTAAGTTTGCCCCGACGTGGCGAGTGCACCACGGGATGGCGGTCTTTACCGGCTCCCGGCCTATAACCATAAACCTAACCTGCCCGGGCCTGGCGGGGTGAACCCGGGTTCCTTTCTGCGCCACGGGCCGAGTGGGGGAACCTGGACAAGAGTGTGACAACGGGGGACAATTGACCCATCAAGAAGGGTAAAGGCCAAGGCTAATGTAGCTAGCTGGGTGCTAGCCGAATACATTAGCTGGGCCTGGACCTTGAACATTGACGTGGACCTCGCGGATGGAATCGACGACGCCGTGACGGGTGACTGACCCGTCGGGAAAGGCAAGGGCCGATGCTAATGTGGTTAACCGGAGGTCAACCGGTTGCATTAGCTCGGCTCTTTCCTAAAACATCAGGGCAAGAAAAAGGAAATAAAAGAACATCAATGGACTTCACGGACGGTAGCGGCGACGCAATAGCGGGCAGCCGATCCGTCGGGAGAATCGAGGGCCAAAGCTAATGTGGCTAACCAGGTGGTAGCCACATCCGTTACATCGGCCCATTCTCGAAACATATTCACACACGAGTCCCAGAGGCCAAAGCAGCTGCGTGAGGTCAAGGACCCGCACGTGGGCACTGGTGACGCTACGGCGACGACGGCGGTAACGACACCTCGTCTAACCCCAACCAGTGCCTAATCCTAATCCCAACCCTATTCCTTATTCTAATCCCAACCCTATTCCTTATCCTAATCCCAACCCTATTCCTTATCCTAATCTCAACCCTATTCCTTATCCTAATCCCAACCCTATTCTTTATCCTAATCCCAACCCTATTCCTTATCCTAATCCCAACCCTATTCCTTTTCCTAATCTCAACCCTATTCCTTATCCTAATCCCAACCCTGTTCCTTATCCTAATCCCAACCCTATTCCTTATCCTAATCCCAACCCTATTCCTTATCCTAATCTCAACCCTATTCCTTATCCTAATCCCAACCCTGACCCTCATCCTAATCCCAACCCTAATCCCCATTTCCCTGGGTCGGTCTTACTTCCCATTTGAGCCCTGAAACGAACATCAGTCAGGGCTCGGGGAGTTAGGACGAGGACCTGAAACAAAGGCAAAAGGGTTTCAAGGTAAGTAGAAGGATTGGAAGGACAACACAGGTAAGTGAAGTAGTACAACGGAGCAACAAGAAGATTCGTCGGGGGACAGCGGATGAGAAGAGAAACAGGTAAGTGAAGACAACATTCGGTGGAAAAAAGGAAAAAAACAGAGCGACAGGATGAAGTGGACTTTCACGGACGGACCACAGGAGGCACTGTGAGGAAAGATCCTCACTTGGATAAAAAAACGTTTGCGCACTTCCGCAAAACGCCATTTGGACAGCGGAACTTGAAGAGGAAGGACAGGAGTGAGATAGTACAACGGAGCAACAAGAGGATTCGTCGGGGGACAACGGATGAGAAGAGAACCAGGAAAAACGACAAGGGATTCATCATCACAAGAATAAAAGATGGATCAACAAATTCGTCGTGGGACAATTGATAAGAAGAGGAGCAGGTAAGTGAGCACATCACACAGCATGTTCAACAATCAGATAGGAAGAGAAATTCAAGCCAAAAACTGGGAGCAACAGGAGGAAGTGCACTGCTCCAATGGGCCACAAGAGGGCACTGTGGGGAAAGATCCCCACTCCTATAAAAGCGTCTGCGCACGTCCGCAAGGAGCCATTTGGACGACGGAGCTCGAAGAGGAAGGACGTGAGGAGCCACAACACAGTAAGAAAAGACAACTTTGCAACAATACATGGACACAAGCCAGGAACTGATCACCCCTGGCTGGGTCGCCCAAGGGAGGGTGTCTGGAGATTAAAGACCCGAAACACCCGATGAACTTGGGTTCTCCACTGATGATGTGTCCTAAAATTACCTCGTCGACGGACGAGGGCCAAAGCTAATGTGGCTAACTGCAAGTTAGCTGAATACATTAAGCTAAATCTGGATTTGAAACTTTGACCTTGAGCTTTGACGTGGACTTCGCGGATGGAACCTGCGACGTCATGACGGGTGACTGACCCGTCGGGAAAGACAAGGGCCAATGCTAATGTGGCTAACCGGATGTCAACCGGTTGCATTAGCTCGGCTCTTTCCTAAAACATCAGGCCAAGAAAAAGATACAAGAACGTCAAGGGACTTCGCGGACGGTAGCGGCGACGCAATGGCGGGCAGCCGATCCGTCGGGAGAATCAGGGGCCAAAGCTAATGTGGCTAACCAGGTGGTAGCCACATACATTACATCGGCCCATTCTCGGAACATATTCACACACGAGTCCCAGAGGCCAAAGCAGCTGCGGGAGGTCAAGGACCCGCACGTGGGCACTGGAGACGAGATGTCCAGGTTCACACCATGAGGCACGGTGACAAAGGGGGTTCCCGTAAGTTTGCCCCGACGTGGCGAGTGCACCACGGGATGGCGGTCTTTACCGGCTCCCGGCCTATAACCATAAACCTAACCTGCCCGGGCCTGGCGGGGTGAACCCGGGTTCCTTTCTGCGCCACGGGCCGAGTGGGGGAACCTGGACAAGAGTGTGACAACGGGGGACAATTGACCCATCAAGAAGGGTAAAGGCCAAGGCTAATGTAGCTAGCTGGGTGCTAGCCGAATACATTAGCTGGGCCTGGACCTTGAACATTGACGTGGACCTCGCGGATGGAATCGACGACGCCATGACGGGTGACTGACCCGTCGGGAAAGGCAAGGGCCAATGCTAATGTGGTTAACCGGAGGTCAACCGGTTGCATTAGCTCGGCTCTTTCCTAAAACATCAGGGCAAGAAAAAGGAAATAAAAGAACATCAATGGACTTCACGGACGGTAGCGGCGACGCAATAGCGGGCAGCCGATCCGTCGGGAGAATCAAGGGCCAAAGCTAATGTGGCTAACCAGGTGGTAGCCACATCCGTTACATCGGCCCATTCTCGAAACATATTCACACACGAGTCCCAGAGGCCAAAGCAGCTGCGTGAGGTCAAGGACCCGCACGTGGGCACTGGTGACGCTACGGCGACGACGGCGGTAACGACACCTCGTCTAACCCCAACCAGTGCCTAATCCTAATCCCAACCCTATTCCTTATTCTAATCCCAACCCTATTCCTTATCCTAATCCCAACCCTATTCCTTATCCTAATCTCAACCCTATTCCTTATCCTAATCCCAACCCTATTCTTTATCCTAATCCCAACCCTATTCCTTATCCTAATCCCAACCCTATTCCTTATCCTAATCTCAACCCTATTCCTTATCCTAATCCCAACCCTGTTCCTTATCCTAATCCCAACCCTATTCCTTATCCTAATCCCAACCCTATTCCTTATCCTAATCTCAACCCTATTCCTTATCCTAATCCCAACCCTGACCCTCATCCTAATCCCAACCCTAATCCCCATTTCCCTGGGTCGGTCTTACTTCCCATTTGAGCCCTGAAACGAACATCAGTCAGGGCTCGGGGAGTTAGGACGAGGACCTGAAACAAAGGCAAAAGGGTTTCAAGGTAAGTAGAAGGATTGGAAGGACAACACAGGTAAGTGAAGTAGTACAACGGAGCAACAAGAAGATTCGTCGGGGGACAGCGGATGAGAAGAGAAACGGGTAAGTGAAGACAACATTCGGTGGAAAAAAGGAAAAAAACAGAGCGACAGGATGAAGTGGACTTTCACGGACGGACCACAGGAGGCACTGTGAGGAAAGATCCTCACTTGGATAAAAAAACGTTTGCGCACTTCCGCAAAACGCCATTTGGACAGCGGAACTTGAAGTGGAAGGACAGGAGTGAGATAGTACAACGGAGCAACAAGAGGATTCGTCGGGGGACAACGGATGAGAAGAGAACCAGGAAAAACGACAAGGGATTCATCATCACAAGAATAAAAGATGGATCAACAAATTCGTCGTGGGACAATTGATAAGAAGAGGAGCAGGTAAGTGAGCACATCACACAGCATGTTCAACAATCAGATAAGAAGAGAAATTCAAGCCAAAAACTGGGAGCAACAGGAGGAAGTGCACTTCTCCAATGGGCCACAAGAGGGCACTGTGGGGAAAGATCCCCACTCCTATAAAAGCGTCTGCGCACGTCCGCAAGGAGCCATTTGGACGACGGAGCTCGAAGAGGAAGGACGTGAGGAGCCACAACACAGTAAGAAAAGACAACTTTGCAACAATACATGGACACAAGCCAGGAACTGATCACCCCTGGCTGGGTCGCCCAAGGGAGGGTGTCTGGAGATTAAAGACCCGAAACACCCGATGAACTTGGGTTCTCCACTGATGATGTGTCCTAAAATTACCTCGTCGACGGACGAGGGCCAAAGCTAATGTGGCTAACTGCAAGTTAGCTGAATACATTAAGCTAAATCTGGATTTGAAACTTTGACCTTGAGCTTTGACGTGGACTTCGCGGATGGAACCTGCGACGTCATGACGGGTGACTGACCCGTCGGGAAAGGCAAGGGCCAATGCTAATGTGGCTAACCGGATGTCAACCGGTTGCATTAGCTCGGCTCTTTCCTAAAACATCAGGCCAAGAAAAAGATACAAGAACGTCAAGGGACTTCGCGGACGGTAGCGGCGACGCAATGGCGGGCAGCCGATCCGTCGGGAGAATCAGGGGCCAAAGCTAATGTGGCTAACCAGGTGGTAGCCACATACATTACATCGGCCCATTCTCGGAACATATTCACACACGAGTCCCAGAGGCCAAAGCAGCTGCGGGAGGTCAAGGACCCGCACGTGGGCACTGGAGACGAGATGTCCAGGTTCACACCATGAGGCACGGTGACAAAGGGGGTTCCCGTAAGTTTGCCCCGACGTGGCGAGTGCACCACGGGATGGCGGTCTTTACCGGCTCCCGGCCTATAACCATAAACCTAACCTGCCCGGGCCTGGCGGGGTGAACCCGGGTTCCTTTCTGCGCCACGGGCCGAGTGGGGGAACCTGGACAAGAGTGTGACAACGGGGGACAATTGACCCATCAAGAAGGGTAAAGGCCAAGGCTAATGTAGCTAGCTGGGTGCTAGCCGAATACATTAGCTGGGCCTGGACCTTGAACATTGACGTGGACCTCGCGGATGGAATCGACGACGCCATGACGGGTGACTGACCCGTCGGGAAAGGCAAGGGCCAATGCTAATGTGGTTAACCGGAGGTCAACCGGTTGCATTAGCTCGGCTCTTTCCTAAAACATCAGGGCAAGAAAAAGGAAATAAAAGAACATCAATGGACTTCACGGACGGTAGCGGCGACGCAATAGCGGGCAGCCGATCCGTCGGGAGAATCGAGGGCCAAAGCTAATGTGGCTAACCAGGTGGTAGCCACATCCGTTACATCGGCCCATTCTCGAAACATATTCACACACGAGTCCCAGAGGCCAAAGCAGCTGCGTGAGGTCAAGGACCCGCACGTGGGCACTGGTGACGCTACGGCGACGACGGCGGTAACGACACCTCGTCTAACCCCAACCAGTGCCTAATCCTAATCCCAACCCTATTCCTTATTCTAATCCCAACCCTATTCCTTATTCTAATCCCAACCCTATTCCTTATCCTAATCCCAACCCTATTCCTTATCCTAATCTCAACCCTATTCCTTATCCTAATCCCAACCCTATTCTTTATCCTAATCCCAACCCTATTCCTTATCCTAATCCCAACCCTATTCCTTATCCTAATCTCAACCCTATTCCTTATCCTAATCCCAACCCTGTTCCTTATCCTAATCCCAACCCTATTCCTTATCCTAATCCCAACCCTATTCCTTATCCTAATCTCAACCCTATTCCTTATCCTAATCCCAACCCTGACCCTCATCCTAATCCCAACCCTAATCCCCATTTCCCTGGGTCGGTCTTACTTCCCATTTGAGCCCTGAAACGAACATCAGTCAGGGCTCGGGGAGTTAGGACGAGGACCTGAAACAAAGGCAAAAGGGTTTCAAGGTAAGTAGAAGGATTGGAAGGACAACACAGGTAAGTGAAGTAGTACAACGGAGCAACAAGAAGATTCGTCGGGGGACAGCGGATGAGAAGAGAAACGGGTAAGTGAAGACAACATTCGGTGGAAAAAAGGAAAAAAACAGAGCGACAGGATGAAGTGGACTTTCACGGACGGACCACAGGAGGCACTGTGAGGAAAGATCCTCACTTGGATAAAAAAACGTTTGCGCACTTCCGCAAAACGCCATTTGGACAGCGGAACTTGAAGAGGAAGGACAGGAGTGAGATAGTACAACGGAGCAACAAGAGGATTCGTCGGGGGACAACGGATGAGAAGAGAACCAGGAAAAACGACAAGGGATTCATCATCACAAGAATAAAAGATGGATCAACAAATTCGTCGTGGGACAATTGATAAGAAGAGGAGCAGGTAAGTGAGCACATCACACAGCATGTTCAACAATCAGATAAGAAGAGAAATTCAAGCCAAAAACTGGGAGCAACAGGAGGAAGTGCACTTCTCCAATGGGCCACAAGAGGGCACTGTGGGGAAAGATCCCCACTCCTATAAAAGCGTCTGCGCACGTCCGCAAGGAGCCATTTGGACGGCGGAGCTCGAAGAGGAAGGACGTGAGGAGCCACAACACAGTAAGAAAAGACAACTTTGCAACAATACATGGACACAAGCCAGGAACTGATCACCCCTGGCTGGGTCGCCCAAGGGAGGGTGTCTGGAGATTAAAGACCCGAAACACCCGATGAACTTGGGTTCTCCACTGATGATGTGTCCTAAAATTACCTCGTCGACGGACGAGGGCCAAAGCTAATGTGGCTAACTGCAAGTTAGCTGAATACATTAAGCTAAATCTGGATTTGAAACTTTGACCTTGAGCTTTGACGTGGACTTCGCGGATGGAACCTGCGACGTCATGACGGGTGACTGACCCGTCGGGAAAGGCAAGGGCCAATGCTAATGTGGCTAACCGGATGTCAACCGGTTGCATTAGCTCGGCTCTTTCCTAAAACATCAGGCCAAGAAAAAGATACAAGAACGTCAAGGGACTTCGCGGACGGTAGCGGCGACGCAATGGCGGGCAGCCGATCCGTCGGGAGAATCAGGGGCCAAAGCTAATGTGGCTAACCAGGTGGTAGCCACATACATTACGTCGGCCCATTCTCGGAACATATTCACACACGAGTCCCAGAGGCCAAAGCAGCTGCGGGAGGTCAAGGACCCGCACGTGGGCACTGGAGACGAGATGTCCAGGTTCACACCATGAGGCACGGTGACAAAGGGGGTTCCCGTAAGTTTGCCCCGACGTGGCGAGTGCACCACGGGATGGCGGTCTTTACCGGCTCCCGGCCTATAACCATAAACCTAACCCTAACTCTAACCCTAACCCTAACCCTAACCCTAACCCAAAATACGTGCTATCCAAAAGCGTAATGCTTAAATAAGTCATATAAATCAACCAGATGAGTAAATATACGCGTCTTTCAATACACGCGTCTATACACACATACACATCACAAAGCTGAATACATTTACATATATCCACTCAAAAATACCCACTAATTTAAATTTAGAACCAAGATACGCTGATGTATTTACAAGGGTTAGGGTTAGGGTGAAAAAATAAATATATCCTCATCAGAATTTTTTAATCCAAATTTTTCGTGTAAACCCATCAGGTCCACCGTTTTTCTTCTTTGGGCTGCTTGTTGCTGTCTCCGAGACCAAGTTTTATTACTTTCCAATCACATACTTTGGAAGTTCTGAATATAATATATATATAAAAATATATATCAAATCAGCAAAATATTTTTTTTAAAAAAAGGATAAAATATCAACAAAAGTCAATTAAAAAAGACAAAGGACTGTAAAATACAAGAACAGATGATGGGATATGGGACAGATGAGCGGACGCTGGTGCGCTACGGCGACCGACGCCATCAGCCGCGACCACGGTGGCCAATTGAAAGCGGCCGACAACTCCGGAGGGGGCAAGAGCGGGGCGGCGGGGAGGAGGCCGGCGCACGCGCCTTCTCTAGCTTCGGCGGGAGGGGTGCCCCCAACCCTAACCCTAACCCTCGGTAAAAGACAGGTGAACGGGCACAAGAGAGCGGAAGACAAGTCAAATATATTCCAGTCAGATTTATGAAATCCTTTTAGCATAAATTTTTTTTAAAAGTGCACCATTACATTAAAATTTTATATACGTCTTATTGTCTCATAAAAGATTTAAAAGAAATAAATCAGATTTTTTTAAATGGTCCATAAGGATCTGTATAAATATTTGCACACATTTGAGGAATGCCCTTCAGCTACATGCCCCCTTCAGGCTTAAAATAAAAACGATAAATTAAAATAAATTAAATACTATTTTGTACAAGTAACATAAACTGTATGTGTTACAAAATGGTTTTAATTCTATTTCATTGACAGAACCAGCAATCAGACTGGAGAAACATTTTTTATGTAGGTAAGTGCATGCTGTGGTAAGTGCACACTCATATACCAACAAATTCATAACCAGGTAAGTATTATTAGTTGGTAAATGAACAGGTAAGTATTATTAGTAAATTGGGAAGGAATGGGGGGGTATTTAAACAAAAATACCAACATCACACTTTTTAGAAAAATAGAAAAAAGTTCTTATCTCCAGTCCGCAGAAATTGAATGGAAACCACATTTGATTTGATATTCTTCTAAAATGATATTAAAACATGAAATCAATTTGGGATCGCGATGCCTCCATGGCCCGTTTGCTTCACTTTCCTCTGGTGAAAAACCTTCAATTCTGCAATAAAAACAATGAATGTAGGGCCTCCGTAGATGCTAGTGAGGGGGGTTAGGGTTAGCGTCTCACCCCGTCAAAAGTTGTTCTTGAGCCAACCAGCGAAATAGTGAAAACGCTTTTGTTTGTTCCTGGATGCCTGTTTCCTCGTGTTTATTTCCAAAAGTATCGGTATGGGATAGAATTTGTATTGTGATGTTTTGGTTATAATTAGAATGAATATTATTGATTTTCTGGTTATGTTTAGGATGAACGGAAGGGATTGGCGCCCTCAAGTGGTCGGATTTGGAATTCACTTCCCGGTGAATGGTGTTAGATCTTCAGCTTGAGTAGTTTCCTCCACCACAACCCTGGGGGGTGGGGGGGATAAATAAAAAAAAAAAATGAAAGCTAACCCTTCTTGATGAACATTGACACACAATGTATCTTACCTTCACTATTCTCTTCATCTTCTGAGCCATTTTCAAGCTAACGTGTATTTTTCCCCCCATCCAAGTTAGCATGTTCATCTGCTCCCAAAACATTGCCATTCCTGGAGAAGGGAGGAAAAAAAGATACATTATTTACACTGTTAGACTAAGTTACAAGTGAAAGATGAAATCTTGCCTTTGGTCTCTTCCACTGAAGCACGTGTGGTTATGCTGCAACTTCTTTTCATCCAATGCAGATCTTGAATACGGAAATACGTAAATGCTTGCAAACAATTTGAAACATTAGCATCACGCACATTTGTAACTGCGCACCACACGCATTGAGTGTTTCAAAGTGCACACCCCCTGCATTTGTGACAAAAGAAAGATTCAATCCCAGGTATAGGTTGGCAGAGTACTCCAAAAAGTTCCTCTGCTAAATAACTCATTTGTGCACTTGGAACTTACCTCATGAGACATCTTGGAGCGAGACGCTATCGCCTGCCTCAAGCCTCTGCATCAAATCTGGGGAGGGGTAAATACAAATGAAGACATTTAAACTTTAATCACATTTCATTTGGGATACCTAATACCAACCTCATAGCTCTTGGAGTATCACGCAATAGGCTGGGCTGTTACTCCTTCCAATCAGGGGAGGGGAAAAAAAATACTAGCTATCGTTCTATAACTAAAAGCACAGTAGCTAGCCTCTCAAAAATTGCTCCTGAAACATATTTGCATTAAGGGCATGTTTGTAACTGTGCAACAAAGTGCAGGCCCCATGCATTTGTCACAAAAAAAATAACAAAAATAAACTGATAAATTCTCCCCAGGTATCTGTTGGTGGAGTGCTCCAAAAATGTTCCTCTACCTTCTTTGGAACAACTGCAGGGAGAAAAGAAGATGTTACATCACTTGTAGTTTATTTTGCACACTTTGTACTAACCTTAAGACATCTTGGAGAACTATGCTATGGGCTGGGTCAAGCCTCTTTGCATCAAATCTGGGGAGGGAAAAAATTAAATGATCAGGAATTTTAATCCGTTCATTTGGTGTGCTTTATACCAACCTCATTCTTCTTGAAGTATCACGCAATAGGTGAAAAGTTCAAACTGACGTCGGCGAGGCTTCCCCGCGCCTTCTCTCGAGATTCACTCGGCGCCACGCCCGGTTCCAGCCATCGGCCCGGCGGCGCAAGCTCGGCCGTGTTTCCCATCCGGACGCGAGGACTGGAGTCGCGCGCTTGTGAGAAATGTCAAAGCGCGCGCTTTGACGCTCGGCGGCTTCAACCGGGAACGGCTGAAGAGGGAAGCGATGAACAAATGAACAGAAATCAGTACCAGCCCACTTAACGATGCAAAAATGCCACACTTGCCCCACGTATGGAAACGCGTTGGTCTCCGAGCCTCCTTCGCAGAGGCGGACGGATTCCTACGCGGCGTCAAATGCCGGCAGAAATAACAACCAAAGAGGCCCAGCGAACGGCGGACGTTTGCTAGCGCTACCGACCGGTTGGCCGGAAGCCGAACTTTTACAGTCAGGCTTCACCAATCCCTAATTGCGTGCGGCCGCGTCTTAATTGCGATCCGGATCAACCTTCTTCTGCTTGACGGACGCACGTTTGCGCACTAGCGCCGATTCAAGCCGTCGGCTCGGCGGCGGAAGCTCGGCCATGTTTTCCGTCGGGACGCAAGGATGGAGTCACGCGCTTGGTTCCGGTCTCAGCCCGACCCGATCGTGCGACGCGCGGAAAAGTCGGGAGACGAACGCTAATTCGACGGAAGCCGACGGTCTTCCGCGCAAATACCGTTTTGCCACACGGTCCGTTTAGTTGTTCTAATGAATCACTTGTCAGTGGTGAGGCGAGACGGTGAATAGTAAATGGACTTTGACTTTTCTACCTTGGCTACTCAAAGCGCTTTACGCTAGTCATTTACCTACTGGCGAAGCAGCATCGGGAGCAACTGGGGGTTGGGCGTCTCTCCCAAGGACGCCGGACGTGCCCTTGACGGTCGGGGGATCCCACCCGCAGCCTCTCGGCCGGGAGACGAGCGCTCCGCCGCCGAGCCGCGCCGCCGCGAGCCAAGTGGGCCGCGTCGGAGCGCGTCGGGTGGCCTCGACAAACTTCCGTGCCGAAAGCCGGCGCCCAAACGATTCCGCCCGTTCCGAAGCTTGCGGCAAAATGCCTTCGTTTCCACATCCACGCTTTCCGGTCTTTGGGATTCACCTGGACGCAACTTAGCTTCTTGAAAAGGAATTTTACTAACGTTTATGCATATGATGACACGCGTTATTCACGACGCTCAATTTACATATTTACTGCAGCCGTTTCTCAAACTAAGCTATAAGATAAGGGGGGGCCTTTGCGCCACTATTTGGCACGCGGCCGGCGCCGCCGCAGGTTACACGACGAGAGCGGCGTCAAAACTCCAGGTCCCAGCCAGACTCTTCGTCGGGGGGCGGGCCCTCGGCGTCCTGAGGGAAGTCGTCGAAGTTGCTGCTGTCCAGCGGCCCGTTCACCTGACGGCCCGAGCGCAGAGACGCCCGCCCCTGAGCAAAAGCGCCCTCGCCCTTCCCGGAGGCCCCCCCCGGCGCTTACGCTTACCGTCGGCGCGAAGGGACAGTCCATGGTTCCTTGGCGAAGGCCGTCCCAGTCAAAGCCCTCGAACCACCTGCGTGCGCAGGAGGAGGACGCGTTGCCCTGGCGTGCGCCGGCCACGGCCGCGGCCCGTTACCCACTTGTGTTTCTGGACGTCCTTCACGCCGTTCTTCTGGTTGCCCAGACGTTCGGAAGGGTTGTCCCTGAAAAAACGTTTCCGCGTACCTCGTTATCCGCCGACGCGCAGTGAGCCAAACTCCCGATCGGCTGAGGCGGACCGCTGGCTGGGCTCGGGACCTGCAAAGCTTCTTGATGAGGTTGGCGGCACTCTTGGTGATCTTTTTGGGGAATTCCACCATGTCGATGCCCCTCAAGATGATGTTGTACGTCTTCATCGGGTCCGAGCCGGAAAAGGGCGGACTGCAGGACGCCACGGAGCCTAAGTGGCCGGCTTAGTCGACCGACTGACGCTAACCCCTGACCTTCCGCTGAGAAGCTCAAAGACCAGAATCCCCAGGGACCAGCAGTCGGCCGAGCTGTCGTGACCTTTGTTGAGGATGATCTCCGGGGCCACGTACTCGGGGGTCCCGCAGAATGTCCAGGTCTTCTTCCCCAGGCCCACCTTCTTAGCGAAGCCGAAATCCACCTGGCGGTCGGGGGAGGGGCTGCCGTGAGCGCGGGCGCGGCCCCGCCCGTCACGGCCCCGCTCGCCTCGGCCCATCACCAGCTTGGCGTAGCCCCGGTGGTCCAGGATGATGTTCTCCGGCTTGAGGTCTCGGTAGATGATGCCCTTGCAGTGGAGCTCGGCCAGGGCCTCTACCACGCACGCCGCGTAGAATCTCGTGGTCCCGTCGTCGAACGAGCCCCTGGCGCCACGCAAAGAGCGAAATTTGGCGTTCTCCCGGCTCGAGTTAGGGTTAGGCGACGCTCGCCCTCACCTGTCTCGCAAGAGGGTCCACAGCTCGCCTCCCAGACACGCCTCCAACAGCATGTACAAATATTTGGCGTCCCGAAAGGTGCGATACAGCCTGCGGCGGATGAGGGACACTTTTTCTGTCAATCAAAATCTGGCGACTTTGCTACTGACTCCAGACTCCTGCGCTACCACACTTTTAGAAACGCCATTTCGATTACGGCGAAGGTGTCAAATATCTCGTCTGGCGTTCTTTGGTCAGAAACTTTTGCCGCTTTCGGTGCAGGCCAGTGAAGCCGGAAGACCGAGCGGCCGCCCGGGCGCCGAGTCGTACGCCAAGTCGAGCGTTCCGCATTGGAGAAGGCCGCGGCGAGCCATTTTTTTTCTGCCGCGGGACTGGGGCCTATTCCCGTGCCGGCTCCCGTCTCTATACCCGCCGGGCTCACTCGAGACGGCAGACGTTCGGAGGGACGAGTGCGCTTTGAGACGGGCCGCCGGGCCGCGCGTCAAGCCGCGCTCGTCATCAGAGGCGAGGCGGCGCCCGGATACGACCTGATGATGAAGGGGCTGTGGACTTCCATCATGATGCGGCGTTCCGACAGGATGTGTTCCTGCTGCCTGGTGTCCAGGATGTGGCGCTTCTTCAACACTTTGAGGGCAAACGAGCGGCCGGCGTCGCTCTTCAGCTGCACCTGGAAGCGTTGTCGGCGTCAAGGCACCCGCCGGCCCATCGGAGCGCGGCAAACCCACCAGCTCCACCCGGCTGAAGCCGCCCACGCCCAAAGTGCAGACCACACGTAAGTCGTCCAGCGTCACCCCAGACAGGACGTCATCCTCCGCCGGGCGCCTGCGCGGACACGCAAGCCGTACGTCAGCCGCCGTCGGTTCGCTCGCTGAGCCTAGCCCGCTAACCCGGTCGCTCACTCGGCCGCGACTTGGCCGTCGTCGCTCTGCTTGTTGTCCACTTCCTCCAGGCCGCCGATCAGCTGCTTGAAGGACCTGCGGCACAAAGCGCCATCAGACGACCGCGGGGCCTTGGAGACGACGCCCGAATATGGCCGCTCACTCTCGGTCCACCACCAGACAGGTGACGGCGCCCTCCGCCGTCACGCTGGCCGTGCGCACGTCCTCCCTGCGAGACAGCCACAGGCGGTTGGTGGGAAGGCGCGTCGGCGGCGCGTCGGCGGCGCAATGACGGCGCGGACGGTTTCACCCTTTGAGCGCCTGCTCGCCAAACCAGTCGCCCTTGGACAGCGTCTTGACCGCCGCCCGCTCGCCGCCGGAGGCGCTCTGCTGCCACACGGTGACCTGGCGCCCGGGTCGGACGGGGGCCGCTCACACTCCGGGAAAGAGAGGGCGGGCGGCGCTCGCTCACCTGACCCTCGCTGACGATGAAGAAGGTGTCTCCCGTGGCGCCCTGCCGTATGATGTATTCGCCGTGGCTGTAGTGAGTCTGCGGGCACAGGCGGGGGTCAGGCCGGCGTTGAGCGGGGCGCGTGGGGCGGGGCCGCACTCGCCTCCTCCAGAACGTCGGCCAGCTTGCTGAGGACGTCCTCGGGGAGGGCCTGGAAGGACGGCACGCTGGCGGCGGCCGAGGGCGTGGTCAGCGGCCGAGGGCGTGGTCGGCGCGACGCGGGGCCGCGGCGCCCGAAGCCGGCTTACCTTCGCAGGAAGTCCGTGTACTGGGAATGTTTGATGAGGCCCGTCCTCATCATGATGGTCTGGAAGCCCTGCCGGTCGATGGCCCACAACTTGATGTCGGTCAGCGCTGCACGCACACGGGCAGGCCGGTTGCGGCGGAGGGAAGGAGGGAGGGAGGGAGGGAGGACGCCTTTTGCAGGTGTTCGGGTGCGCGCGCACGTGCGCTCACCGGTCACGGTGGCCGTGCGGGTGCAGTTGTACAAGATGGCCAGCTCGCCAAAGACTTTGCCGGGGCCGATGGTGCACAGCTTTTTTCCTTCTTTGCTCACCTCCACCATGCCCTCTGACGACACGACCGGCAAAGTCAGACGCCGTCGGTCGCCGACCGCCGTTTCCGGTCCCGGGTCGGGGCCGGCGGCCGCTTCGTTTTCCCGGCCGGGCAAACCGAGCCGTCGGCCGGCGGTAGCCGCGCCCGGACCGGCGGCCTTGCGACCCGACTCGCCGCGCCTCCCGTCCGGCCTCGGAGGGACGCCGCTTCTGAGCGCGCTGTCGGCAAAGGCGCTTTTGCTTGGGGTCAGGCGAGGGCCGCCCATTTGCCAAAGCTACCCTCCGACCGGCAAACCGCGGCATTTGGCTTTCCTGCCGAGCCCGCGCCTCCGGCGAAGCGTGCGGCTCACCCTCCAGAACGTAGACGCTGGAGCCGTCGTCGCCCTCCCGGATGACGCGGCATCCCTTGTCCAGGCTGGTGGGCCGCATGCAGTCCAGGATGGTGAGGATCTAGGCCGACGGGAGCCCAGAGCGGTCGGGCGTCAAGGCCGGGCCAAAAGGGAGGCCGCCGGCCTGATCTCACCTGCGCGTGCTC
This sequence comes from Hippichthys cyanospilos, assembly GCF_059441005.1. Taxonomy (NCBI): domain Eukaryota; kingdom Metazoa; phylum Chordata; class Actinopteri; order Syngnathiformes; family Syngnathidae; genus Hippichthys; species Hippichthys cyanospilos. The sequence continues at coordinate 19,560,634 of NC_142383.1, read as the reverse complement.
CAGGTGCTTCATGAAGTCGTTGTCCAGCAGCGCTCTCTGGATCAACTCGCTGGACCTGCGCGCAAACACGCTGTGGCTCCGACGGGCTACCTTGTAAAATCCGCATGGCGACGGCGGGCGACCCTCCGATCCCTGGGCTGCAAAACTTCGCTCATCCCCACCTTTTGGGCTGTGCCTCTTGTCCGAAAAGAGGCCCCTCCCGATGTGATTGGGACGTTACCTAACCCTAACCCTTGAGCTAAGTCAGCCCAGCAAAATGTCCAACACCTTGACGAGCCCAAAACCGTTTCTGGAGTCGCCGCGGAGCCAAACCACGTGCGGTCCGACCAGTCCCGTACTTTTGGCTTTTTTTGGACACGTTTTGTTCAAAACCCGCGAGAGCCGGCCTTACGTAAGGCGCCTAGCAACGCGCCAACCCTTTTCAATCGGTCTTGCGGAAGGTTTCCGGCGGAGGACCACCGGTACCGGTCCGGAAAGTCCTGATCGCGCAGACCGACGAGGGTGCCTCTGACCTGAACCTTTCCCTCGACCAGGTGGGGGGGTGTCTCACTCTTTGGTCTTGCGGTAGCTGGTGAGCGTCACGTCGGTGAGTCGGGCCGGATCCAGCGCGCTGGGTTCCGCGGAGATGGCCTGCCTCTTGGTCCGCTGCGGCTCGTCCGGCGACGGAGTCGTCGCCGCGGTCGTCGCAGCGCCGCCGCCTGCCGGACGCCGAAAATCACAAGCTCAGCCCGAGCGGCCCCCCCCCCCCGAGACAGAAGACGATAACGAAGGCGAGTCCCGACGTCGAGGGGGGGCTCGGGACGGGAGCGCCTTCGCCCTTCGGAGAGCACGGCACCTGCGTCGGGCGCCCGAGCCGGAGCCCGTGCCGGCGGCGGGCCGGGCCGACGGTCCAGCTGGGCCCGCAGGTTTCCGATCAGGAGATCCCTAGCGTCCAGTTCTGACTCCAGCTGGTCGATGAGCTCGTCTCGCTCCGTCAGCTCCTGGATCTTCAGCTGCAGCGCCGCCTGAAGGTCGCGCAGCAAGCCGCCGCCTCTCTCTGCTGCCGCCATGAGCCGGTGGCCGTACGCTGCGAGACAGGGGCGCGCAGTTAGTCGGGCCGGGCCTACGCCGCGCCGACAGCATGGATGTCACCTCGAAGGGAAGCGACGGAAGGCTAACATGATGCCGCTCGAACTCGAGTTCACTTTTGAAGGACCTGACATCCAAGGTGCTATGCATTCACCTTTCCTTTAGTTTGATTCTTTCCTTGAACTTAACCTATGACAATGGCCGAAAAACTCATTTACTCTATAGAGGACACGTGATTTGATTTGGTGGTTTTGTGCCGTCCCCAGAGGATTGTTTTGATGCCGCGGAGCTACCTTGAAGACAGTCGGGGACTTTTATTTGGAGCGGGGGTCACCAAAGTGCGGGCCCGGGTTGCACAGTAGCTGTTCAAAGTCGCCGACGGTCCACCGGACCCTCAAAACGGGAACGACGCAGAACGTAAAGTGTTAAATATTTAGCGTTGGATATTTTGAGGCATGTCTGCACGTCATCAAATACGAATAGAATAGCATTTCATCCGACGGCGATTTGAGCACATTCGCCGTTTCCGGGCAGCGCGTCGTACTAATATCTCTCTAACGCCGGTCGGAGTGCGGGAGGTAGCTTCCAGGTTCAAAAAGGCAAACGACTTCATTTTTGCCCCCCCACTTCTCCGAAAGCGCAAGAAGGCTTGCGGAACTCGGGCCGGTTGGAGGTCTTAGTTCAAGCGTTTGGCTTTAACCGAGGAAGAAACAAATACTTGCCTTACCGAGCCCGCTTGTGACTTGAGCGCGCTTCAACGCAGTTTGGGAAGCAATTTTGGCCGGTGATCACAAGTCGAGAGACGGCCGCTCACGCACGCACGCACCGGCGCGCACAGCTGACTTTGACAGCGCCCCCTCCGAAACCGAAAACAAACGAGAAACACAAGTGCCAGGAATCCGTCATTGATGTTCGCCAACGCAAGCACGACGAGCTCTACTTTCAATTCAACGTTTCACTCATTCATTCATTCATTTATTCGGGCATGACTGGCCCCAAACGCTTTGGTTCGCTCGTTTGGGGCTAAGGCGCAGACACAAGCGCGACCGACCGCTGGGGGGCGGGCGCGGGCAACGACCGCGCTCCGATTCTTCCGGACGCGAACGAAGAAGCGGCTGCCAAACAACATGGCGGCCTCCGAAAACGAGGAGCGAGCCGACGTACCGCAGTCGGATCTTTCGGCGCACGAAAGCGACGGGCGGGACGGCAAACTGGAATTGTATCCTTGCGTGACATTCAAGCGTCGCGTTCGTTGTTTGCGCCGAGCGGCGGACGAAGCCAGTCGCCGGCAAGTCCGCCGAGGCCCCGCGAGCATAAAGCGATCGGCTCGTGTGCCGTATTTGCCTATTTGCACTTGACGCCCCCCCGCCCTCGGCAGCTACCTGCGCGTCCCCTTCCCGTCGGCGCGCCAGGCGGCCGTGGCGCTGCGCTCGCTCGCTCCCGACGGCGAGCCCCGGCGAGGCGGCGTCCGCAAGCGGCTCGCGCTGTCCGGGAGTGCGCTCGGCGTGTGAGTCGCCGGCCGCGGCGGGCGCCGCTGACCTGTGTGCGCGCGCCGCTGACCCTTGTGCGCGCGACCCCTTCAGCAGGTGGCGCGCGGACCAAGCTCGCGTCCTGCGCGTGTCCGTCAACTCCTTCCTGGAGCACTTGAGCCTCGTCCTGGAGACCGTGCGCGCCTTCCCCCCAGACGAGGACGGCCCCGCCGGCGATCCGCCGCCTCGCGCTGCGTGTCAAGTCGACGAAAGCCAAAGAACGAAGAAACTGCTGCCGAACAACACGGCGGCCTGACCCCCTCTTATAAAAAGACATCCATATTCGCATTCGAGGTCTTGGACTTGCGCCCCCTCCCTTCTTTCTCATGTTTTCTTCGCTATTTTTCTGGCGCGCGGGATCGGCCGCCTCCCTGCGGGCATCCGGTTCTGGGCTCGCTCATGAAAATGGATGTAACCCCCGAGCCGAACTTGCGTCGTATTTCTTTTCAAGAGGTGGGGGAAAAAAAACACGCTAGTCTCGCGAGGGGGAAAGGGACATTGATTTGGACACACGATGAAACGGCGGCTTTGGCTCACGTTTTGCCCGCAGAAAAAAAACCCCGCTTTCGGGGAAACGGGGGCCGTTTTGATTTTTTATGCGAGTGTCGCTCCGATGGAAACGGCGACATCAAAATTGAAAGGCTTAAAGGGCCCTGATCATGAAATTCCCACTTTCTGGAGCTTTTAGCCACATCGCAATGTTAACCTTTCATCCCAAACACCCCCGAAGCGCTATGTTTTTCCTTCATGGATGCATTTCTAACAATTCCTTGTTCATTCTGCGCTCTCAGCACATAAATAGGACTCGCGGGAGGCAAAATGATGGCGGCGGGCCGTAGCGCCCGGACAACTTCTCGGGAGCGGGCGCCGACGTAGCTCGGCTAATGCGCGAGGGTGGACACCCCCGATCTGGACTACGGCGAGCCGGCGCCCATCGCCGCAATTATTTCTACCCGTCGTCCTCTGAAGAAGCTCGGAGGGTGAACCCGCTTGTTGTCCGGCCCCCCCGAAGGACGCGATCACGTTTGGGAATTGAAACGGATTTGTGCGCAAAGTCTCGGCTGGAGACGGGAGGGAAGTTTGACACGCTCGTCCTAAATCGCGCGCGCGCCGCGAACGGACTGACATTCACGAGCGGGTTTTGGGACTTGGCTTTTCTTTCAAGCAAATAAAGCAACAACAAAAGACGACGGCGCTCCTGTGTCCATTTTTCTAAAAGTCCGACGGCGGGCGAGCCCCGCGCGAAGCGTCCTTCCTCCCTTTGCTCAGAAGTCGTCGTCGTCGCAAATGTCCAAGTAGACGTCGAAGGCCTCCCGGTTGCAGTTCCCGTCGGGCGTGAAGACGTACTTGTGGAAGGTGCCGTCCACGCAGATGGCTGCGGGAGGGAGCGCAAGCCGGGTTAGCGCGGGCCGCCGCCTCCGGGGACGGCGGGCGGGCGGGCGACGGCCGACCGATGACGGAGTTGACGTTCTTGGACGTGTTCTTCCCGAAGGCGCAGATGCAGGCGCACTCGGCGGGCACGGTGAAGCTGGCCAGCGACCACTGGCTGTCCACGTACTGACCGATCACGGGGCCCACCTTGCCCACGCGAGCCAACCTGACGGCCGGGCGCGCGCGATCAAGGGAGGGAGCGGGCGGGCGGGCGCGGCGGCGGGCCGTCTTACGCCGAGCGGCGGTTGAGTTTGGTGTCTTTCAGGGCGAAGATGTGGACCGTGCCCTTGTCGCTGGACGCGCACAGGAAGGACGAGTCGTGGCTGAAGTTGAGGCTGCGGGCGGGAAGCGGGGCGGCTCGGCGACGGAAGCCCAAGGGCCGAGCGGCGCCGGGCGCCTTACCAGTAGAGCGTGGCGGGGTCGGTGCCCCGGCGCAGCTCCACCAGTTTGTCGCGGCTGCCCGTGTCAAAGAGGCGTATGAGCGTGCCCTTGCGGGAGGCCGAGGCGGCCACGCTGCCCGGCTGGTTCAGCGCCACGCAGGCGATCTCGCTCTGGTGGGCGTTGATGGTGAAGGGCGCCGACGAAGTCCCGGGCTTGCTGTTGGACAGGTCCTGGGGGGGGGGGGGGGGGGGGGGGCGAAGGCACGGCGGGCCGCGCGACACTTACGCCCGGCCCGCTTCATCCGTGGCAAACGGCCGAGCCGAGTGGCGCTTTTGCAAAAGTGTGTCGCGCGCGAATGCCCCGAATTTCAAACCGGGGCCGCCCGCTTTGGGTTTTTCCTCACTATCGGGTCCTCGGCGCGGTTCGGCCCGATTTAGGCGAATTGTAAATTTGCACAGGGGGTCAGGGTTAAAAATTGGCACACGCGAAGCCCTAATTTCCGACCTCGGAGGGCTTTGTTTGTTTGTAGCATCTTCCGCATAAGGAGGACGCCCCCTCCCCCCCGTTCTTTCTCTTCCGGTACGGCGGCGCGCGCAGGGGGCGGACTCACTCACCACCAGCTGCAGACTTCCGCACTTGTGTCCCGGGAAGACCAACAGCTGCTTGTCCAGACTGGGACACAAGTCGCACAGTCCTGCGGGCGGAGGGAGGGACGTCGCAAAACGAGCGCGAGGGGCACGGCGCCGGGCCGGCTCACCTTTGGGGTTGTCGCGCGTGTCAAACTCAAAGAGCTTGAGCGGCCGGTCGGGAAAGCTGTACACGTAGATCCTGTTCTTCAGCACCACGACTATCCTGGGAGGACGACGGGCGGATGAGGCGGGCGGGCGGGCGGCGCCGACCCCGCCCGGCGCGCGCTCACTTGTCGTGCCGCATTCGGACCGCCAGCACCGGCTTAGTGAAGGTCAACTCCAGCACCAGCTTGTCCTTGGCGTCCCGGCACTCGCGCGCGTCGTCCCAGATCAGCACTGAAAAGACGGCGGACGTCACGGCCTCCGCCGCCCCCGCGGGGAAGGGCGGGAGAGCCACCCACCCGATATGTCCGAGAACTTGGGGGTGACCCCGCCGCCGACCAGCGCCAGCAGGTTGGAGCGATGCAGCATGGAGCAGGACGCCACGCTGCCCACCTGCTCGTGATCTGCGGAGCGCAAGCACGGAGGACGCGGGTGGGCGGGCGACGGGACGGACCGGGCCGGAGGGCGGAGCATCTCCACTCACCCAGGTGGGCCTTCTCCATCAGGGGCTCCACGTTGTAAATGCGCACGCCCGACTCCATGGAGCAGCAGAAGCAACCTGCGACGCAAGCGCCCACCGGTGAGACGTTTGACGGCGTCGGCCCGGTCTACCGGAACCGGTGCGTCGAAAGCCTCACTCCCCGAAAAAAAGAAGTAATACTGGGCTCGGCGCGCCCGAAGGCGACTCGGGAATCGACGCGAGCGATATTTGACATCGGACGCCGGAGCGGAAGGCTCGGCTTCTTTATTCCCGATAGGGTCGGGCGGCGGGCCGAAAGGCTAGGCTAGATCACAAAAGACATTTTCAAAGGGGCGTCTTTGGCGGGCGGGCGGGCGGGCGGATACTTCGGTGAAATCTGTTCCTAGAAACGATTTTGTAACGGGGAAGCCGTTTATACTCATGACCCCAGGCCCTGCCTTGACAGAAAGCTTCGGCGTGTCATTCTGCCACCGAGAAAAGCCAATAGTTTCTCAATTTGAAGTTGAGCCCCGCTTTTCCCGATGAGACCGGTCCGGTCCGGCGCCCCGCGCGCAAATCGAAAGCACATCTTGATTTGAAGTTCTCGAGCGGGACCTTTAGCCGTCGGTCCCAGCCGTGAAAGGATTTTCTGATCCAAAGTGACTCACGAGAGCTCGACGCGATGGAAGAACGAGAGGCAAAGAGCCTCGGCCGGGCCGGACTCGACGCCCCGGCGCGAAGGAGCCACGCGTTTTGAGGATCGTAGCGGCCGTGATTCCGCCCGCCCACCGGATGTCCCCAGTGAGGCTGTTTGCCAAGGCTCGGAGGAGTTGCTATTTTGCCAACGTTTGACAAATGTTCAACGAAGCGCGACGCAAACAACTGGGCGAGGAGGCAACTCGACGCTCCGCTGCGACCGCTTCAACGTGCGGATCAAGTTCCAAGCGTCCTTCCTTACTGTGGTCCTGGTTAAACTGCAGACTGATGACTCCTCTGCGCTGGGCCATGGCCGCGCCGCGCCGAGCCGAGCACGCCTGGTCCGGACGGACGGACGGAGGGAGGGAAAGGGGTCCGAAGCCGAGCGGAGCTCAATTCAGCCGCTGCGAGCACACAAAGAAAGAAAGGGGAGAAACGGGGCTGGCTCGACGAGGCCGGGCGCCGACGGAACACAACAAAGATGTCGCAAGAACTAGGCTTGTTTTTGTTCCGGCGCGTGACGTCACGCGTACGGACTTCCGCTTCCGTTTGACACCCCCCCCCCCCCCCCCCCCCCTCCCTCCTCCTCCGGCACCAGCGTCTCGACAGAAGCGGATACAAAAAAAAATACGCGCCGCAGCTCGGGTCACCCCTCCGCGAAGGCTGACATCCCTGACGCGCGCGCTCGTCTTTTGGCTTTCTATTTGCTTTTATTTCATCGTACAGCACTTGGCTTGACGGTCTTTTTAAATGTGTTCAAAATAAAATTTCACTCGAATTCTATGGAAAAGTACATCAAGTTCTGCAGAAGCCGCAGTGCCCCGCGCGCAAGCGGGATGCCCACCAGGAGCTGCGCTCGACCTCGGACGTGGCGTGCGCATGACGTCAACACGCCTTTCCGAACAAACGAAAACCAAATGCCTTATATATTCACGGACGGGGTGCCGTGAAATTCCATTTGACGTGGTTGCCCTTTTGCCGTCGCGGAGCACTATCGCCACACTTTCCAGAGTCCACGAGTTTAGTAAACGCCAGCGGCCGGAGTGAAAAGCATCTTGAAAAGCAAGGCACCATCGCAGCCATGACAAAGGCAAATTTTATTCAAGCGGCGGTGAGGGATGCGACGAGCTGCCGTTCGTGGCGCCCTCCAGCGGCGACCGTCGGCTAGCGCGGGGCGGGCTGCCCGCGTGACGGAAGAAGAGCGCGAGCGAGTTGGGGGCTCCGGGTTGCGGCGCTCGGTCTGATCGAGAGGGCGGATCGGTCAGGTTTGTGCCCCCCCCCCCCAGCCGGCCGGCCGGCTCGCTCACCGCATTTATAGAGCAAGCGTACTCTCTTGACGTCGGCGGCAGTCATAGCCACGCGCTGGCCCATGTTGTCGTTCCTGACCTTGGCCACGACGGTGGGCCGCCCGTTGGCCGAGAAAAAATGGCTGCGCGCGCCCGCCCGGCGCGCCGTCAGCTTGGGTGGCCCGGGTGGCACGCGCGCCTGCGCCTTACCTGCCGTAGTGCATGATGGAGGCCAGGTCGTAGGGCAGCTGGAACGTTTGTCCGAATTGCTTCTGGAAGTTTTTCTGATGTCCTTGAGCGGGATAGAGGAAAAAGCAGCGGCCGGAGGAGACGCCGTACGAGCGGAGCGTGAAAAGATTTGTCTCCCCATTGCACCCAGACCTCCCTTTCAGGTTTCCCCAGGAGCTCCCAAATGCCCGCGGCCAACCTTTCATGATGTTGGCGTGCAGGACGACGATGTATTTCTCGCGATCCGTCCGGGTGTGCTCGTGGTAGAAGCCCAGCGCGTGGAGGACCTCGTGGACGATGTTGCCCACCTTGCAGGCGCCGCCCACGTGCACCTCCTGCTTGCCGCCGACGAAGCCCACGTAGGACGCGCACCTGCGCAGGACAAAACGTACGCTGGCGCGATCGGTCGCCTGACGGGGGTCGGCGCTCGACCGCCTCCGTCGGCCAAATGTTGCGCGCGCGGGCACACCCGACGCCGGCTTTGAAGAAGAGGTAGTCCGGCTCGCCGGCGCGCCGGCGGAAGGACAAGCAGGTGTGCCGCGAGATCATGTTGAGCGCCGCCCCGATGTCGTCCGCGCGGTAGCCTGAGGAGCGGGGGTCGGAGCGGGGGTCGGGTCGGCGGCCCAGGCGGGCGTCCGGCGCTCGCGCGTCAAGCCTCACTCAGGTCGTAGTCGATGTGGTAGGGGATGGTGGTGGAGGGCCACGATCTGTCCGCCGCGTTGCGCATTTCCTGCCGGGGGAGGGGAGAGCGGTCGGCCGGCGAGCCGAGGGCCGGCGCCGGCTCGCCCGAACGACCCGACCCTCACCGGGAGCAGCATGTCGCCTTCCGCCACCGCGTCGTTCATCAAACCTGCCCGCGCGTCGGCAGGACGCGGCAAAATCAGGTCCGCGGATTCAAAAGCCCGCCGCGCTTTGGCTTTAACGCACGCGCTTCCCCTCGGCCGGCGGCTTAATCGACTCGTTTGACGACGGCCCGAACGGAAGCGGCCGCGGCTAAGGCCGAAACGCGGCGGCCGCTTCACTTTCTGGACCTGCTTTTGGCATTTCTAAAATGGGCGCGTGGTTTTCTTTTGCATATGTCGCCACGTCCTTCTGAGTCAATCCTTCCTAGAGGCTGGAGGTCAGCCTTCTTCAAAGGGACGCGCCGCCGCATTTCATTTGGAAACAATGTGGCGTCGTCAACCGTGAGAGCGGCGCGCCCGCCGCAGGGTAAACATGGAAGAAATCCACGGGCGGAAGCACAAACTTTCACAAGGATTACCTTCCATTGTTAATATCTGCTCGAGTTTCACACTTGAAACATTTGGGCTGCTGGCGCGCCTCCGGACTTTTCCAAAGGAAGAAGCCAGCCCTAGCTCGTATGGGATCGAGAAACACCGCCGCGGGTCACACGTTTCACAGTGCCATGCCCCTTTGCCAAGTTCGGCCCTCATACGCAGCAGATTCAAACGATCCGTATCGTTCATCAGCCGATGAGCGCGTTTGAATCGGATGCGTTGGAGAGAGGAACGTCAAAAACATGCACCGTCCCGAGGAACGCACGTGGACACCTGCGCTACGGGTCAACTTGAACAGGCGTCACGTTTGCCCCCCCCCCCCGACTTTGAGAAGAGGAATGACATTTGGCAACATTTGGCCATCGAAATTGCGCACTGGCCTGCCAGCGTCTCGGGGTTCCTCCGGCTGTACTCCAGCGCTCTGGCGAGGACGTCTGCGCGGGGGGAGACGGACAAGCGGTTAGCCCGACCGAAGGCGCGCGCTCCGGCTGCCGCGCGAACTTTACCTCGGTCCTGGAGCGGTAGCGGCACGCAGCGGCCTGCGACCAAACGCGCGTCAGTAAGAAAAGCCGCCCGGAGCGCAGGAACAAAGAGGGGTGGCCTTACCCGCCGGCGGAAGTCCGGCCAAGAAGAAAAGCGCGGCGAGAGGCGGCAACATGCTGATGCCGGCTGGGCTCGTTAGCAATGACGCCCTCACCTGCGCGCCTCCTCCTTAAATATGCTCATGAGCTCGTTAACCCTGCCCAGGGCTCCCTCCGCCCCCCACTGGATGGAGGACAGCGCTGCAAGCTGCCAAGAGAAAAAGACGGCCAGCTTTTCGCCGCCTCGAAGTCTTCAAAAAACGTCTGATGAAGCCAAAAAAAAAAACAAGGAAAACCCCCACCTTGAAAATGGGTCGACGGAACGCATAGGGGAAAATCTATTCCCAAATTTGCCGGACTGAGATAACCATGCCATACAATTACAGAACCTAAACCAACAAGTTCAGATTCTTCTGACCAAAATCAACGTCACGATACTCCACAAGTTTTGCGGATACTGATAATGAATCAGCTCATTTTTGTACCTTATATTCCACAATCATCCGGGGCCGTATGTTTGACACGGCCGCCTTAAGCCGTCGCGAACGTTATGCGCAGCGGGGAGACGAACTTAAGCGACTCGGTGAGCTCAGACCTTTTTTAGGAAAACGCCTAACTATAGATGGCCCTGTAAAAACACCCCACGAGACATTTTTATTTCAGATGCCTCGACCTTTGATATTTTCATACTGCGGCATCGACAAAGCGTAAACGGCCACGCGTGACGAAGGAACGCTTTAGGAACGATCCCGCGGAGGTAAAAGCACTTCCCAATGAGAGAGCGTCCATTGAGCCAAGACCCCGCCGCGAACGATCTTCCTCGCGGTCAACGACACGAAGGGATGACCCCAGATTGCCCTTTTCCCCGCCGAATCGATTGGCGGCCGCACGGCGGAGCCCGCCCTGTATTCCCGCCCGCCCGTCTCGCAGAAAGCCCACGCGGCGCTTACTGAGCCAAGTCGGTCTCCGGCTTTCCCCGGGCAGCTCCGACGTGTCCAAACGCTGATCCGCACCGCTCTCGCTGAATAGTTAGCTGGCCGCTACGTGGCGCGGAAAACAAAAGCAAAGGTTTTTTTCGTCTTCGTATTTATTCGGGAGAAACGCGGAGGGAGGGAGGGAGGGAGGGTGGGAATCGCAGCTCAAGGCCCTGGAGGGAGAGTTAACGCGGGTCCGCTCGGGAATCGGCGGAGGCGCGAGAGGGAGGAGCCGACGCGCCGGGTCGGGCTAAGCGCAGTCGTCGCAATCGGAACAAAAGGCAAGCGGTGCAGAAAGAGGCGGGGCGTCCGACGTCCGGCCGCGACCCCAAAGGTCCACGATGTCAGAACGTCATCCGGGACTCGCCGGGCTCCGGCCGTTAGCCGGAGGCTCAGCAACACTGCGGGACAAAGGAGAGAAGCGGGACGTTGCTGACAACGGCCTTGCGCGCGATCAACAGGTTTGGCCGCGAAGGGAGCGCAGAGGCCACATCCCCGCAAGACGGGCAAAGGCGTTTTTCCCCATAGTGCCGCGGGCGTATCCCGAGGCGTCGCGGACCTCATAAAAAGGACGGGTGAAAAACGGACCTTTGCTCGCGCTTCCGTCAGCGTCCCCGGACGGAAGGGGGTTTTTCGCCTCACCTCCTCATCGCTCTCGCCGTCGACCGCCGCCTTCTTTTTCTTCTTCTTCTTCTTTTTGTCGTCTTCATTTTTCTTCTTGTCTTTGTCGGGCAGGATGTCGTCCAGCCAGGCCAGGTCGTGCTGGGAAAACATCATATCCAGGAGCTTGCGCACCACCATCAGGCCCAGGATCTGTCGGGTGGACGCCCGCGTCAGCGAGGGAGCCTCGGCGCTCCGGGGATGGGTCCCGGCCCCCCGGTCCGCCCGCGGCGCTCGGCCATACAGGCGGAGCCGCTCACCATGACGGGGAAGATGATGGCCAGGAAGGTGGACTTGAGGACCCAGAGGACGGCCAGGCAGGTGATCTGGACCAGGGTGAAGAGGTGCACTCGGCGCAGAGGAACGTGACGCAGGAAGGCAAAGTCCGGCTGGTGCTTGGGGGCCATCAGGTACAACTTGATGCGCTCCCAGAACTGCCGGGCAAAGGCCGTTAGGGCCGGGCGGCGGGCGGCGGGCGGACGCGGTCGGAGCCGACGCTCAGGCCAACCTGGATGCCGCTCAGCGAAGCCACGCCCATGTAGAGGAAGACGCCGTACAGCACCGGCATGGGGATGTACTGCAACGCGAGAACGGCCGTCAGCTCGCCGGCGACGGGCTCGGCACGTCAGCTATGCCGTTAGCGCGCTTTGCTAAGTCAACGCTAATCCGGGAAAGTTGATTCATTGTTAGCCTTCGGGCCCCCGTTGCCAAAGCGGATCCGATTCGGAAGAGGGATACGAGCGGGTTTCCGAAGCGGCTTTAGGAAGCGGAGAAAAGGAAAGGAACGGGTTCCCGGGGAGGCGGCGGGGACAGGGAGAAGATCGGTCGGGCGAAATCGGCCGGGAAAGAGCGGACGGTGGTTCCGAGGGAGCCGATCGGGTTTTCCGGAAAGCGGGCGGGCTCCTCGAAACGGGTCGGGCCGCCCCGGGGACCGACCTGAAGGACGGGCGCGAGGAAGACAGAAAGTCCCGTGAGGACGAAGACGAGCGTTCCCGTCAGCCTCTGCTCGCTGAGGAGGGCGACCCGGTCAAGAAGGAAACTGAGATGGCGCCGGCGCGGCGGCGGCGCGCCATCTTACCGGACTCCCAGGAACTGGGGTTGCTCCCCGGGGGCGCTGGACTCGCTCTCCATCTTGAGCGAGTCGATATGCGCGATGGAGATGACGGTGGCGGCCACGTACCACGGCAGGCCCATGAAGGAGCACAGCGCCATCAGGATGCCCACCCAGAACAGGTCCAGGTGGTAGCCGCAGCCTTTCTGCAGGGAGGGCAAGGGGACGGAGACGTACCTTAATTCCGGGCCGGGTTCCCGTCCATGGGAATTTGGAAGGACGGGAACCGAGTTTGTCCTCTCCGCTTCAAGGACGGGAACCGAGTTTGTCCTCTCCGCTTCGGGGACGGGAACCGAGTTTGTCCTCTCCGCTTCAAGGGCGGGAACCGAGTTTGTCCTCTCCGCTTCAAGGGCGGGAACCGAGTTTGTCCTCTCCGCTTCGGCGCTCGCGATCCGGTGGCCGATCTACGCTCGCGTCGACGTCTATCGCGGCGCTCGGCTCAAGAACGGAAACTCTCCTCCGAATCCTAATTTGATTGGCTCAAACAGCTTTTATCAAAGACGCAAAGACCCATGAAAATTTGCTTTGACTCGCCGTGGCCAGGTGCGACGGCTCGAAGAAGCGAAGAAGGCAGACAGCCCGTGTCCGCAAGGTCCAAAGACCGCAACGTCTCCGGGCAGAGGCCGGGGCGGGCTTCGGCTGACGCGGCCCCGCGCTCCGAAGGCCGAGCGGCGAGTCACCTTGAGCTTGTTCTCCTTGCGGTTGACGATGACGGCGCTGATCTGCTGGTCCATGAAGATCAGGATGGTGACCAGCAGGGCCGGCACGAAGCTGGCCAGGTACCACCACCACGGGTTCTTCCCGAACGGCGTCACCAGCCAGCCGCGGTCGGCGCGCGTGGGCTGCAAAACAAGCCCGGCTTCAATTGGGATCCGGGCGTGCGCCGCATCTGCAAAGGATTCGCGCCGCTTCACCCAAGAGTTACGGCTGCCATTTGGTGGCCGGCGTTCCATTCGCGGTGGCGGACTTTGACCGCTAAGGCTAGCCGGCGAGGGCCGGGATCCCGAGCGTAAAACCCGGAGTCCCTTGATCGGACGTCTCCGAATCGCAGAATCGAAACCTCGCTGCTAGCTTCGCCCCAAAGCGTATGTGTGTGCGTGTCTCTCTCTCTCTCTCTCTCTCTCTCTCTCTCTCTACACACACACACACACACACACACACACACACACACACACACACACACACACACACAGACGGAGTATTTTTTTGCGCAAATATGACTCATCGAGCAATCGAGCGGTAAAACAATGGCAACGGAGTCGTAAAATAATAGCCGCAACTCTTTGGGCGCAGATTGGCAAAGGAGCGAAGCGGCGCAAAGCCTTTCAGGACACCCGCATCAAACGGGTATCAAAGTCTAAAGGCCTAAAGTCAAGCGGAGAGACGAGGTACCTTGAGCTCAGTGGGAACGATCAGTTTGGGCGTGTCTAAACCCATCAACATATCCAGAGCCACAAAGGACATGATTGACATGAAGATGGCAAAATCACTGATTAGCTTCCTTAGCTTAGCGTGGCACAAACACACCAAGGCAGCGAAGAGGAGAAAGCCAAGATGTCTGCGTTAGTCAACGGTTCCGCTACGTCCGGCTAGATGCTACAGCTACGGGGTTACCGGGGAGGCATGCGAAAGGTGCGTTCGGGGCGGGGGGTGGGGGGGACCTTCAAGTGCATGGGAACGTGCAGTTTGGGCGTGTCTAGGCCCAGGAGGGCATCCAGTCCGCAGAAGGCGAGGATGGAGATGACGATGGAGAAGTCGCTGATCAGCCGACGCGGCTGCGGCGGGAAGAAGGCCCGGGGTCACACGCGCCGGCCAGCGCGTCCGGCCGAACGGACCTTCGGTGCCGGCTCGGCCCCTTTTGTCGATCGGCGGCTGGCTTTCGGAACCCGGCGCCCGTTCGGAACGGCGAAAGGCCAGATTTGCCGCGGGAGCCGTGTCGTTCGGCCCGGGCCCGGTTGCGTCGGCGGCGGCGCGTTCGCTTTTGGTCCGTGCCGTCTCGACAAAAAGCGCCGGCCGCTGCGCGCGGTCGTCGGCCGGGTAACGTGCGGGCCGAGCGGCGGGAGGGAGCGACGGGCCCGGCTCGGCGTCTCACCTTGGTGGGGAAGTAGCGGCTGAACTTGAACTTCTTCAGCGTGACGGTCATAGAGTAGGTGCCGAAGAAGAGGATGAAGGACATGAGAGCCAGGTCGGGCACGTACTTGCAGGCTTTGCCCACCAGGGCGCCGCCGTACTTGACGCACTCCTTCTTGCTCAGCCGAGTCCAGTCCAGATCGCTCACGTTGAACTGCGGTCACAATGGCTGGCGTCAGGCTCGCGTCCGGCGCTCCGGTTAGGGGGGAGAAGGCGCCGCGCCTCACCAGAAGCGAGGCGTTGTCGTCGCCCAGCGGCGCTGAAAGGTCGCGTTGAAGGGCTGGCCAAAGAGCGGGGCGACAATGACGTCAGCGCAAAAGGGGGCGCGGCGAACGGGACGCGCCGCCGCCGACCCGATCGGGAATATGGCAGTTGGCTCACCATTTCGGGCCGCGGCCCCGTGCGGATGGGGGGGACGGAGGAGACAGTCGTCAGGAGCGCCGAGGACTCGAAAGCGGCGGGGGGGACTCACCCTGGTCCGGGGGGACGCAGTCGCACTTGTAGGACGTGACGTAGTCGGGCTTGAAGGCGCGGTTGATGGGGTAGTACTTGAAGGCGCCCACCTGCACGCAGGAGCGGCCGGACGCTTAGCGAGGCCTCGGGGGAAGGCGGCATCGAGCGCAGGACGAGCGGAGGGAAGCGTTGGCGGGGGGCGCTCTTTCGCCGCGGCGGCGGCTGGCCAAAGGCGCGCGGGGCGGGACGAAAGCGGCATGCTCGGTGGCCCGGCAATTGGGCGGACCATCTTTTTGATGGCGTCCGAGATGAAGATGAAGGAGATGAGGCTGGAGAAGCCTTCCTCCGTGAAGCGGGTCATGTACTGGATGATGTAGCTGGCGTCGGACAGCACCAGGACCAAGCACTGCAGGCAGGAGTGGATCCCGATCCACAGGCGCAGCTCCATGTAGTCCACGCCATTGCCCCTGGGCGCGGAGGCGCGGGGGTCAGCTCGCTCGGGTGGCTGGGCCGCCGCCGGGCCCGCCGCTTACTTGCAGAACTCGTAGAGGAGCTTCTCAAAGATGAGAATGGGTCCGGTGGAGCTGAGGATGATGAGCGGCTGGCCGCCGAACAGACAGAAGACGGTCCCCGCCAGCGCCGTCCCCAGAAAGCTCTCCATCACGCCCTGGGGACCGAGGGGTCTCAGGGGAGGAGCCTCGGGGGAGGAGCCTCTGAGAGAGCCCGGCTTCACCTGGTAGTTGTCGGTGGCGTCGCCCAGCAGGCCCCCGAACGTGATGGCGTTGGTGATGCAGCCCAGGTAGATGAAGAGGACGGCCGAAACGGTCTGGATGTGGAAGCCGTCGTAGATGTCGCTGCAGTACCACGGCATCTTCCGCTTCACGTCCAACCACAGGCCGCCGCCGAGCCTTGGGGCGGGAAGGCCCGGGCCGGGAGTGGGCTCGGAGCGTAAAATGGCCAAACCCGGCTTCGGGGGGGCCTCTCACCTGCCGGTGAACTTGAGCTCCTCTCCCACCTCGTGCTGGACGGGAAGCTGCTCGTCCCGTCCGTCGGCCGGGCCCCCGGCCGCCCCGTTCGTCTGGGCCGGCTCGTTCAGGTTGAGCACGGACTTCCTGCCGGGCGCCAAAAAAACAGCGGCTGGAGGCGAGGCCCGAGTCCGCCGCCGGCATCGGGCGGCGCCGAGCTCCTGCCTCATCTCCGCAGAGGGAATCTTTTTGGGAGGTTCGATGCGGATTTTGGGGTCCCATTCGCCCGGAGGCAGGACGATGACCTCGTCCAGGAACTCGTCCACGCCCGCGATCAGGTCCTCGCGCTCCCTGGCTTTGTAGGCCACGTCGCTGAACAGCTGCCGGCGCGGGGAGACTCCGTCGGATCGAAGCAGGCAGCGGACGCGCGGACGCGCGGGCGGGCGGGCGGGCGGGGCGCCACTTACGTCGTCCACCATCAGCGTGGCGATGGCCCGACCGATCTCGTTGTAGGACTTGGTCTTGCCGTGAGGACCCAGCAGGATGAAGAGGAACCTGCCGGACGAGACCTGCTCACAAACCGGAAACGTTTCTGGCGGAAACGGGCGCGGCTGCGGCTACGCCGCGTCTTTTGGCCTGGGCGCCAAGACGCCAACGTCGCCCACCTGGTGGGCACCGGGACTTCGGTCAGGCCGCCCAGCGTGGTGGCTTGAGCCAAGCGCACGAAGCAAACGAAGGGCTTTTCCAGAAAGTCCACCTCGCCGATCAGCACGTTGGAGGCCTCGGCGTCGCGGGGGATCTTCTTCATGAATTTGTTCTTCATCTGCGCAAAAAAGAGCGGCGGCTGCGCGCGAGTTCGCGAGGATGCTTGCTCGGGATCTCGTTGCGCTCGGCGTGAAGATTCGAGGGCGGCTCCTTTCCGGCGTCGCCCAAACGGATCCCTTCAAACCACGTTCATTTACCTTGATTCATTTCTGGGGTCATTTGCTGAAGCGTCGTCGCGGTAGATTTGTCAGTAAAACTTTTCGGTCGGACGACAGTGACATAGGCGTTCCTTGGGTGTGCCTCGGGGCCCGGCGGTCGCGTGGGGGCCCGCCATCTTGACCGCAGCGAGCCAGGTATGAAACCGTTCATGAAACCTTTTTCCGACCGAGACGCCCGAGCCCGAAAGGTCTCCGTTCTCATCGCCGAGCGGCATCGCCCGGAGACCGGCAAACGATTGAGACCCGCCCGCCTGCTCCGCCACCGCCGAGGCAGCTTTTTCCGCCTGCTACCGCAAGGCGCCCACTTCCCTTCCGGACCATCCTCTCGTTCGCCGTGGCCGTCGAGGCTTTGTCTTTACTCCTGCTCACGTTTCAAAAGGTTCCTTTGTTCTTTGTCTATTTTCCTCTTCTTACTTGTTCTACTCGATCCGCCGCGCTTTGCGAACCAAGTGAGACCCGGACCCTGAACCGGAAGCAGGAGGACGATGACGTCCGCGCATCACGCCGACCGGTCACGAGTTGACGCGTGGGCGCCAAATCGCAGAGGAAGTGCGCAAAGCCTCAAGGTGAAAGCCCGGGCGTCGCGGCCAGATTAGCTCCGGCTAATCTTCCGATCTTAAAATGCCAACGCGGCGGGCCGAGGTCACGCGCCGGCTTCGCGGCAGCTAGGCGGGACCGGAGGGACAAGTCGCGGGCGGCTGCGCGGCCTCACCTGGTCGGAGCTGGGCCTTTCCGAAATGTCGTTCATGCTGCGACTCTGCGCCGCATCTGCAAAGGGCACAGAAAGACGCGTTCACGTCGGCGGCCGCCAGCCAAATTCCTGCCCGATCGCTTTCACGCGTCGCTCGCCTCGAGAAACACAAAAGGGATGCCGTAACATCTTTGCTCTGACGGCTCGAGCGTCGCCCAAATCTTTCGCAGCCAAACGTTCAAATGAACATCAGGATCTAAGTCCGTTTCTTTCCCGTTTTCGCCGTGGTTGGAAAACTTTCGGATTTGCCGTTTCGGTCCCATCTATCAAACTAAGGGCATTTCAGTTTTGCGCGAAAGCAAGCAAAGCGTTAGTGGGCTAGCGTCGGCGAGCGAGAGGAGTGCGCGGCGCGCGCGGGACTCACGCAGGCGTCCCAGGCCGCCGGCGCGTCGCGTCGCCAGGTCCTCGGCGGAGCGACGCAAGGCGGAGCCGGCGCCGCCCATCGGGTTGGCCCGGGGACCGCGGTCTGAGCGGGTTGGGGGAGGGGGCGGCGTCGGGGTTAAGAGGCGGAGCGAGCAGGCGGCGGCATGTTAGAAGCCCGCAAAGCGGCGCGGACGCCGGCTTACCGCCGGCGGCGGACGACGACGACTTCCCGATGTCGGCCAGCGAACGATGGATGGGCTTCTTGGTCTGGTGGCGATGCTTGCGCAGCAGCACGAACGCCAGCTTGTCCTTGGCGTCCTCCGAGATCAGGCCGTCGGCCGCCTGACGCTCCACCAGCTCGTCTGCGGGCACGCGGCGGGGCGCGCGTCACGCGCGCCTCTGGGCTCGGCCGTCGGGACGGGGGCGCCGTCTCACCCACGATCTGCGGCAGCGAGAAGGCCTCCAGGTCCAGAAGGATGCTCCCGGTTTGCAGACAGGTGCGCAGCTCAAAGAGGCTGTGCAGCGTCAGCGTGGACACGTGCGGCTTGCTCCAGCGCTCGCCGCCCTCCTCCACCTTCTCCTCGAACTTCACCCACCTGCGGAGCGCCAGGCCGGCGGGTCGGGGCGTCAGGGCGCCCCCGGCCGGCCGGCGGGCGGGCGCGGCTCACCTGGCCGACTCCTTCCACTCCAGCTCCCCGCCCTCCCGCTGCAGCGTGTCCATCTCGGTGAAGATGGTGGGCGTGGGCCCGCCGTCGTCCTCCCCCAGGATGTGCCGGAGCCGCTCCGCCGCCGGCGACACTGCGGCGAGGCCCGCGCCGTCAACACTTCCGAAACCAAAACCCCATCCCGCAGTCCGGCCGGCATCCTCCGGCTCCGGGTTTCGGCGCCGTCTCCGGAGAGCGACGCCCCGATTGGCTCAGCGGAAAAGGTCGCCGTGACGGTACGCGTTTTTGACCGAGCGCGGGAGTCGCTGGTGTGACCCCGGCCACCAATGGTCGCCTGGCACGTTTTATCCGCAAGAGCGAGCCCTTCTCGCGATCACCCGTTAGCCGGCTGCTCTAATTAGCCCCGATGGGTCGATACTCATCGATCCGCCGGCCCGGAGGCGTTCGGAGCTGCCCTTTGCCGCCTCGCTTCCCTCGCGCGGCGCGCGCGCTTAACTTCGATGCCAAGTAAGATACGCCGGCTACGATAAGCTTCTCGTTCTCGCTAAAACAAGCAAGGCTTAGCTCGGGTCAACCGACACGTTTGATGACGTCATCGACACTTCTCAATGTTCGCATTAAGTAAAGTGCGTAATTCCCCGGGAAAACCGGCAATCGAAGCTGAAGCTAACGGGCGCCGCGGGGTGACGGCCAATGGAAAGGCAGAGCGTCGATTCGCTCGCACCGTTTGAAAATTTGGCATCTTGTTCGGCCGCCCATCAAGGAGTTGCACGAGCGGGTTCCGCGAAGCTAATTAGTGCTAGCGTGTTAGCTAAAAACGTGAGTTGTCCAAAACTTTAGCGGTAGCTGCTAGCAGAGTTGCACTATCGCTTTCCGCCCCGCCATTTAGCGCTAGCGTGTCTGCGCCCATGACAGATCAGCAAAGTTTTTGTTTAATTCATCATGTGGGGGCTCAGCTTCCGTCCCTTTCTTCCAAAATTTCATTTCAACTGTGCGAAAACGCCACAGACGTGACATCTAAAAGGAAGGGATGGATCACGTTTCTGTGTTTGAACCGCCAAAAAATGGCTGAAAATGTCCAACGTTGGCTGAAAGCAGACAAAGCGCCATCGGGAGCGATCGTCAGAGCGCCTCGGATGTGCCGAGAGGGCGTACGGTCCTGGCGATTTGCCCCAAACAAGGTGAAAAGCAGTTGCCCCGCGACAAACCAACCGCAGTCCGTTCATTTGATAATTGAGTTGTCGCCGCAAAGATGTTGTTTTTCCGCGACAGGTTAGTGGCCGATATGCGAATTTGGCGACGAGTCGTCTGAAAAAGCTCTTTGCGTTCGTTAGTCGGGCGGGTCTTTGTCGCCGCCGGTTACCTGCGCCGGAAGAAGCCATGACGGGCCGAGCGTCCCCGCCCCGCGCTGCCGGACGGCTCCCCGTTGCCCGCTAGTCGGCGACGCGCCGGCTTACGGCCGCTCCGCCATCTCGTTCGGGAGTCGCGACTTTAGCTCACGCGTCGGAGGCCTGGCGGGAACTCTCTTCGCTCGGCGCGCGCTCGCTCGCAAGTGACTCGCTTGCGCCGACGTCTCCTTAGTCGGCTCCAAAGCCGGCCCGCCCCCTCGGGGGCCCGGGCCTGCGGAATGTGCTGAATGCGCGGGCCCAGATTAGCGGGACGCCTGATCGCCTCGAACGTTGCTAAGGGTGGGAAAAAAAACAAACCGAAAATCTGCAAGCGACGGCGGCTGGTTTTGAGAGGGGGCAGGTCGATCGCGGACGAGGTACCCGAGGGCCACCATCTATACCGTGAAAACGTTTTTGCCGTGGGAGAATTGCGTCCATCCCTTTTCCACGTGATCCCGAACCGATGGCGAGCGTTTCTTCGATAAACCCGGCCGGCGATCCGCGGTCGCATGGAAAACGTGCGAAACGGAGGAGAGGCCGCTTTGAAATCAAACCGGCCCGGGACGCCAAGGCGGCCACTCACCCGAGGGGTCGGCGGTCCCGCCGCGGCACCGGTCGTCCTCGTCGTCGCTGTCCCGGCACGAGTCCGGGCGGGCTCGCCGCCGGCGCTCCTGGCAGCGCGGAGTGACGCGCCCGCCGCCGTCGGACGAGCGGCGCCGCCGTCGCTTCCGGCGGTGGGAGGCCGGGACGTCCACGTACAAGGCCTCCGGATCTACGCGGGGCGAAGAACACGCGGTCACTCCGGGCCCCGCGACCGCCTCTCCCCGACCCCCCTCGGCGACCCGCTCCTCATCCTGCGCAGCGCCGCGCGCATTTAAATCATCTTCGACTCGCATTTGATCGTCGCCGCCTTCGATGTTGGCCGTTTTGGCTGTGGCGGTCTACCACGGACGCTCTCCACATCTGCGAGGGCGTTTGAAGCGGGGATGCGGGCAAATGTTATCAGTTTTCAAGGGGGGGGTTCCAGAAAAGCGCCTTTCCGGAGCTGCGAGGATTCCCGCCGGCCTCTCGGGGACAGCGTTTCCTCTGACGGTCGGATGAAAGGGCGACTTCTGCCCAGGAGGGCCTACGCCGCCTCACATTTCTTACTGGTGGCCGGCCGTACGTTAGGACGGCGTCAGGCCGGCTTCTGCCCCCCCGGAAAAAAAAAAACCAAAACAAAATCCGCCGGCTGCCGATGCCCGAACTTCGCCCTTCGCGACGGTTTCCATAAATGCGGGAACCGAGCGACCTATCCGTCTTCGGGCCGACGGCGTCACGCGGGCGCTCACCCTCGTCGCGGTCGTAACGCCAACGGCGTCCGTCTTCGCGCCGGCGGTCTCGATCTTGGTCGTCTCGGTCGTCGTCGTAGCGGCGGCGGCCTTCGTCGTCGTCGTCTTCGCGGCGCCAATGGCCTCCGTCTGCGGGGCGCTGCCACTGGTGCCGAGCCATCCTGAACAAGAACAAGAGGGCGGACGGGTGACACGGCTTGGTAAGCGGCTGACGTTTGGTTAGGGAGGAAGACCGTCGCGGCGACCCCAAATACCACGAGGAAACCTTGCGGTTATTTACTTTTGCTCTCATTCGGGGGTCGGGGAGGAGACATTTTGCAAGGCGACGGCAAGCTTTCGCTGGTTGAAAATTTTAGCGCAGAAAATGGCCAAACTGTGTTTGGCGGCAAATCTTCAACTTAGGGTGGGGACGCTTTCAAAGAGCCATGATGTGACCTTTGGAATCTTTTGCTGCAAGCGGATTCATTTGCATTTCGACCTCTTTGAAGGTGACGATCGGTCACTGACGGTGGCTTCCCTGACTTCCTGTGTGTGTGTGTGTGTGCGCGTGTGTGCGCGTGGCGCGCCGCGGGGAGTGATCAATATATGTCAGTGAGGATGGCTCGGCAGCTGCTGAGGCCCGAGCAGCCACCGTGAAGGTCACACGCACGCTGCCTTTCGTCCGCCTCTGGGCCGCTCTTCGTCCTCGGGTCAGACTCGAGAGGGCTTCAAGGAACCGAACCGCGCCGGCGTCGACCTCGCGGCACAGCCGCCACCCTGCGCGCGCAGCGGCCAATTTGGAAGAAACGCCACGACGGCGACGGAGCGCGCGACGCGGAACGGAACGAAGGTGAGCGGCGCTTACCTGGACTGGGACGAGGAGGCCAACGGCCAAAGTCCGGACGAAAAGCGGAGCCGAGCGTCGGAGCGGCCGAGTTCGGACGGCAGCTGGCGCCGAGTGAGGCAGCTGCGCGCGCGGTCTCGACTGCGCACGCGCGCGCGCCTACCTGCGGGGCATCCATCGACGCGCATTTTCCATTCCCGTGGAACGGCGCCGAGAGGGGCGTGGCGACCGGGAAACTTCCAAATGCAGTAGCGGGACCCGCGTCGGGAGGACTCCTGTGTCGTACGCGCATATCGGCACGCGACCCTTCGTCGACTTGTCAGTAGTATTTGGCCAAAGTGCCATTGTGCCACTTTTGCCGGTGTAACTTGGAAGGCGGGCGAGCGTGAGCCAAGACGGAGACGGCCCTGGGGCTGCCCGGACCCCCGAGCGCCTAACCCTCCCAGCAGTAAAGCAAACGGCCGGGCCGGTCCGGGACACGTGCTTCGAGCGGGAAGGGAGAGCACATTCGTGAGTGCCACCTCGACCTCGTGGGAGCCCGCTTCTAACATCGCCAGTATGTACTGGAACGACAGAATAAAAGCCTTTTTCCAAGCAAGACGCCTGAGTCTCGGAGCTCTTCGTTTTCATCAGCGACCGGCGTTGTCACAAAAAAGTAAAGTAAAGAACGAAACAAGATAAAAACAAGTGCGACGCAGCTTGTGCCCTAAGCAAGGCCGCGCGGGAGGACCGTTCCACAGGATCCGTTTTGGGCAACTTGGCCCAAGCGTGGCATTGGAATGAGAGCGAAACAGCGGCACCCTGCGGAGACCAAGGGAACTGCTCGGTTCCCGCGGCATCACGCCCGACCTCAGGCCGTCGAACGTTGTTTCTTTCAACGAATGCTTGATTTTTTTTTCCTTCGGTCGGACCTGCGACGTCACAAGCACATTCTGAAGTCAATCCATCTTCCCGTCCTGTCCGATAAAGTCCCCCTTCGCTCCGGGTCATAAACACAAGTCGGGTTGTCGTGACAACGCTTTAATCGCTTGGAACATTTGATACAAAAGGCACGAGAAAATCAAATGGACACGGAA
Organism: Hippichthys cyanospilos; assembly: GCF_059441005.1. Taxonomy (NCBI): domain Eukaryota; kingdom Metazoa; phylum Chordata; class Actinopteri; order Syngnathiformes; family Syngnathidae; genus Hippichthys; species Hippichthys cyanospilos. The sequence goes on along the minus strand of NC_142383.1, from coordinate 19,537,233 downwards.
GCCTTTTGGCAGGAAGGCCGCGGCCCCGCCCCCGGATCCGCACGCCAAGCGGGGCGCTTGCCTTTCATCTCCATTACGACGGTCTCGACTCCCGCCCGGCAAGCAAAGCCCTCCCCCTGCGCCCGTCGGGGGCGAGACGGGCCACGCCGGCGGACGGCTTCATCAACCTGGCGTTCGGCGGCTCGCGCCGCTTTCCGCGGGCACAAAAAGGGGGGGGTCGGGCATCGGGGCGCGGGGGCCGGCGCGGGACGCCCTCATTTATCTGCGCGAGACAAGAAAGACGCCAATAAACGCTGGTCTTGTTCAGGCATCCCGCACGTTTTCGATTTTGCAGCCGAGGAGCAAAAAGCTTTCGTGGGTCTTTGCGGGACGCCCGCAAATGTCGGCCTGCGATCAGCCCACGCCCCGGATTTTCCGCATTTTCTTTTGTTTTTCTGGCTCGCGGTGTTATAAGCCGTTTCCTTTTCCCCGGCCGCGAGGACTTTGGGGGCTCAATTTCCAGACCCGGGCCCCGCCCGCGCATCTGCTGGCGTCCCGCTTTCATTTCCGTCGCGTCAAACTTCTCCCCGCCGGCCCGGTCGAACGTTCCTTTCCCTCTACCTTCAAAAGCCGGACGCCTGCGACCGAGCCGCGAGGGGGGCGAAAAGGACGGCGCGCTCGGCCGGAAAAGGTCAAACGGCGTCGGTCGAGCGGCCGGCGTCTTCCGCTCCCCGCCGTCCCGCCATCCCCGCCGCCCTTCCCGCGCACCCACCTGAGCTTCCCTGCGCGCTTTTTTCCGGGGCGGCCTGGCTTTGAGCGGGACCTTCCCGGGTGCCCTGTAAAAGCAGCGGAGCGAGCGGGAGGACGACTCGGCGCCACTTCGCGGACGTCGGAGGAGCGCGGCCGGCCGGCCGGTCGCTCGGCGCTTACCTTGCGAATGCGGAGCCAGACCAGGGCGGCCGCCACGGCGGCGGCCAGGCCCAGCGCGATCAGGCCGTACTGCGTCACCTCCATGAGGGCGGGAAGGACAACCAGGTTGGTGTGGAAGGTGTCCAGGACGGGCCCGTCCATGAAGCCGCTCTGCGCGCGCACACGCACACGAGGCCAATCAAACGGGGGAAGGCGTGGGGCGCATCCCCCCCCCCCCCGGCGTTTCCGCGGTACTGGGCCGGGAGGCGCGAGCGCTCCCTTCGATCGGATTGGCTCGGTACGAGTCGGCCCCCGCCCCCCTTCCCGGATGAAGGCGGCCCACCTCTTCAAACCAGATCATGGGCATGACGGTCTCGGGGATCTTCCCGGTCTCGCTGCAAGCACAAGAAGAGGAATGCGGGCGTTGGGAGGCAAGGTCGCAAACAGGAAGCGGGCCGCGGCGCTCGGGGAGCCGTCCTACGTAATTCCGGACACCCGCTTGATGTAAAGGTTGAGCTGCAGCCGGATGGACACGTTGAGCGGGACGCCCGTTTGCTGCCGAGACAAAAGCGGAGCGCGCGTTAACGAGGCACGCGGGAGGCCGGGGGCGGGGCGCGATCGTGGGAGAGGAAGCCCAACGCTCGCGCTTGATTGCCGCGTCCTGTTTTGCCGCCCGGCCATATGTAGCGGCCTCATCGCCTACGTTTGCACCCCTTCCTTGCGGAGTCCCTCCCGCCCGCCCGTCCGATACTCAAAGCGCGCAGGCGGCGCCGGGCGTTTGGTCGCCGCCCCGTTTCCACGCGAATGCGGCTGTAAAGGCATTATCCAATTAGCTTATCTGCGATGCCCATTGATGCGTGCGCGCCTGCGTCAACCCAGCACGGCGGCAGGAAGCTTATGAGGCTGACGCGCCGACGGTCCTATTGCCGCGTTGCCTTTGATCACGCGTGCGCAGGAAAGCGCTTGTGTGAACTTTGACCCGTGCCTGTTTACAAAACCGCGGTTTAAAAAAAAAGAAAAAAAAAAAACAGTGACCCTGACACAAAACCCAAAGTCTGCTTGTCGACGCACAAGATGAACAATTTATCTGGTGAGGCGTTTGGGCCCGCCCAGCGCCATAAAGCGGCCGTCCGCTTTATCAGGCCAAAGATAACAATTTGCCCACGCGTACTCACGGGGTGGATGTCTATGAAGAGTCCGTGGCGGTCCTCCTGGGGGCTGAGTCCGTGCACAAAGTCCAGCAGGACCGGGTCGGCGTTGAAGAAGTGAGGATGCGAGATGAAGACGGGAGAATCTGCGCGGGAGGCACAAGGCGGCCCCGAGTGAGCGAGCGCGCCACCGGCGCCCGCCGGTCAGCCGGCCACCGGCGCCCCGACTTTCGGCCCGGCCCCGACTATCAAAAGAGCGGGCGCTTTCTTTTCAATGCGGACAGGGCGCGGCGGCGGGCGCTACTGACTCTGGCGGCAGCTGCTGACGTTGAGCAGCCCCGACTGGCGGCAGGGGCAGAAGCCCTGGTTGGGGGCGTAGTCGCTGCCGTTGGCGAAGAGCGTCTTGGGCGCCACGTAGCGGTAGAGGGGGATCCCCTTCATGCTTCCCGCCCGCTGGTACACCAGCTCCATGGACCTGCCCGCAGCATCGGCGTCAGGAGGGTTGGGCGGGGGGGGGTTAGGGTCGGGTCGGGGGCCCACCTGCAGGCGTCGGGGCTGTAGAAGGGCAGCGTGGAGCGCGGCGTCATGAACGGCGGCCACATCTGGCCCGCCGTGCCGTTGATCATGTTGCACTGGGGCGTCCGCCAGTAGTTGAGCTGGAGCAGAAAGGGTCACATCCCGTCACCTCGCGCGTCGCTCCCGCTCGGAAACTTGTGCCTTTCTGCGCCGGGAGGCCCTTTCGCGTTTGGCGGGGCGGGGCGGGGCGGGGCGGGGCGGGGCGGGGCGGGACGGGACGGGACGTCGCGCGCCCCCGTCCCGGTTCGACTTTTGCCTGCCGGCCGACGCGAGCTTTTGCCAGAAGAGGAAAGCGCCGCCGCCGGCCTCATTGCGCGCAGAGAGAAAAGTTTTTACGAGGAGGCCGCTTCCTCGGCCCGAGGTTAGAAAAATGTCAGGAAGGGGGATGGGCGGGAGAGCCGCGGCCGGAAGTCCGCGTCGGAAGGCCGGAGTCGCGACCCCGGCCGAGCGGAGGGGAAGAAGCGAGCGCCCCTTCCCCGGCAAACGCTTACCTGGGTGAGGCCGTTCCAGGAATCCACTCTGTGCACTTTGCGGATGTCGTCCTGGCCCGTGAAGATGGTGAACAGGCCCGTGTCCGAGTTGTTGAACTGCGCGAGGGGGGCGCGTCAGCCGGGGAGGCGGGGCGGCCGGGCGCGCGGGCTCCCGGGGGCCCCTCACCTCGCTGAAGAGGCCGAACTTGCCCGAGGAGGGCAGCATCCCGGGAAGGTACTTGTTGAGGAAGTCCACCAGGCCGCTGTCGTAGCCCCACATGAGCTCGCCCACAGTCTTGGTGAGGAAGGGCCCCTCCTTGAAGGTCTTGAAGGTGGCGCTGATCATCAAGCGCACGGCGAACGGAAGCTTCTCCATCATCACCGCCGCGCCCTGGGGGACGCCGACGTCACTCCCGCCCGCCAGGCCAAGCGCGCCGCTCGCCTACTCACCAGCACCAGCATGTTGGGGATGGTGACCACGTCCGACTCGTTCCCGGCCGACAGGTCGGCCTCGAAGAAGTAACGCCGGTACTCCCGGTAGCTCACCGTGTTGTTGGCGTGGAAGGTGATGTTGTCCTTCTGGATGCGCTTCCTGCTCGGACACGGAGCGCCCGCCCGCCCGCGTCACGGGAGGAGGCCGGGGTGAGGGTCGGGGTTTCCCGGGAGAGCGCCCACCTGTAGACGTAGGGGCCTCGCTGCTCCAGCGCGGGCTTCTCGCCGTTCAGGACCTCCTTGGGGTTGAGCACGTTGAAGAAGTAGACCGACATGTAGAACGGCACCGGTACGTCCTTCCACATGCGGTACGTCATCCGGTTCTGCGGGTCGATGACCGTGTTCTGCGCCCACACACGCGAGGCTTGCGTTTGACGACCGCCGCAAAGCGACGGAGGGTGACGCGGCACCGACCGCCGCTAATCTAAACGAGTTTATCGGAGGCCATCAATAAAGATAAACGAGCGAATGGTTGCGCGGGGTGACTTGAGGTTACGGCAGGACGCGGCGCACGCCGTCCACCGTGATGCGCGGAAACGGTGCGAGGGCCCGTCGACGGGCAGGCTGGGTCGTTGCGGATTTGGTTTTCTTTTGTTTTAGTCACAAAAGATCAACTGGCATGTGTTTGTCCTGTTCCAGTATGGATGCACCTGAGATACCGTCCGCGCTTCCACCCGATTGCCGATATTTGTACACAAACCGCCCGCTTAAGGCTCATGCTTGTTCTCTGCCACTTATGAGTTGTTTATACTTTTTGTTTTGTATTGACTTGGTCCTTGAGTTTTTGTTAAGAAAGCTTTTCGCTCGTTCCTACAACGTGCACGTGACAAGAAACCTGACTTGAAACCTTATTGGTAACGCACGAAAGTGTTTGTTCGCGAAACGATGATTCAGCAAGCAGATTGGGGATTGTCCCACGACGGGCAGCGGCAAAGAAACTCCTCGTCTACCGAAAAAAGGACATCAGATTGAACGTTTGTTTTCGATTTGCAAATTTCGAGTCATTCCTTGCCCACAAGAAACCAACTGAAAGCTAGCCGTGCCCTTCGCGAGCAAACGACGTTCTTATTCGGTGCCGAGCGAGTCCGAAAGACGCTTCCGTTCAAGTGGAACGAAATGACGAGTTGAAAGAAAAAGAAAGTCGGGCATAGGAAAGTAGCCCGTCCAAAAGTCGACGGTTTGCGTTCACGTGTCGCGGGCCGGCCGGACTTCGGCACCCCCTGCGGCGTGCGGCGTTCGGCGTCCGCGGGGAACGCGGGACTCACCTTGACGATCTGCTCGCGGATGACGAGCGGTCCCACGACGGCCAGAATCGCGCCGCACAGCAGCGCGAGGACCCCCGAGAGGACCAGGCCCGCCGCCACTTTGCTTTTGCCGGCCGCCATCGCCGCTTGTTGTTGTTTTGCCGAGAAGCTAAGCGTTAGGCCGCGAGCGAGCCGGAGCCGGAGCCGGAGCCCGAGCCCGAGTCGGCGCCGGCCGGCCGAAGACACTCGACAGCGACCGCGGAGCTAGGAGCTCGCCTCACCGCCGCCGACGCGGACACATTCCAGCTCACGCTTTTTGAACGGCCGAGTAAGAGAGTTTGAGGCGCTCGTCCGTTCGCCATCTCATATATAGCCCGGGCCGCGAAGGCATGCTTTGCTCTGCCGCCGCGGATGCCGCTCCTCCCCGTCGAGCACTCTGGGAAATGGAGTCCGCCTCCGCCTGCGCTCGCGCGACGAGAACTTTTCGAATGCGGAGCGGGCAAAGCTCGCCGCATCCCACTCAACACGAACACGTGGGTTTGCTTCACTTTTTTTGTTGTTGTTGGTAGCGGAAGTGCGATTTGGTCAGTTGAGCGCATTTTAATCACGTGCGAGTGATCAAATGATTCCATTTTGCGTTGGTAAAGTAGGCCGCTAACGTAAAAAGTAGACCCTAACCCTAACCCGTTGGGCCGCGGACTTCAAATGGGACGTCCGCACTTGCCGCACTTGAACGCTTCCTTCAGAGCTTGTATGAGCTCTGATGTGGAATATTTCTTCATGCACCCCATCACACTCCCGTTCCTCATTTGTGCTGTACCACTGAGGTTGCAAGGGGACTTAAAAAAAAACATTTGAGCTCAAACAGTCAGGGACAGCAGCGATGAGCTCAGTCGGAATCGGAAGGAACGACGCCGAAGTAACGCTTGGATCGGCAAACCAAAAGCCAAAGATATTCCTATTTAAAGCATCCTCAGGTTAGGGTTAGGTCACGAGAACGTATTTGGAACAATCATGCGTTTCATTTGTGTCAAGGCCCTCCAAAAAGTTCCATTTTTGGTATGTCATTGAGCTTTCAAAGCGAGTTACAAGAAGTTGCTTTCGAAGAGGTCTCTTTTTTTGGGGGGGGGTGTACCTCAGATCTGGTGCACCCGTCAGACTTTCACAGAAGGAATCGACTATGAAATTCGCCTCGCCCGCTGCGCCCCAAGACCCGCTCGCCGGCCGGACCCGATTTGCAGGGCCTCTCAGATAATCGTACCTTGATGATCTGGTCCTTCATGACGGCCCGGCCCACAAAGATGAGGACGACTCCGGATAGCGCCGCCAGAGCCCCGGCCGCCGCGCAGCCCGCGGCCACCTTGGACTTGCCCGCGGCCATGTCGAAGGACGAAGGGACGTGTGCGGCTCCTCTCTTCCTCGGCGGAGGACTGAGACGGGGGCCCCGGCCCGTCCGCTTTATAGGACCGCCGCCTCCTCCCCCTCCTCCGTCCCCGAGGAGGAGCCGCCTCCGAAGGAGGAAGGCTCACTCCTCCCGAGGCGGCGGCCTCGCGCACGCCCACGCTTCCCTTTGCGTGCGTGCCCAATCTTTCAAGTGGCAAACAAAAGACGGCCCGGCCGGAACGGATGCTCGGAAGGAGGCCGGCGTGCGCGACGGGCCTCCCCCGGACCTCGCCCGCGTTTCCCCAAACCCGAGAGATGGGCCGACGTCCCGAAGGAGACGCACGGCCGGCGCTCGGGACCGCGGAGGGCCGGCGTCCTTCCTGGCGCGGGGCGTCCAAGACCCGAGCTTTCCTTTCCCTTTGCGAGCCCGTGTCACAGAGTCGACACGTCGCGCGCAGGATGTGGTGAAACCTCGCGCGCTGGTAAATTTGCCTGCGAGGCACAAAGAACACAACGAGCAATCGCCTTCCCTTTTTTTCTGTTTTGTGGAACTTTGCTGATTGGAAGGAAGGAAGGAAGTCACATTGAAGTCAGATGACAAAGAGCCGACGCGAGCGAGGCCTAATGAGACCGGCGGCCTCGCCGTTCCTGGCGGGATCAGTCCGGTCCGCTACCGTGCCACGCGCGCACCCGCGGACCGAAATCCGGTCGGCCGAAGAAGCGCTTAGCCGTGCGCGGTGCGCTCCGCGGACCTCGGAACGAAAACGTTCCCGCCGTCTGAGGGGGCCGCTTATGCAAAGGAAAAACGACCTACTCCACACGCCGCTCGGCGCACCCTGTCGGCTTCCCCCGCACGTGAATGGCTTAGCCGGTGGCCGCCGATCACTTTCACTCTCCGGAGCGTCGCTCTGACCCGTCGGTTATCGGCGCCGACATTCAACAGAATGACGCGTCGGCATCGAGACCCGTCCGTCTCCAAATGCGACGGCCCCTTTCCCGGCGGCGACTTTCCAAATGCGACGGCCCCTTTCCCTGCGGGAACTTTCTTTTTTCTATTGTTTGAACATCGGGCGGGTGGCGGTCACGACACCGCGACGCGCGTGAAGCTAGTACGACATGAGGATAGCTTCTCTGGTAAGCGTGCGGCGATGCCGCTGCGCCACGACCAACGCGCTTGGACATCATCCTCAAAAGTTCCCAGCTGACCATGCCGCCGTTCGCTCTGCGCTGCGCTGGCAATTTTTGCCCGACGACAGGCGACCGGCCTAAAGCGAGCAGATTGGGAAAAGGCGGGGCGCGCTCGGGGCCGCGCGGGCGCGCTCGGGGCCGGCGGCGTCCCGCGCACAAAAGGGGCGAGTCTGCGGCGGGACAGCTTTCTCCACGGACGCGGCGCATTTGGCCATGAAGGGCTCCTCTCTTGGGCGCCGCGCACATGACGCTCGCCGCGCTCGCTCATCTGACGCCGGCGGCGGTAAGGCCGGCCGGCCCGCCCGCCCGCCCGACTTTATACCGCCCGCCCGCCCGACTTTCTACCGCCCTCCCTGAGACGGGGCCATCCCTCAGCTAACATTTCATCCGCAATGTGCGCATGACAAACCGCAGTCATCCCAAAAATGTCAAACGTACTCAGCGGAGGCTTGGTGGTCGTCGTGAAGAAATGAAGCCGCCGCGCGCAATCCGGTATTGGCCCCAACCCAAATAGGTGAATTTTCTCTCCGGCCGCATCGGCGGACGCTCGTACAAACAAGGCGCGCGCGTGGAGTCACTAAGAAGGCGATTGTAAAGTTCGTGTCACAGACATCAAGAGCGAGACGAAAGCCACGCCCGCCAGGACGTCGACTCGGCGGCAAACGTGAGAGCGAAGCCGGCTCAGTCGCGGTCCACGACGACGACGGGGTCGGCGGTCGAGCCGCGGCAGAAAAGGCGCGGCAAATAGCGGCGGCGACCGAAGACGGCCGCCCCGCAACCTCCGGGTGAGCGCCTGCCGCTCGGCTCCCCCGACAAAGCTCGGCCTCCGCCGCGGACTTGGTGTCGGGCGGGGCGAACGGGCTTGGATCCGGGCTGCGGCCTCCGCGGAGCGTGACGGGCAGCGGACGGCTCCCGAGGCCCGGTTCCGGCAGAGACGACAAAAAGCCGCTCCGCGCTCCCGCCGTGGGTCCCGCTTCCCCGCGGAGCCTCGAGAGTTGCCAAAGGCGCCCGCAAAAAGGCCGCCCGGCTCCATCCGCCGCCGAGAGTGGATAACCAAACGAACGAGCTGCAAATAGGGACGTTAGAAATGGCTCAAAACTCTTTTTACGGACGCCGTCCGCTCGCTGAAACGACACGAGACCGCGCTGGTCCCGTCGGAAGCGGAGGGCCTTTGCGTTTGGACGGACGGCCTCTGGAATTTGGAAACGAGTCACATTTATTTCTTTGTCTCCCGCTCAAGGAAAAGGGACGGCGCTGCAGTCAATCGCACGACACGGATATGACATCATCGGGACGACGCGAGCGCCAACGAAACCTTCGACTACCCGCTTGACAAATTTACACCACAAAAGCTCCGTGCGGGCGTCTCCCGAAGGTTAGCTTAGCTTAGCATTCCAGTTGGCTTAACATCCATCGTACGATCGGACTGACGGCAGCTTTAGTTGCACGAAAAAAAGTTCCTAACTTTACAAATACGATGTTAGAAAACCCTCATTGTTCTCCGGGCGAAGATATTTGCGATCCGGCATCTCGGCCGCGGCCTTGCCCGGCCGGTCTCCCCGCCGTCAGAAGGGGGCGGGACATCTTCCGGTCTATTTACATCACCTCCTCCCGAGGGGGCGGGGGCGGGGTCCTGTCCCCCGCCTTCAGATGGACACTTCGTATTCACGGGAGTCCTGCGCACGAAGCACACGGGGGGGGCCGAAGCTAAGCTCGCGCTAAACGAAAGCTCGGCCGGGCCCGATGCGGCGCCCGCTCACCGCTCCGACCGGCTCGTAAAGGGGGTTGTCGAACTCGGCCTCGGCGGCGATCTGACGGTAGGGGTGCGGGCGCACCAGAGGCAGCGCCAGCTCCGAGCCCGGACGCCACCTGACGGGAAGCCGCACGGTTAGGCTGGGGCCGGCCGCATCCTTCCTTCCTCATGTCCAAAGCGGCGCCGATTCCCACCGTGTGGCCAGTGAGTAAATGCCTCCCAGCAGCGCCGACATCAGCAGGACCAGGACCAACCCGGCCAACGCCAAACTGCCGGCGTCCACCGGCGCGCCGGCGTGGGACACTGAGCCGGCACGCCGTCGTCAAGGAGCGCCCGCGCGTGCCCGCCCGCGCGCGCGCGCGCGCGCGCACTCACCTTCCAGAGCGTGCTTGGCAAAGCAGGCGTGGTCGACTGCAAGACACCCGCTCAGAAGTCAAGTCGCGCACTTCCCGCCCGTCGCCTCCCCTCCCCATCGGCCACGCCCGCAAACGCCAACCCCGCTCCGGAGCCCGACCCTTCTTCTGAGGTCCGACCCCCCCCTCGGGACCCCCGGCCTATTTATCGAACGTACTTTGAAGCCTACTTTGGACGGGGTGGCGACCGGAGGAAACGGACAGATATCGGAGGCCTAAAAAGGGCCGTCTCACCCCTGCAGATGGGCAGCGGTCCGCTCCAGTAGGGGGGGCTTCCCCGGACGCACTTGATGGCCACGTCGCCCACCGGCTGGTAACCACGGTAACAGACGAAGGCCAGCGTCTCCCCGGGCAGGAAGGCGCGCTTGGAGGTCAGCCGGTAACCGTTGTCGGGGGCGCCGGGGTCCGCGCACGACAGCGAGTCCTCCGCTGCGAGGCCAAAAGGCAGAGCGCAAACGATTGCTTTTCGGGGCAAAGGCAAGCGGGCCGTCGCGGTTCTCTCGCGGGACGTTTGGCCTCCGGTGCCGGCGGGCTCAAACGGCGGCTCGCCGTGTAACGCGCGTGTCGTTCGCTGGTCGGGTTCCGTCCTACTCGCCTCGCGGTCGGCCTTCGGTCGCTCAAAGAAGTGACTCACGGGCGCATCGCGGGAGGTGCGAAGTCCACACGGGCGTCCCCGGCTCGCGACCGTAGCAGGTGATGGTGGCGCCGCCCTGCAGGACGTATCCCGAGCCGCAGCGGTAGCGGACGGTGGTGCCCACCAGCAGCTTGGGGTCCGAAAGGGAGCGCGCGGCGTGCTCCACGTGGCCCGGGTCTGAACAGTACATGACTGGCGCGGCAGAAGAAGAAGAAGAAGAAGGAGGTTAGGGACGCGGGACCGGACTGACGGAACAGTGAAACAGTCCCTCGACCGTTTGGGGGCATTGGCGGATCATTACGCCGGCGGTTTTAGCGGCGGTTAACCCTAACGCTATCAAGGCTCGGCTGACTCAGCAACATGTACTCCCTAAGAAGGTACTTCCTCGGAACCCGACTACGCTCGAACGCTCGCCTGCTTGTTAACGCCCCTCCCCCGACCGCGGAGCAAAACGCATCTCGGGATACCTCCCCGAGCGGCCTCGTATCGACGGATATTCGACTGGGTTAAGGCATCCCGCGACCCCCCCCCCCGGTTCATCGGTACTTTTGAGACTCGGGCCGCCGCTCGTGACTTTTCGCCAGGCCAACCGAAAAACCACCACTGACTCTTTTGACAAAACGGCGGCTGCGCGCTCCACGACAGGTCCAGCTGGCAGGTAAGTGTGGCGGCGCCCTGCAGGTCGTATCCCGGGTCGCAGCGGTAGGTCACGCGGGCTCCCCGCAGGGCCGCGCCGTCCACGCGGGTCTTCCAGCCGTTTTGGATCTCGGGCAGGTCGGCGCACGAGTCGTTGCGGGAGACCTCTGCGGAGCGGGAGAGGCACTCGCTAGCTCGGACGCCACCGAGCGCTTTCGTCACGCTGAACGAAGGAGGCGGCGGATCGACGCAGGCGAGCCGGCGGGACGCGAAGACCAGAAGCGTAGAGTGGCCAGCTCGCCGGGAGAGCTCACCCATGTAGTTGATGATGAAGCCCTCCCCTTTGCCCGGCGCGAGTCCGGCCGGGTCAGAGCGGAAGGTGACGCTGAGGTCGGGGGTGCCGGAGAAGAGCCTGAAGGGGGCACGTCCCCCGGAGTAGCGGCCCAGCAGGCGGCCTGCGGCCTCCTCGCCGTCCGTCACCGTCAGCGAGTCCCCCTCGCTGATGTTGAGGCTGATGTTGGACAGAGACAAAAGCCAGAGCTCAGCGGGCCGGTCCCGCACTCCGACTGTCCGTCCGTCAAGCGAAGAGGGGCTGGCGTCGTCCTCACAGCTGCACGTCCACGAGCACCCTCTTGTCCTCTCCGACGCGGACGCTCCACACGCACTCCTCGCCCTCGCCGTACCAGTCGGGCCAGTTGGGCGACAGAATGACACCGCCCGGTCCGCTCAGGTCACCCCCGCACTGAGCTGAAATAACAAACAAAAGGCTGAGGAGGGAGCCCGCCCGCCGAGCGCCGACTTCTGTCCCGCTTCGGTGCCGGCCAAAGCCGATCCGAAAAAGCGGGCGGGCGGGCGGGCGGGCGGGCGGGCGGGCCCTCGTTCCCACGGGGCTCATCTTCTCTGAGAGTTTGAGCCCTCGTCAGACGCCAAAAGGCGTCCCCGGGCGAAGAGCCGATGCCGCCGGCGGGTAGGCCGTCGGGCGCTTCCGGAGTTGCCTCGGCCGGAGCTCGGCGGGTCACCTCGGTCGAGCTTCGAGCTTCGGTTGAACCGGCTCCGGCGGCGCTCACCTTTGCAAAGCGGTTCGGTGTCGTTCCAGTAAGGGTCTCTGGCGCCGATGCACTCGATGACGGCCGGGCCCTGTTCCAGGGAGTGACCCGGGTCGCAACTGAACCGGATCACCGCGCCGACTCCGTACTGCGGGTCCGACGTGGTGAAGTTGCCGTTCCGGAGGTACGGCTCGTAGCAGCGACCCTGCTCGAAGGCTGCCCGGGAGCAAAAGGGCTGAAATTAGAGGCCGCGGGCGTCCCAACGCTCGGCCCAAAGCCCACGCCGTTCAAGCGGCGGGCGGAACACGTGAAAGACGGGGCTTGACAAAAACACCTGCCACCTTGGTTAAGTCGTAAACGGCGCCCCGTCTCGCCCTCAGCTAAAACACAATCAATCAAATGAACACACTTCTGTTTATTCAGTCACAGCGCCCCGTTTCACCGGTGAGCTTTTTCATTTTTCTTGGATCAGTCCTTGGGGCTAACTGGGGCCAACCTATCCGCGCCGCGTGATCCTACGGCGCCCCGCTTCCGTTCACCGGCGCGGCGCGAAACCTTGCACAGAAGCACCTTGCGCAGAAGCACGCCCGACTTTCGCAACCGCTCCTGGGCTCGCGCCGGCCTTTTCACAGAACCCTATCGGAAGTCCCCGGCGGGGATCGAATCGATCGAGCGACGGAAGATGGACGCCGGCCGCCCGGGAATCGATACGGACGCCGAACGGGTCGTCTTTGCGGCCTACCTTCGTAGCGGATGTCGAATCCCGTGCTCGGGTCTGGGCGCTCGGTGAAGAACTGGACGGTGACGGCGGGACCCTCGCTGATCACTCCCTCGAAGGGGACCTGCGAGCCGCGGCCCGAGTCGAAGAGCGCCACAGAACCGGGGCCCGGGCCGCTCCGCAGCACCAGTCTGAGCGGGAGACACGAGGGACGGCTCGGCCGCGGTTCCCGCGCCGGCGGGACCACCCTGCCACCCACCTCTCCGAGGGACCCAGCAGGAGGCGCTCAAGGTGCAGGTGGAGCCTCTGCTCCGGCGCGGCCTTCAGGGACCAGGAGCAGGAGCGCTTCTGCGGCGCCGGCCCGGGCCCGTCGCGGCGGGGCCGGGGTGACAGGATCCTGCCCAGCGTGGCGTTCTTCACCGTGCCGCCGCAGAGAACTAGGGAGAGGAGCGGTGGCGCCGCGGCCTCCCGCTGCGCTGACGCGAAGGGGCCGGCGGGCGCTCACCTCCGCAGACGGGCTCCTCGCCGCTCCACGCGGGCCGGGAGGCGTTGACGCAGGTGAGCAGCGCTTCCCCCTGCAGGTGGTAGCCCATGTGGCAGCGGAAGCGGGCCGTGCCCCCTGGCGAGAGGTCCAGCACCGACACCTCCCCGAAGCGGGGCCGCTTGGGCAGCGGGCAACTGAGTCGGAAGACTGGGGGCGCGGAGGGCGGACGGGCGTCAGGGCGAGCGTTAGCCTTTGCTCCGCCGGCGCCGCGTCACGCAGGGCTGTCCGAGGGCCCGGCGTGGGCCTGGCGAGGGCCTGGCGAGGGCCTGGCGTGGCCGGCGCGTGGCCCTTGCGTGGCTCGCCGGCCGGGCTCTCCGCCGGCCGGGCTCTCCGCCGGCTCCTGCCCGTCGCTGACTTCGGTGTTGGTAAGCGAGCCGGAAGCGACCCGGATCATTGCGCGGCTTTTCCAAACGCCCTCGGCCTCATTGTTAAAACGTTTGCGTCTTTGACTTGAGCCTCGATTTTTGTGCGTCGGCGAGGGCCGAGCACGCGCCAAACGCGCCGGAGGAGTAGGTCGAGCGCCCCGAATGGATGGGAGGGGCCGAACGCTTGATCGCGCCCACCGCTAGGATGTGCCGCCCGCCGGCTACATTTCTCGCTAGCTTCCGTGTTGCCGTGACAACGGGCGCATGAGCTGAAGGACACTCTTCCGCGCACCCACACGCGTACACAGAAAGCACGTCCACACCTCTGCCGGCTCGGACTTTCTGCCCACGCGACGCGGCGTGGCCCGCTGCGGACGCGGGCCCGGGTCAGCGCGGCCGCGTGGAAATCGCTCTCGAGGGCCCGGCCGTCCCGTGGCCCCCGCCGGTCACGGTCCCAGTCTGTTTCCCCGAGACTTCGAGCGGCGAAAGTAAATTCCGTCGCCCCTGTCGTCGTGCGTCGATGCCTTGACGCCCGGGTCGGGCGCGCCGCCCGCCTGCGACCGCGGTGTAAAGTCGGAGTCTTCGTGGCCGAGTCGCGCGTCGACCGCTCGCCATCAGCACATCGGTCCAGTACTCACTCTGGTAGTGCAGCAGGAAGGCGCCGGCGGCGTCGGCGGCGTCGCGCGGGGAGCTGAAGAAGACGGCCAGCGTGTTGCTGGGGCTGCGGATGACCTGGCCCTCCACCAGCAGCGTCTGATTGGCCAGCAGCAGCCAGGCCCCGCCCTCAGCCACACCTCTGATGGACAGCCGCTCCCCGTCCGACAGGTTGACGCTCTTCACCTGAGCAGGGCGGGCGGGCGACTCGTGCCGGCCGACCAAAGTGAGGGGACGCCGGCGCGCGCCGCGTACCTGCAGCTCCACGCCGTAGCCGGCGTAGACGGAGATGGTGTACGCGCAGCGGAACTCGCCGGCCGCCGGGAGCGCGTCCGACGAGTCGATGTAGCCTTCGGGCCGCTCCAAGGTCAAAGAGCAGCCGGAAGCTTCTGCGGGGACCCGAGGCGCCTTTAACGCTCCCTTCCCCACTTTTTCTCGCTCGACTGCGTAGGGGCCTTGACGGCGCACCTGCTGCCGATGACGCGTCCGCGAGCGCCGGCTGGACTGTGGGTCCCGGGGGCGGGGGCGGGGGGGTCGCTCCCTCCTCGCGCTGGGAAGGGGGCGGCCCGGAGGGCGGCCGGGAGGCCGGGATTCCTCCAATCTGCCCTTGAGCGCCCTCTGCTGGCCAAGCCTCAGACTGCATCACAGATGACACCCTCGCGGCATTTGACCCTGCACGCACGCGCACCGAATACTTTACTTTTGATCGCCTTCTATTCATTCGTCCGTCGTCATACGCATAGATAGCGGACGATACACACGGTCATCCGTTATACTCGCCGTTTGGATCAGTTATGGTCTTTTACGCGGAGGTCAGAAGGATCGAACGCGCCAACCCGCGAGTGTCAAACATCCGCTCCGTGGGCCGGTTGTGGCGTGCTGATTTCATGAAGCTGAGCCAATGAAAAACTTGAAATATTTCATGATGGATGGCAATCTTCGTGTTTTATGATTGACACCGATGTTGCGCTTAGACTATTGTCAAAGACAAATCAATCGTTGCATTAAAGTTGTATAATTGGACGAGACAGCGTGATATCACTTGTCCGGCCCACTCGGGAATGCGGCCCGCAAGCTCAAACGAGCGCGTGTGACATCCCTGCCCTAAGCTATCGTACAGCGGACGCGCACCGCACCAAAACGAGCAAAACAACCCTCACGCTACGACTTTCCCGTGCCCTACTTTGAAGAGCACACACGTGCGCGAGCGCGCGCGGCCGAACGTGCACAAATGTAAGAAGATTCCGC
Organism: Hippichthys cyanospilos; assembly: GCF_059441005.1. NCBI lineage: Eukaryota > Metazoa > Chordata > Actinopteri > Syngnathiformes > Syngnathidae > Hippichthys > Hippichthys cyanospilos. The sequence goes on along the minus strand of NC_142383.1, from coordinate 19,521,833 downwards.
AAAATTGTTTGAGTGCGTGCGTGCGGTCGTCATGGCGACCGCCTGATGAGCGTATGACAGCCAGAAGAAAAAGCAAAAGTACTTGGGCATCATCGTACGTGGAAATCCTCTGGAGGATTAAACTCCCTAAAGAGAAGCGAAGATTGGAGTGGTGTACGCGCGCGCGCCTTGGCTGAGATTAGGGAGGATTAAAAAAAAAAAAAAAACGCGTTCATGTCAGTGCTGGTAAAGTTCCCCGCGAGCGAGCGAGAAGCGAAGAGCGCGCGCTCGCGAGCGGCGTCCGGCGCCGAGTCCAAAGGCCGCCTCGCAGGGCGCTCCCGGCCAAAGGAGCGGCTGCTCAAGGCGGCCTACGGACTTGGCCAGATCCGGATCGGCCACGAAGTCGGCGCGCGGCCTTCGCCGACTTGACGCTGATTCCACGCGAAGGAAATTGGGAACTTCGGCCGGAATCGTTTCCGCCTCGTCGCCTCTCGTCTCAAAGGAAAGCGGCTCGAGCGAGACCGTTTCGGCCGCTCGTCCCTTCGCGAGGCCACCCGTTTGCGGGAGAGAGCGCAAAAGAAGCGAGCGCGGACACTTTGGTTTTTTTTTGTATTCGCCGCGTGGGGGCGTGGGGGGGTCGCGCGCCAGTCCATCGAGGGTCGGAAGACGGCCGAGGAGAGCGGAAAGATCAACTATAGCTGCATGCGGGGGAAACAACAACGACAACAACAAAGGCCCCGCGGCCCTCCCGCCTCCTCTTCTGCCGGAACCGTCTCGTCCGCCCCTCGGCTCCATGCGGCCGGAGAGGGTTCCGGAGCAGCCGACCCCCGGAGCCCCTCCGCGAGTCGTGATGAACGTGTGCGTGCGGGGGTGAGGGCAAGGCGGCCCGAAGCGAGCCGAGCCGAGCCGAGCCGAGCCGGACCGGACCGGACCGAACCGTCGCCGCAGCGCGTGTTGACATCCGAGCGGGCGCCGCAGAGCAAAGCGGGCGGGCGGCGGCGGCGGGCGGGGGCGAGGGGACGAGTCGAAAGGCACGCGAGCGGAGCGCGTCTCACCTGCACGTGGCGTGACGCAGGCGCACGCCAAGCACAGCAACACGCACGCGCGCCGAGACCACATCGAGACGGAGACGGAGAGGCGGGTCCGCGTGGGACGTGCGAGCGGAACTCGAATGTCGGCGTGCCAGCGCAGCTCCCTGCAGCGTCCGCTCGCTCTCCCTCCCTCGATCGCTCGCCCCTCTCTCTCTCCGTCTGGCCCTCTCTCTCTCTCTCGCTCTCTCTCTCTCGCTCGCTCGCTCGCTCGTTCGCTCGCTCTCTTGCCTACGGAAGCCCGGATTGGAGCGGCAAACGCGGTGGAACGGATTGGCAAGTGCGTTCAAACGACCTTGCAGCTTCAAAGCTCGACAGTAGGAGGCGAGAGGGCTTCCCCGCGCATCGGAACGTCCTGCCGGCTCGCTGTCCACACTCGCTTCCTCGAGTACGGCGCCGCCTCCCGGTGGTCGCGTCCGCCATCCTTCACGCTGGGTAGCCGCGCGGTCTCCTCCCAGGTTCGAATTCCGGGCCCGTCCGCCTGTCGTTGGTCAGTGAGAGAGAGAGAGAGAGAGAGAGAGAGAGAGAGAGACGACTGCAACGGGGCGCAACGATGAGCCCCCGTTCGGGCAATCCCCGACAAGTCTCGTTGGTCTGCGTCCAAAATTGAAAAAAAAAAAAAAAAAACGTTCAGTGCACACTCGAGGGCCGCTGTCCCGCATGTTTTCCAGGTCTCGCTCCCCCAAACACCTGATTCGAGCGACGAGTTCATCAGAAAGCTCCTCGGGAGCTTGAAATTGATGCCAATCACTTGAATCAGGTGCGTTTGAGAAAGCAGCATGGAAAACACGGGGGACACGGCCACCTTCTGGACCGGACTTTGACGCCAATGGTTTAGTGCCTTCATTCTCGTCGCACGTCGCGCTCAAACGTGTTACATGACGCATGTTGCAATTTTCTTTTCCTACTACGAAGAGTAACTGCAATGAGCAGTGGCGATGACGATATTCGTCCAAATCACCACCAGCGTTGAAGAAAAATGAAAGAAGGGGAGGAAAAGAATAGAGCTCAAGAAATGGGGGAAAGAAATGACGGACACAAAAGCAACAAACAAGAAAGGAGATATCCAGGAAAAAGGAAAAAAAAGAAATACACTTCAGCCGGTACCAAAGGAGGGAAGAAAGAAAACATGAAAGTCACTTTTCATTTATTGATGCGGCAAATGCGTGTTTGGACGGAGCTCAAACTGCCGCTAATATCCGGCAACTCGGCATAGCGGTGCGTGTGTGTGCGTGTATACACGTAATAACCGGACCGCTCATGCCGGCGGCCGTCTGACGTCGCCACCCGCGAAAGTCCATCGGTCGTTCCGTGGCGTTTTCACCTTGTCGGCCTCATCGGCGAAAACCGCAAAGCGTATCTTCCGCTTGAACCGGTGAGCGCGGCTGAAGCTAGAAAGGAACGAGGCCGTGTCCGTCAAGCAAAAAAAAAAAAAAGCCCTTTTCGATGCGTTATCAGTAACTGAGGAAACGCAAGATGGCCGCCCTCCGGCCCTCCGCTCACTCCACGTCCTTGTTGAGGTACTTCCTCATGACGGAGGCCACGTCGTCGCCGGCCTCGCCGCCCTCGGCTTCCAGCCGTTGGCCCCTCGGTCGCTCGGGGGGGCGCCGGGGCCGCGCCGGCTCGCCGCTTCCCGCCGAGCCTCCGGACCCGGACGACTCGGAGCCGGAGCCGCCGCGTCGCCGGGGGGAGGGCGGCAGGTCTCCGAAATGGACGCTGAGCGCCCGGCGGCCGCCGCGCAACGATCCGGCCAGGCTGCCGGCCGACCGGGCCCTGCGGATGGCGGGGAGGACGTCGGACGCCTCCTGCGACTGGGCCGGGAGGCGGCGGCTCTCAAACACCGCGCCTCCGGGCGCCAGGGTGCCCTCGGACGCATCCCCCGAGAGCAAACTCGCCAGCGCGCAACGGCGGGGCGCCGGCGGGGATCGGCGGAGAGCCGGCGGGCTGCGGGGTTCGTCGCGGTCCTCCTCCGGGATGGGCGGCGCGGGGCGCTCGGCGGAGGCGTGGCGGGCGACTCGCGACGACGCCAAGGATGAAAGGCGAGGCAGCGACGGCAGCGTCGCCGGCGGGTCGCCGGAGTCGAAGAGCGAGGCCGTCGAGGTCGACGCCGGCGAAGGGGCCGAGCGGGGCAGGAGAGGCGAGGACGGCTTCAGGATGCCCGGGCGGGCTTCGGCGAGCTCGTCCGGAGCCAGGGAGAGCGCCGAGGCTCGGCGCCGCAAGGCGGACGCCGCCGTGCTTTGACAAACGGGAAGCGAGAGGGCGCTGTCGGCGTCGCCCTTCGCGCCGGCGTCGCCGCCCGCTCGCCGCTTGCGCAGTCCTTCGAGGAGCTCGGACAGCGCCGACGAGGACGCCGCCCGACCCGGGCCTCCTCCGGAACGCCCCTCGCACGACTCGTCCCGGTCCGCGCGGGACCTGCGCGAGACACGAGTGCGACGTGACAAACGGGACGGGCGCGCTCGGCCCACGGCGAAGCCGAGCGTATCCTCGTTGACCGGCCCCATCGCTGACAATTTCTTTGTACGACGTGCCCACGTGCGACGCGGCCTTACGGGAAACTGTACGTGCTGCCGGAGTCGGCCGGCGAGCGGCGCCCGCCCCGGCCGCCGCCGGGCGAGCCGTCACGCGAGCATCCTGCGGCCTTCCGGCGACCTCGGGGGCCTTCGGCCGCCCCTTCCGTTCCGAGGGACTCCCTGCCGCCGCAACAAACGCTTGGGTCGGCGTCGGGCGGCGGTCGGTCGGTCGGCGGAGCGCCGAGGCGCGCGGTACCCGTCGGTGTCGCTGTCGTCGCTGCTGCGGACTTCCTCCAGGGCGGCCTGCAGGTCCACGATGCGGCGGATGGACGTTTCCAGGTCGGCCTGCAAGGTCTGGCGGATGGCCGTCAACTCCTCCACTTGCATCTCCTGCCAACAAAGGGCGGCAAGGCTTCAGGCTCGAGTTTTGGCGCGCGCGCACTCGGCGGGGAGCGGGCCCCACCAGCTCCACGCGGCGCCGGTCGTCGTCCCGCTGCCGTCGGCTCAGCTCGTCCATTTCCGCGCGGGCCTCCTGAAGCCGCTGCTGGAAGTGGCGGGCGTTTTGGCTCTGTCGCGCCTCCGACTGCGCGCTGCGCTCCAGCTCCTCGCCCAGGCGCACCACGCTGTCGCGCAGGCGCAGCACCAGCACCTGCGCGGCCGCAAGCGTGGCGTCGGCACAAGCGGGAGGCGAGCTCTGGCGCGCGCTTCTCTTCCGGGGCTCACCTCAAACCTTTTGACTTGCCCTTTGCTGAACTCCAGCTTGTTCTCCAGGTCGCAGACGCGCGCCTCCTGCTTGCTGACGATGCCGCGCCCCACGGTGGACGACTCCAGCGCCTGCAGCCTGGACGCCTGCTGCCGGAGCTGCCGGGCGGGCGGGGACGGCGAGGAGAAAGCGACTGAGGAGCGGGGACGGCGGGGAATGCCAGGCCAGGCCAGGCCAGAGAGGCGGCTACCTGCTCCTGGAGCTGGTGCCGCTGCTTCTTGAGCTCCTCCAGCTCGGCCTGCAACTCTCGGATCTGGTCGATGTCGCCGGACGACTGGAAGAGAGAGGGAGCGAGTGTGACAGAACGCTGCGAGAGGCGCCAGGATCAGTGGCGGACCTGCGCGATGAGCGCTTTGTGTTTGCCCATCAGTCGGTTGAGGTCGTCCTGGTCCTCTTCCAGACGTTTCAGCAGGTCCGCTTTCTCCCGCCGGAGACCGCAAAGTTCCTCGTCCGCCTGGAAAGGAGAAAAGGCCGGCTCTCCGTGATCGGTCGCCGGGCGCCCGTGCGGACCTCGGCTCGGCGTGGGCGTCGCTTTTGATTCCGACCGGCTTTCGGTTACGACAGATAGCTTCGTGCCGGTTCCGATAAGGGACGGATAGCCGTACGGCCGCCGGTAGTGACCGCTCGAGTCGACGCTAACGACGTTGCCGATTGGGCGGCCCGAGCCGGCGACGGTTCACGTGCTGGATCCGGAGCACTCGTTGCACCGGCAATGTGACTGCTTCTGTTCTGTTACCGAGTTTGGAACCGGTTCTCTCGCATTCAAGCGGCGGCACGACTTACTCAGCGGTCGCGCAGCTAAAACTCGTCTTAATTCCGGTACGTGGTATTTCCGGACGTGGGGTTAGGTCTGATGCTAAGGCCGCTTTAGTTGCGGTACTAGAGACATTCCTATAGATGATTACTACGGTTCCGCTACGGGTTTTGACGCCGCCGGCCGGCGCAGCAAAGCTCTGGCCGCGTCCCGTTCCGTTACCGCAGCCGCGTCTGGCGCCGACCGTCGGAGAGTTCCGGAACTGAAGGTTTTCGGCTCACGTCTCCGTTCGGACCCGGTGAGCTACGGGCAGGCCGGGCGGGCGGGTGGCTACGGCGGCGCGGCTGGGCTTCGCGCCCTAGCGGCGAGCGTTTGCGCCGGCGCTCGAAGCCGAGGAAGTCGTTTCCCACCAAAGTCTTCTGCTTGCAGACGTCCTCCAGTTGGATCTGGGCGTCGTCCAGCTCCTGGGTCAAGTTGGCCCGGATGCTCTCCAGCTCACGTCGCCGCGATTCGCTCTCCTCCAACTGCGCGAGGAGCACGAGCGGGTGGATGCGAGCCGGCCGGCCGGACGGACGCCCGCCCTTCGCGGCGCCGGACCTGACAATGAAGCCTTTCCACTTGCTCCTTGGTCCCGCCGTCGGGGCACCGGCCGCCCGCTCCGGCGTCCAGTAAGGTCTGGGCGTCGGCCAGCAGGGCGCGGGTCCTCTTCAGGTCTCGCCTCAGCTTCTTCTCCACGTCAAAGTCTCTGTGTCCGACCTGGGCCACGCGGCACGCGTTACTACCGTTGTACCTCACGCTTGGGCGGGCGGGCGGCCGACGCGCGAGACCTGCTCGCACAGCGTGGCGACCAGTCCTTCCAGGTCACGCTTCTCGTGCACCAGCATCTGCTTCTCCTCGTATTCCTGCTCCAGCTGCATCTCCAGCTGCCTCAGCTGGCGTGGCCGCAGATAGACGGGGAGAGGAAATGGAAAGGCGGGCTAACGGCGGCGCGGCGGCGCGCCCGACGCACCCGCCTCTGAGACGACGTGTGCACATCCTCCAGCTCCTCCTCCTTGTCCTCCAGCTCCTTCTGGTGCATCTGCTTCACTCGAGCCATCTCCAACTCCATGCGCACGTGGACCTGAAGAGGGCCCGCTCAGCACAGGTAGCGCGACCCGCCTCGGCCGCCGACCTCGTCCCCGGGAGGAAGGGGAGGAGACGGAAACGGCGGTCGCCACCTGCTGCTGCTGCTCGACGGCGGCGCTCAGTTTGGCCACCTGGTCCGCCCTCTCGCCGGCCACGCCCTCCAGGCGCCGCACTTCTTTCTTCAGCTCCGGCAGCGAGTCGGCCGCCGGATGGACGCTCAGGTCCCGGATCTGGCTGCACAGCTCGTCCTTCTGCTTGCGCAGGCGGCACGCCTCCGCCCGACTCTCCTGCCCGGGCGCCCCGTGGTCAGCCGTCGGTCGGGCCCGCCGGCCCGCCTTCCGCGGCGGGGCCTCACCTGCAGCTCCCGGCGCAGCGTGAAGATCTGCATCTCTAGCGCCGCGTTCTCCTGCAGGCTTTTGTCCTTCAGCTCCCGCTCGCCGCGGGCTTCCTCCAACGCCGCCGCCAGCTCGCCGTCGAAGCTGTCGGGGCCGGTCTCGCGTCAGCGCGCTTGGGCGCCGGAAAAGACGGGAAGTCGGGCGGCGCCCTGCTCGGTCGCGGCCGGTCACCGTCGTTGCTTGCGTTCCAGCTGGTGCGCCCGATTGCGCAGGTTGTCCGCCATCACCCGGGCGTCGTGCAACTCGTTGGCCGCGCGTCGACCGTGACGTTTCAGCTCGCCGGCCGCGCGCTTGGACTCGTCCGCCTGAGCCTGCGAGGCCGCCGCCTGCGGACGGCGGGACGCGTTAACGGCGGGGCCGAGGGGCTCCGTTTCGCCGCTCCTCCACCTTGGCGTCCGCCTGCTCGCGAGCCCGCCGCTCCGCTTCCACCTTCTCCTCCGTCTGCTGCAGACGTCGGCGAAGGAAGTCCGCCTCCGTCTGGAGACACTCCAGCTGCAGGAGCAGCTCGCTCTCTGTTGGCCGGCGGAAATAAAAGAAAAGACGGGAAAATGACAAACCGCCACGCGGTCGGAGAAGTTCTGCCTCGGAGGGCGAAGGTCGCTCGCCACTTCCTGGAGGCTTTGCTCCCCGCCGCCAACCTGCGCGCGGCGACGGTCGACTCTCCGGCGCGCCCAGCCGTTGACGTTCCTCCTCCAGATTTGTCTCCAGCGCCTCCATGGCGACCTTGCACTGGTCCAGGCGAGCCTGGAGGGCAAGCGAGCAACGGGCTCGGCCGCCGCTGGTCGGGACGGGAGGCGCGCGGGCGGGCGCCGGCTGACCTGCAGATCCTTGTTCTCCTTGCTGAGCCTCAGCCTCTCGGCCCGCTCCGCGTCCAGAGCCTGAGCCAGCGCGTCGCCGTGGAAACGTTCGTCGCTCAGCTCCGAAGCCGCCGCCGTCAGCTGCCGAGCGCGCGCCGTCGCGTGAGGTCGCGCCCGAGCGAGCGCGGGCGGGCGGGCGAGCGATTACGGACTTTGGTTTCGCAGGCGTCCAGCGTTTGTCTCAAGTCGCCGCGCTCTTTCTCAGACTTCTCCAAGCGCTTCCTCAGCCCCGAAAGTTCGTCCTGTAAACGGAGACTGGCACTTGACGCGGGCGCGATCGCCCAGGACGAAGCGGGCGGCGCGGGGCGCGGGCCTTTTTGCCTCTTTGCGTAGGAGCCGAAAGTCACCGGACTTTGGGTTTCGCGCGCCGGTACCTCTTTGGCGCGCAGCCTCTCGTTGTCCATGTTGACGTCCAGCAGGGGGCGCAGCCGGCAGAAGAGTTTCCACCAGCTCCACTGGGACACGCCTCGCAGCACTCGCAGGTTCCGCTGCAGGCAGCGCAGCGCCATCTGCTGCACCTTGACGCGCACGCAAGACGTGAAAGCGCTTTCCGCTCGTGGCCGAAGGAGATCGAGCGCAGGTGCGCGCGGGCGCTTCACACACCTTGAGCGCGCGGTACTTGCGTCGAGCCAGGTGACCGGCGCAGGCGGCCTGGAGGTGAACCAGCCAGCCCGTCGCCTGCGAGTCCCGCCGGGCCTCCAGGAGGCGTAGCACGCCGCGCTTCATGAACACCTGGCGGCGCGACGGGCGGGAAGTCAAGCCGCACGAGGGCGGCGAGCGGCAGGCGGGGGGAAGCCAGCGGCAGGCGGGGGGAAGCGCGCGGCGACGTCCTGACCCGACTGACGCCGACCGCGACGCTCTTGGGCTCCAGGTCCAAGTCGGCCAGCAGCTCGTCCACGGCCTGCAAAGGAAAGGCGGAGGCGGGGCGTCGGCGCGAGGTGGAAGGGCGCGGGAGGATGGAGCCACGCCCCCCACCTTCCTCTCGTCGTGGCTGACGAACATGGAGGCGTAGCGCCGCATGATGGGCGGAGACAGCGCTTGAAAGTGGCGGCGGAAGTCGCTCAGCGTCATGTGATCCGGGTAGCCTGACGGGAGAAGCGCACGGGCGCTAGTCCGGCGCAGCCGTGCAAAAACGTTCCCTCTGCGCGGACGTGGCACCGACCGGCGCGGTAGGCGCGCAGCATGGCCAGCGTCTGCGCGGCCTCCAGTTGCGCTCGCAGCTGGGCCACGTCCACGGCGCCGGCGCCGTCCGTCCGGGCGTCCAGGCACTGCAGGAAGACGGGCCTGGCGCGCCGCATCACGTTGATGAGGGCGTCCTGACGGGGCGCGGACACGTTGGGAGGAGGCGGGGCTTAGGGCGGGCGGGCTTCCGACGCTTACGGCCTGCAGCTTGACGGCCACGCAGGGCGAGTGTCGCCGCAGCGCCGCCGCGCCGCCGCTCAGCGTCTTCCGGACGGTGCTGCTCCTCCGCAGCGAGCGCTGGCTCCAGCCCTCCAGGCCGCACGCGCCGGCCAGCGCCGGCGGGGGGCGCCCGCCCCTCGTCATCAGAGACTTCACCGGCAAGCTGGTGAAGGCGGCCGTTTTACTGAGAACGCTCGGGGGCGGCCGTCCCGGGTCCGCGCAAGCGGCGAAGGGAGAAAGGGCCGACGGGTCGCGCGCGAGGCGGGCGGGCGGGCGGGCACTCACACGCGGGAGTCGCTCAACAGCTCGGCGGCGTTGTCGACCGCCGGGTTCCCGCGCAGAATGTCCGACCAGCCGCTCAGGTCGTAGCGGACGGCGTCCGTTCCGGCCAGGTGTTGAATTTCGCAGTGCAGAGGCTGCTCGCACTGGCGCACTGGACGCACGCGCGTCGCGCTCGTGGTCAGCGTCCTCGCGCTCGTCGAGGCGGCGCTCGTCGTGGAGCATTACCCCAGTTGCCGTAATGGCGACAGACGCGCTCCAGGGCGGCGGCCTCGCTGGACGCCGGCGTCAGCATCTCCTCGTCCAGCGCCCACAGGAGACCTAGAGGGGCGTCGCCCGCCACGCACGCCTCACACGCGCGGGCGCGGCGTGAGCGAGCGTCGTCCGCATCGCTCGCCCCTCGATCGCCGTTACCTGAGGAGCCGGGCGGTCCAAGGCGGCCGCCGCGTCGGCGGGGTCGGCTTCCGGACAATCCAGTTCCACCTCCACCTTTTCCTGCGCGCGCACACGTACGCCCGCCTTAGCGAGCGTCTTTCCGCGGCGCGTGAGAGGAAAGGTCACAGGTGCGCCACCTGTGCGTATGTGTCCAGGGCGTTGGCGAAGGTGTGCGCGTAGCGATGTTGCGCCAGTCGTTCTTGCAGGTAGTTGTGGCACAAGTCGCTGAAGTCGGCCCCTCGCCGCTGCGCCGCGTGGCGAGGGTTCCTCAGTCCCGGCGCGTCCACCACCGTCACCGAGGCCAGCGCCAACTGCTGCCCGCTCAGAGACCTGCCGCCAGAGACCTCCGCTGGGCGTCAACAGGTACGCGCGCGCCCGTTGGCGCGTCCGCGCGCACCTGTTGATCAGCGACACCACGGCGGCGAACAGTTCTTGGTAGAGACCGGACGCCATCCCGTCCACGCACTGGGCCGCCGTCAGCCTGGGACCTGATGGCAGGACGCCGGCGGCCGTTCGGCGGTGCTAAGAAGGCGCCGCGCTCCGCTTGTCTCACCCTCTTGGGCCGGCGCCGGGCCGTGGTGCTGCGGGCCGCTCCCGGCGGCCCTCTGCAGCAGTTGCCTGAGGTGATGCTTGAAGACCAAGGTGTTCAACTCCTCCCCGTCGCAGCCTAGCACGCTGCTAGCCGTCTGAGCGCTTTCAAAATTCAAAAACTGTCGCCGCCCCACTGACACACGCACGCACGCACGCACACGGACGGGTCAATTAGCCTTTCCATGCTGGGGCTCGCAAGGATGCTAACAAGACGACGCCAATGCTAAGCCCGCGGCAACGCACGCGGACGAGCCTCACCCTTCCGTATTCCCCTCTCTGTTCTTGTCCCTTGGACAGTTTGGGCCTGTCGGACCGATTCGAGTCGCCTTGTTTTAGCGCGGGTGGAAGAAGGCCATCTATCCTACCCTACCCGATCCCGAGCGCGATACTCAGGATGCCGCTGACGAAGCTTGCAAGGAGGCTAACGGTCTCCAACGGCGGGTCCCCTGGACCTAAGACTTCCGGTCGCGACCGTGGCCAGGGTCCGCGCAAGCATCCGGACGGTTCGAAGGGTTCAAACGTCGGGGGACCGGAGGACCCGGGTGGCGGGGCCCTGCTATTGACAAGCGATTGACGAGCGAGGCCGACGCCCTTGCCTTTGTAAGAACGCCAACGGGTGACGATTGCTCGCGAGGCCGCCGACGGCGAGGCTAAAAACGGAGACGGCGCCCTCCCCGACCCGCATCCGACACGCGCTTCCTGTCTACGAGCCGCGCCGTCTGCCGGCGGCTTACCTTTGCAGGCCCCCGCGGCTCCCAGATGGTAAATGCCGGCGAGCACGTGCCAGATGGCCTTCTGCTCGCTAGCGCCGAAGCCCAGCGTTTGCATGGCCGCCAGCAGCTTGCCGAAGGCCGCGGACGCGCGCTGTTTTTCCTCCGCCTGGCGACGGACGGAGGGCGGTTCAACAGGCGCCCGCTCGGGCCAGGTACCTTCTTACTCCTTGTTACCTCGCTACGAGTAGCTCGTACCTTGGTAGGAGGGGCCATGCCGAAAGGGTGGCCCTCCGGAAGCTGATGAAGCTGCAACTCCGACCTGGCGAGGAAGCCTCGGCGTTAGTCTCGGCGTCCCCGCCGCCGACATCGTCCCGGCGAGGACCGCCCTGGGCGTCTTCCTTGGCGTCGTTAATAGGGGCCCGGCGGCTTCCGGCGGCTTCCGGCGGCCTCGCGAGCGTCATCGCGGCGACGCTCGCGCCTCCGTTAGCGCCTTCGTTAGGCTCGCCGACGTCGGCGTTGTCGCTGACCGTGCCCGTTGACTTTTACCGTTGACGTCCGCGTTACCGTTAGCGCGTCGGGCAACGAGGGCGGCATCCTCGCCGGACCCGCGGACGGACGCGGCTCTCGCCGGCTTGACGGTCGGCGGCATTTATGTCAGCGTCGCCGGCGGCCGGCACTTACCTCATCTCTGCGCTAAGTCCCGCGAGCATCTGCGAGAAGACCAGGAAGTTGCTCTCGCCCTCCGTCGTGTGACAAACTCGCCATTTGTCCAGCATCATGGTCTGAGGTGGGAAATGGCAAAGGTCGCTCCGGGGTCGCGCGTTTGCTGCGCCTTTGCTGCGCCTGCCTGCAGGTGTCCGGCGGCGACCCGTCCGGCGTGGTTGAAGTCCAACGAAAACAGCGCGGCGAAGCGCGATGAGGCGTCGCTGTGCGGCGACGTCACACAGCCGAAAGACTTCAAGACGGTAAAGGCGGCCTGCACGCGCTCCTCTGGAAGCAAAGAGGGCAGGCGCTTACGCTCGGGCGTCTCGCCGTTTGTCCGGTCGCCGTCGGCGGACTGACCGCTCACGTTGGGTCCGGCGCTTCCCGCTTGCTGGAGCAGCGCCAGGGCGAAGGCCTGGCAGGCGGCCGTCTTGCCGGTGCCGCTGCGACCCGTGGCGCAGACGCAGTGGTCCCGACGGGAGTCCACCAGCGACGCGTGCACCCTCTTGACCAGGGCGGCCAGGGCGGGCGGAGCGTTCCACCGCGTCTCGCCCCGCCGGGATCTCGGAGGCTAGCGAAGCACAAGGAAGCCAAAGTCAAAACCAGACCGCCTCGGACGCCCGGTGACAGACAAAGCCGGCCGACCGATAGGCCGGGGCTTGCGGTCCCCCCCCCCGCCCCGGGACTCGGCCGTTCTCCTCGAGGGAGGGGATCGCGACCGTCTTCCCGGGCCGGGGTTAGCTCGCGGACGGCGCCTCCCTCCGTCGCTAATGTCGATCGGCACCCCTTCCGCTGGACCGCGATCTCGCCACCTCAAGACGGGACGGGCTCCTTCTCTCGGGGCTAAAGCCGAACTCGCCGCCGCACGCGAGCGGCGACGTTTCCGTAGACGGGGTCGAGGCTAACGCGCGGTCAAAGAGGCGGCACCTTACCTTGCCGCGGGTCGGCATCGGCGGCCACAGGTTGATCAGGTTGGGCCCGGCGCGGGTGAGCGGCATGTTAGCCTTCGCGCGGCTAATCAGCGTGTGCAGGACGCTGCTCTCGTTGACGTTCTGGAGCTCACTCAGGTCCTCGCACAGGTCCAGGTGGGCGGGGTTGCACTGGTGCGGGGGAGGGGGGCCCGGTTAAAAGAAAAACTCGGCGACAGAACGGGAGGTCGGCTTTACGGCGCCGACCTTGTCCACGCGCTCTTCGGCCACGTCGAGCAGCGAGCCGTCGGCGTGGAGGCGGAGTCTGGCGCGGCCTCGGGGGAGGTCGGGCGTCCCTTCGTCGGGCTTCATCAGAGTGGCTGAAACGCGGGCCAGCCATGACGGCGCCGGCCACGCGGACGCTCGCGCGGTCGTCTTACCCGCCGCGAATCCGTCCTCGTGCGCGTACCAGACGGCGCCCGCCTCGTACCACACGTCCTTCACCTGACGAGCACACGGCGCGCACGCTTTGCCCGTTTCTTTTGGTCTATTTTCTCAGGGTGCGCGCGTGAGCGCCTTGTCCGCACGCTTTCCAAAGGAGCGCTTTTCACGCTGCAGTTGGCGAGCGTGCGGAAAATTACGACCGCGGGTACGGACGGTGCTTAGCGGGGCGGCCCGGTCCGGACCAAAAGGGTCGGGGCCCCGACGGCGCCGCCGAGCACCGGTTTTGGGCCGCGCTTGGACGGCGTGCGTCGGGGCCCCCCGGAAGGGCTGGCGCGCCGTACCTCCCCCCCGCGGCGCTCCACCTCGGAGGCGTCGGCCAGTCTTCCTTCGGGCTCCTGGCGTTCCTCCAGCGCCAGGTCCCTGGCCTCTCCCGGCTCCTCCTCCGGCGGGCCGGGCTCCGGCCGGGTCGCCGCCTCGCTCTCGCGGGAAGAGGCCGGGCGGGGCGGGCCTCGCCTTTCCACCCGCAGCAACATCTCCGCCTCCAGGATGGGCGGAGTCTGATCGGGAAGCAGGAACTGCTGCACCAGGTCGTCGCTCAGTTTGCTCGGCTGCCGGAGGCCAAAGAAAGCGCAAAGCGCAAGCTTGACGAACGGGCCGGCGTCGGCGCGCCGGGCCGAAGAGGATCGCTCGATACGCTGCCCCCTGCTGGCCCGGAGCGAGCACGTGCCTACCCGCGGCCGGAAACGGGCAAAACGCTCACGGGTTTTTCCTCTTTGACGTCGGGCTCCCTTTGTTTGCTCTCCTTCTCGGAATCTCGGACCAGCTGCTTGAGGAAGCCCCCCGAGAGGGGCGGCGGGGGGGGGACGGGGGCCGCCGCCGGATGGTTCTCCTCCTGAATCTGGTGGTCACATGAAGCGAGAGACTCGAAAGCCGCACGCCTGAGAGGCGAAGGGCGGGCGGATCGAGCGCGAAATACAAAGCGGACAAACAAAACGAGACTCAGATGACGCAGGTGACCCGGAACTGCTCGGAGCACAGGATCTTTTTGGGGGGGGTTGTTTTTGGGTGGCGCGCAGTTATTGCATTTACTTTATGAGATAAACGTTTCTATTCACGCAGGAGTTTTTTCCAGCTACAAATCGTGAGGAGTGCGTGTGAGGGGTAAAACGCTCAATGAAGTACAAAGAGGGGAGAAAAAGCAAAAGCCCAAATCTCTGCTGGAGTTTTCATGCTTGATCACACCGGTGTCGTGCACGGAGCGCACCTTCTTCTCCCAAAGTTTTAAGCGTGACGACAGCGCCATGTTGCACGCGGGCGGGGGGGAGGGGTGGGGGAGCGGGTGGAGTGCGGGGCACGGTGATGGCGGGCGGCCTGCTGGCTCTGACGTCACACGGGGAACACCTGACGGGAAGCGCAAGACACGCGTCGGGTTTCAGCCAACGGAACGCTTTTAGCAAGCCCCCCCCCCTTCCCCGTTCGGGCGGGCCCGCTTGCTCAGGCTGGGACCTTGTCAGGAAACGTCAACATTTTTCTTCATCGAACAACATGAGGTGGTCTTGATGGAAAATTTAAAACCTTTCACACACCTCTCGCCTCGTACTGTTTTTTTTTTTCAACTCAAACCTGGGCTGGGTTTAAATTAGTTCATTTTTTCAAACCTGGGCCCGGTCTAAAGCTGCTTTTTTTGGGGGGTGTCGATCCCAAAACGACAATGAAATGCGTGAAGCTCATCTCCAAGCGTTTCCAGCTGAGAAAAGACACCCCCCCCCCCAAAAAAAAAAACAAAAACCTTTCTATCTTGAATATAGAAAACAGGTGTGAAGGAGAACAAAAGCAAGAATTCGTTGAGCAAAGCGGGCCGCTCCGTTCGGACCTCCCAAGAGGTCAACCGCTTCCCACTTAGCGGGAATCCGAACAAGTTCCTTCAGAAAGCCCCCCCCCCCCCGCCATTCCCCTCCGGCAATACCAGACCCGGGAGCGTAGCCAATGTGTACGGATCTAAAAAGCACCGGTTACCTGCGAGGACGTCGACGTGCTCCTAGGAGGCGGCCGACTGGGTCTCGGGCACCCGGCTGGAAATGTGGCCCCTTCCGAGTGGCGTGACACTCGCGTCCTATAAATAAAACGGGAGGAGGGGCGCCGCCTCGCGTTGCCTTCAAACGTCAACGCTACGAGTGGCGAACGCTCTCGGGGGGCTACGGAAAGGAACCAAAGACCCCCTTGGGTTCCCACGACCGTTTGAAGACTTTGAGGAGTTCCAATTTTTGAGGGGGGTGACAAATGGAAAAAAACTATGGAGGGGGGGGGGCTCAGTCTGAATGACAGTCGCAGCTGAGCCGGAGACTCAAGGGGGCGGGGGGGGTCACGCGAGGCACCCCGCTTCTGGCGCGCACGCAAACACACGTCGGCCATTGCGCCCGAGGGTGATGTAGCTTTTATAAATAAGCCGTGAGCGAGCGAGTGGTTTTGAGAGAAAAAAAAAAAAAAAGACACGGAAAACCACGACCCGGGACAGGGAGCCCATCCGGGCCGGCCCTTCCGGCCCAAAGACTCGGGACCCAGGCCGGAGCGGGTTAGGATTAGGAAGGCGCTTCCTCGGGAAGAACCGAATCCGCGGCGTCCCGACGGAAGAGCGGGGAGCCGGGCTTTTGTTTTCAAAGTCTTTATGTGCAAGATTGGTCACCACAAACATCTGAAAAGAAAAATTCACAATCAAAGTCCCCCAAGCTTTTTCCTACTTTTAAATAAACCTCTAGCTTTCTTATACACATATATTTATTTAAAATTGAAATCTTGCCGCCGCGCTCCCTCTCTGGTGGATAGGGCGCCAAGTGGGAGCGGCGCCGGCGACCGCTCGTTTTGGGTCTCCCGGCTTGGCCCCCCTCCCCCCCTTTGGCACTGGGACTAGCGCGCGGCAAGGTAGAGCGCGACGCTAAAGAAGAGGTGCGGGAAGGCGAGCGCCCGCGAGCCCCTCCCCCAGACAAAACAAAACAAGCGGTCGAGCCGCCGGAGCGGCCGGCCGACGCGGTCGGGCCGACCTTTGGCCGGGCGCGCTCCGGCGTTCCGCGTCGGCGCCGCTCCGGAGCCCTTCTCATATTCCCGAGCCGGCTTTTCCCTCGCCTCGGCCTTCGGCCGCAAAGGTTCTCCGATGTTCTCGAGAAGGGGCTGACAAACGTCGCAAAAGGTTCCTTCCAAGAAGGCGGGCGTCAAGGGCCGGCGTTTTCCGTCCTCCGCCCTTCCAAAGCTTAGGGCGACGCCGCGCGCGCTTTCCGCCCCTTTCGGAAGGTTGCCGAAGGCCGTCGCGGAAAGCCCCTTTTCCGGCTCGCCCCCTTCCAAATCGCTTCCCGCGTCGCAAAGAGCGGCGCCGCCAGCTCCGTTCCACCGGACGCGCGGAGACGGATGCCGCCCCCTCGTCCGCCGCCATATCGGGGGGGTCCCTCCGCAAACGCCGCTCGAAGGCGTCTTTTCAAAGCGACGGCGTCCCGGGAGGCCGTACGGCCTTCCCGAGCCGGTCGCCGGCGGACTTCGCAAAAGGCGACGAGATTACGGCCCGTCGCGGCGTGTCGCGGGGCCTGCGGACGCTTGAGATCCTCCGGGAACATTTTGGGAGGCTTGCTTTAGAAGGCGGCGAGACAACTTCTCGACGATAGTCGGGACGCTAATGCGACTGGCGCCGACAGACTCTCGCTTCCTGACGCTTTCTTCCCTCCCCACTAACAGGTGTTGATGCAAACACTGAACACAAATATATATATATATATATATATATATATATATATATATATATATATATATATATAGATCTATATATATATATAAAACCCCCCACCAGCACCACCACCACACCGGCGTCCGCACTTATCTCGGCCGCAAGCTGCAGTCAAAGGTTTCTCCGGGTTGGCACTTGACGCACTTGAGAATGCGTGGGGGAAGGGGGGGGGGGGGGGGGGGGGGGGGGGGGGGCGATGCCCGCTGGGGGTCCCTGCGTGGACGGGGAGGGGGGGAAGGTGTCCCGGCGGGGGGTGGGGCTTCATGCAGAGTTCTTCACATGCTGCTTCCGCTCCATGACCGGCGAGGTCCCGAGGCGGGAAAACTGAGGCTTGGTCGTGTCGAGTGTGTGAGTGCGTGAGTGCGTGCGTGCGTGTGTGAGTGCGTGTGCGAGCGCGCACGTTCACAGGCCATTGCTGTTGCGGTGCGTGAGGGGGGGCTTGGAGAGCTCCACCACGCCGCCGGCGCGGCTCTTGCCGATGACCTTGGGGGCGCGGCGCAGCAACTTCTGAGCTTCGCTGAAGGCCTCCGTCAGCTCCTTCTTCCACTGCACCAGCTCGGGGTCGCTCTGGCCGGGGGAACGCGGACGGCCGGTGAGCGCTCGGCTCGGCTCGGCTCGGCTCGGCTCGGCTCGGCTCGGCTCGGCGCGCCATACCTCGCACTGCAGCACAAACTGCTTCCCTCCTTTGATGCGCAGCAGGATGCACTTCTTGTCCTTGATCTGCGTTTCCTCCACCGACACGATTTGCTCCATGGTCAGAAGGTTTTGCTGAGGCGCCAAAGGTCAAGGCGTCAGCGCGGCGCCGACTCTCACCGAGCGGGACGGCGAGCGCAAACGCGGGGCGGGCGGTCGGCGCTGACGCCGGAGCGCGAGCCGCGGAAGACTCGGGATTCGGGACTTGACGCCGTCATCCGGAAGCGCCGCCGACCGCTCGGGACCCGACGACTGCACGCCGCGGTCCGAGAGCCCGGCCCGGGACCAAAATTCGGGACCGCGCGCCCCGACCTCCAACCGCGCCGCCCGGGACACGAGCCGGGCCCGAGATCCGGAACGGCGAACCCAAATCGGTCGGGCCCGGGCCGAAATTCCCGACGGCTCGGCGCCGCCTCGGTCTGGGGCCGCGCCCGGAGACCCGTGACTAGAAGGCCGAAGCAGACGCCTTGACGCTAGAGCTTCGGACCGCGGGGGGGGGGGGGCAAATTTAGGACGAGGCGGCGGGAGCCCGCGCATCGAGCGGACGGGATTTGAGAGCCGAGGTCAAAGGTAAGGCTGATGACCTGGCGGCGGCGGAAGGAAGCGGGGCGGGGTCTACAAGCCTACGGCGTAGCCGCCACTCACCGAGTCTTTGAGCTGCGTCAAGTGTTTCGCCAGCCACGTTTCCTTCGCGTATTCAACACACACACAGACACACACCCGCGGTAAGAGCCTTTCCACGCGCACGGCCGAGCGCTTGCACCCCGCGTACGCGCGGTCCGGCGGCGGCGACCGACCCGTGACTCTCCTTCTCCCCGCCACTCCACTCGGTTGGGGAAGAGGTAGAAGTAGCGCCTCTGCCACTGCGTGAGGAAGGGGTTGCCCAGCTTCAGCATGTAGCCGTGCATGATGCAATCCTTGCCCAGCGCGTAGTCTGCACCGCAATCGGACAAACGCAAGCCAGTGAGCGGGACGCCGGCCTTCGACGGCGGCGGCGGGGTCGAGCGAGCGGACCGGCGCTCGCGGAAGGGAGGGGACGCTTCCTTCTTCGCTCCCCTTCGCACCAGGCTCCTTACCTTCCTCGTGTCCCAGCTGTTTGTTCTTGGCCCTCTTGCGGGCCTCGTTCTTGTCCGTGTCCGAGTTGACGGCCTCGTAGACCGTCTCGGCCACTTCCTGTTGCCAACGCTCGGAAATCACCAGCGGGAAGTTCTTGTACAGCTCCTGGTCGCTGTCCAGGAGCTGAGGACGCGCACGCACGCGCTTGAAACCGGAGTCGGGCGCGGCGCGGCGGGGCGGCGCGGCGGCATCGACGCGACGGCGGAGCCGATTACGCGGGTAGCCGGTCCGGCCGAGTCTCGCCATATTTTGGCCGAGACCGGCCAAAATATACATTCGGCTAGCGTTTCTCATTTTGAACTCGTCTCGATTTTGTGGAGCTCGCGTTCTCCACTTTTGCTTTGAGTTCCTTGCTTCGCACGGCTCGGAGGGCGGCGCGCCCAACCCGCCCACCTTGATGCCTTTGGTGTCCTCCTCGTCGAAGGAGCCGATGTCAAAGGCGTCGGCGGCGTTGACCTCCCCCCTGGGCGGGATGAGCGGCGGCGAGTACTGCGGCACACGAGGCGCAAGGGGCTTGAGCCCGGGAGCCGGCCGGCGGCGGGCCGCGCGGAGCCGTCACCTACCTTCTGCAGGTAGACCTGCTGCCAGTCCATGCCCTTGAAGAAGGGATGCCCTTTGACCTCGCCGGCTCTGACGGACAAGTGACGCACGCAAAGGAAAAATGGGCGCGCGCCGCCACGCCGGAAGCCGGACGCGCTCGCACGCTCGCGCGCTCGCGCGCTCGCCTTACCCTCGGCCCTGGCAGCCCAGCCTCTTGGAGACGTCGCGCTGCAGGAGACCTTCCAGAAGTTCCTTCAGCTCCGCCGTGAACGAATCGGGGAGCTCCACGTTCTGGGGGAGCGGAAGGAGCGTCACTCGCGCCTTTCCGCCGCGCGCCGGCTATTTTCATCGCAAAGGCCGGCCGGGATTATCCGCTCGGGAGCGATTAGTGGTCTGGATGAAGCCTTCGCCTTAATGGGATTTGGGAGGACGGCGGAGGGAGGGAGGGAGGGAGGGAGGGAGGGAGGGACGGCCCTCCGCCGAACCCAACAATCCCAAGGAGGCGTGAAAACGGCACCGGGCCCCAAACCCGGTCCGGACGCGGGACGGCAACCTTCCCGGCGAGAGAAGCCGGCTTGCGAGCGGCGCCGCAAAAGGCTCGGGAAGGGCTTCGCCCGCCATCTTTGGCTCTTACCATAGTCAGCGTCATCCTGTCGATCTCGTGTTTGTCTTTGGTCTTGTGCTGCCTGAACGGGCTGTGCCTGAAACACAAGTCGGAGAAACTGGCAGACGGTCGCGGGATAGGTCACCGGGAAGAAGGCCGACAACCGCCCGGGGCTCTCGAGCGGAGCGTTTCGGCAATCGGCGCCGCCGGGCCCGCTTACCCTCGGAGCAGCTTGAAGAGCATGCAGCCCAGCGAGAACCAATCGGCGCTGCTGTCGTACGCCGTCCCCTTCTGCAGAACCTCGGGGGCCATGTAGCCGTGGGTGCCCCTGAAAGAGGCCGCGAGCTCAGCGCGAGACGGTGGGATACTCCTCGGAGTCCTGCCGAACAAGTCCCCCTCCCCTATCCGCTTCGAGCCCGAGGGCGAGGGCGGGAACATGGACCGTCCGGTAAATAGAGCTTCGCCTTTCGGCCCGGCTCTTTTTTCACCGGCGCTCTTCGTCTCCCGTTCCTTCCTGGTGTCGGACTGGAAGGCGCCGGTCCCGGCCGCCGCTCCGGCGAGAGTTAGAGGTCACCCCCGGAGAAGCCAACGGCGCCGCATCATCGGCAAAAAGCAGAGATGCGACGCTGAGGCTCCCGGACCGGACCCCCTCAAAGCTTTGGCTGCTCCGAGAAATTCTGACCGTGATCGTAGCGAACGGAATCGGCGGGAAGTAGGAGGTCGGGGAGCGGGGGCCGAGGCGCGTGCCGTCGAACGGCGCGGGCCCGGGTCGCGCGGCCTCGCTCGCTCACTTACACGCTGGCGTGGGGTTTCTTCTTGGAAAAGTCACAGGCCAGGCCCAGGTCGGAGATGCGCACGTGCCCGTGCTCGTCCAGCAGGATGTTGGCGGGCTGCGGGCGGGGAGGAGACGGCGTCAAGGGACGGCGTCAAGGGACGGCGTCAAGGGACGGCGTCAAGGGACGGCGTCAAGGGACGGCGTCGGCGCGGCCCAACCGGGCCCTACCTTCAGGTCCCTGTAGACCACGAAGCGGTTGTGCATGTGCTCCAGGCCCAGGATGATCTCGGCGGCGTAGAAGCGCATTTCCTTCTCGCTGAAGACGCCGTGCTGAGACAGGTGGTAGTGCAAGTCGCCGCCTAAGGCACACAGGTTTAAGATAATATCCAAAAAAACGGCCGCCCTTCATGACACGGAGTATCGCGCGGCGTTAGCGACGTCATTCAACAACTTCCATTTCCCTATATAAACATTCTGCACAGGGCCGGAGCTACATATGGGACACTTGCCGTTCATCAGGTCCAGGATGAAGCACAGCTTGTCGGGCGTGTGGAAGGCGTACGTCATGCACACGATGAACGGGCAGTCCTGGCGAGACGGCGCGGGGTTAGGGTTAGCGCCGCTCGGCCCCGACCGGGCCGGCGAACGCGGCGAACGCGGCTCACCCCCGTGCTGACCAGCGACAGCATGATCCTCTCGTTGAGCGCCAGCGTCTCGCCCTGCTTCATCTTGATGCGCTTCTTGTCCAGACACTTCATGGCGTACCTGCCCCGCGCACACGCAGGCGTCAGAGGCGCCCGCGGCGCCGCGCGCGCGATGCCCGCCGGCGCTCACATCTTGCCCGTGTCGGCCTTCCTGCAGCCGTAAACTTCGCCGAAGCCGCCGCGGCCGATGATGCGGTGCACGCTGAAGTCGTTCATCGTCAGCTGCGCGCACAACACGCAACGTGTTGACTTTGGCACCGAAAGCCTTGCGCGGCCTCTCAAATTCTTTGGCCGCGCCTTCCGCTTCACGGCCGCTCCCTCTTTCGCCGCGACACCCAAAGCGAACGATTCCGAAAAGTTCTTTGGGCTCATTTTTGGGGGGAAAAGCGGGAGCGATCGCGCCGGGCTTTCGGCGTCTCGCTCGGGGACGCTCCATCCCCGTCACGGCCGAGCACTTTTGCTGCCCGCCGACTTTGAAAAGCGGGTCCCTTTTGCGCTACTCACGTGTATGTTGAGCTCCACGTTCTTCCACTGGCAAAATCTGGTGAACTTGTCGCTGCGTAGGAGAGAAGGGGGCGGGGTCAGCGAGTGAGCGCACGCCCGCCCGCCCGCCGGGGCGCTCGCTCACCTCTCGATGAACTTGAGGAATATCTTCCCCCGCAGGCTGTCGCAAATCTCCAGGATATAAGGCTGCGGGACAGGCGTCAGCCGGCACGTTAGCGTCAGGCAAGGTCAGGGAGCGGGGCGCGGCGGGGCGAGGCGGGGCGAGGCGGGGCGCGGCGGCGGCGGGCTACCTGGAAGAGGGTAGGGGGCACCAGCTTCTTGGCCAGATGACTCTGGACGTGGTCCACGGCTTTTTTGGAGAACGGCTGAGGGGGAAAGCGAAGCGCGGGCGTCAGGGAACGAAGGCCGGAGAGCCGGGCGGGGATCGGGCCGGGGCCGGGGCCGGGGCCGGGGCCCGGACCCGGACCGCCGCGAGGCCTCGGCCGGCGCGCCCTCACGTGCGAGCACGACAGCAGTTCCTTCATGATGTAGCCGTCGTAGATCTGCCGGCTGCGGCTCAGTCTTTCCTCCTCCGAGTCCAGCTTCTCGTAGTCTTTGATCTGCGGGCGCGAGACGGGAAGTCAGCGCCGGCTCGCTCCCCGCCCCCGGCCGGCCCGAGCGAGCCACTGACTTCCTCGTAGAACTTGAGCTGCGGGACGGCCTCGTCGATCTCGTGCATGCAAAAGTCCTTGAAGAGCAGGAAGCCTGCGGACACGCGGCCGCGCGCGGTCGTTAGGCGCGTCGCCCGCCGCTGACGGTTTGCGCCGGGGATGAAGGCCGACGCGCGCACGCGCGCATACAGGAACGCACACGGACGTACCTGCCGGCCGGCACGCGCGCTCAAATATTTCATACGTATAAACCCGATTTCGGCGCTCGCGCGCGCAAACGTCGGCGGGAGGAGACGTGCGTGAAGGGGGCGGGGCCGCTAAAAAGATCACACGTCGCCGACGGCCGGATGCGCTGTTGCCATGGCGACCGCCTCCTCGTCGCGCGCGCGCGCGCGGCCCGGGAAAGAGAGAGAACCGCACGTCGGGTGGCCACGCGAAGCGTGACGAGACGGAGCGGGAGGAAGACGAAAATGAAGATGGCGGGCGCTAACGGAGGATTCCCAACGGGACGGCCCCCGTTTCTGCCGAGCGTCGGCCGGCGCCATCTGGGGGGGCCCGGCGGAGCGTCGCCAATTAAACGTCAACGTATTTGTACCCGCTCACGAGGCGTCGTCTTGCCCCTTCCGTACCTCTTGCTTCTTTCCCGCCCCCGTTTCAACACGTGCGCGCGGGAACGCGACCCCGGCGGCCTCTCAGTTCCGCGCGCCGGCCGGCCGGCCGACGACCTTCTCCTTTCCCGGGTTTCCTCCGGTCCGCCTTCGGCACGGTAAGGGGACCGCGGAGACGGGCTTCCAAAGAGGTTTGGCGCTACGGCGCCTCTTTCCCAGGCCAAGCTTTCACTTCCAAAGTTTGCAAATTGAAAAGCCACCGCCGTTTGCGGTTCTAACGCAGCGGTGCTGCAGCGCACACCTCGCGCACTGACCTTTACCGACGCGCGCGGGCGGGCGAACCGGCCGGGTCAGCGCCCCCTTTCGAAGAGCGGCCGAGACCGGGTCGGAGGACGGCGCGGGAAGACGCGGCGTCCGCTCCCGTGACCTTACCTTAACCCGTTTGGCCCGCCCAGGCGCGTGGCGGGGTACGCTCGAGTGAAGAAGCATCCGCTTCCCCGTCCCCGCCTCCCTCCCTCCCTCCCTCCCTCCCTCCATGTTACTCGATTCCTCAATTTCATTTCCCCTCGTCCGCCGGCTAAAACGCGCGGAGGTTCTTCTGCCGCCGTCGCCGTGGCAACCCCAGTTGCCTGGCAACGCACAACTCCCCATCATCCATTCCGCAAGTCTGACAGATGGAGAGGGAGGACGCCAAGACAGACGGAGACGGAGAGCCGCAACAAAAAGCTCAAGATGTCTTTTTTCTTATTTATCTCCAAAAGAAAACGAACGGGAAGCCGCAATGCGGGACGAGCCGGAAGAAAAGAGGAAAGAGGCCCGGCAAAGCGGAAGTCAACTAAGCGTCACGCCGAGCGGCCGGCGTCCCCCGGGGCGGCCACGCCTCAGACTCGGCCGCGGTCCCGAGATCGGCTCTGTGCGAACTTTAGCGCGGGTGCGCGTCGGGAAACTTGGCGCCGTGGAACCCATCGACCTGCGGACTTTGGATTTTCCATCAAATGCAATTTGAATACGAGCTATAAAGGGAGGGAAGGAAGGAAGGAAGGAAGGAAGGACGCAACTGGGGGAAGGCGTTGCGACCGCGTCTCGCCGCTCGCCCCGAGGCGAAAAACGCCACCAATCCCACAAAGCTCAAGGCGAGGTTCCGAAAGCGAGAATTCCGACGGGTTGCTCCGAAAGTGGTTTCGATTTCATGGCGATTTTTTGGGTTTCGTTTTTTTGTCTCTGGCTGCTACATTCATTTGGGTAAAGGCCGTGGACAGCGGCAGTCTTTCGCACGGTGCCCCACTTCAACCGTTTGAGACGGCCTCAATTTCCTGTTGTGCTCTACTCATCAAAAAAGCGAGGCTGTCTATTCGCGGGGGGCCGGGGGAGGAATTAGTGTAAGTAAGACTCGTGCCGCTGCACTTATTCCCGAGGGCCAGCGGCGCTCCCTTGGCACACTTCCTGCGGCGGGGGAAGGGGGCGAGCGGGCGGGCGAGCGAGCGAGCACGCGCGCGCGCGGGCCTCCTCCGGGCAAACATCGGCAAGCGGCTCCGGAAGCCGCGCGTCGCCGGAAGACGGAAAGACTGACGTCGCGGGCGTTGAGAGGCTTTCTCAAGTCCCGTTGACACTTGTCGCGCAGGAAAAGGCCAAAAGCTAAATTCAAAAACATGAAAACCGGTGGCGGGACGACCATCAATGCCGGATTTGCCGGTCAAAAGTTACAACCAAAAAAAAAAGTCGCGCAACTCGAAGGCTTCGGATGACGCAGGTACGTTATGAAACGGCAGCGAGGCCGCATTTTTGTGCTCCCGTCTTTCCTGAGAGGGCGCCGCTGCCCTAAAGCGGCGCGGGGCGCATCCAAGAAGGATTTAGGGGCCGGCGCGGGGCACATCCCCCAAGGAGGATTTCCGGGCTGACGCGAGCGAGCCGGCGTTGCCCTTTTCTCTCTCCTCTACTCGCGTCCGCTTGGCTGCGACGACAGCGCTCGCCGTTTTACCGACGCGGAGCGCTCCCGTCGATTTGGCCCCGAAGCTAAACGGCGAGCCGACGCGCGCGCGCTTTTCACCGGCGGGCGTCAAAAGCGGGCCAAACGCTGCCCGGACGTTCGCCGACGTGGCGGCGCCTTCTCCCGGGGCCCCTTTCCCATATGGACCGATCGCCGGGCCGGGCCGCCCCGTCGCCGCTCGGCTCGGACTTGACCTTTGCCCGCGGCTTTTCTCGGCGGCGGCGTACTCACCAATCTTCTGGTTGAAGATCTTGTCGAAGGTGAGCTCCTCGCGCTCCTCCAGATATTTCTGCATCACGCTGCGGATGCTGAGGACACAGAGCGGCGGGCGCATCAGTCCCTTCCCGAGAAACGCGTGTCGACGGGGCGGGGGGGGGGCATGGATTCGCGCCTCGGCTTCCCGCCGCGTTCTCCGGCCTTCGGCGCCGCGCTCCACGGCCTTCGCCGCCTCCCGGACGCCTCTTTCCCATTCACGCAGCCAAGCGTTTGAAACGGCGAGTTCCACGCGCAATTGGCGGAAAAGGAGGGCAATTGCTTTATTTGTGCCGGCCGATGAAAGGAAGAGCGACGGACAGGCGTCCGGGCACGTTAAGACCACCAGAAACCGGACGACGTTCATCCCCCGCTTGGGTCCGGGCGGCGTCAGACGAGGGCCGGCTTTTGTTTTTCTAACGGAGTCAAGAAGTTGCTTTGGACGGCCCCGCTCGTTTCGTATGGGCGCCGTCGCTCATTGCGCGGCGTGAAAAGGAGCGGTGGGTGCCAAGGGTCAACCCGTACTCGTGGTATTAGCCATGCGAGGAAGGAAGGAAAAGAAAAAAATCGCGCTGCGCTTCTCCGGTAATTACGTTATGGGGCCAAAGTTCATGCCGGGAGCAAACAGAGCAAAAGAGAAAAGAGTTGCAAACGTTGCGCAAACGACACAGACGTCGAGCGAGCGTCGGGCCGGGGACGGCGAGCGCCCCCCCCCCCCGTCGCCCCAAACTTCCTCTTCGGCGCTGGGAGATTGTCGCCGCGGCAACAGTCCCTCAGTGCGGCCCGCTCGCCGGATGGGACGCGGCAGATAAGCGGAAGCCCGGTCGACGCCGTCGCTCTTCCTCTTTGCGCCGGGCCGGCGCCGCCTTTTTTGGCTCCGGACGGTTTTTAGGAAGTGGCGGCGTAGAACAGAGGGGCGGCGTCCCCCGAAGATGTTGAACGCGGACAAACAGCGGGCCGGGCGGGGGCCGGGCGGGACCCGGCGGGCTCGGCCGCCGCCGCTCTCAAGGCGGGCCCGGAGCCGCCCGGGGCGGCGTTGGCGCTCGTTGAGTAAACGCCGCGCGTCTTTCAATATTGACACGTTAAACACCTGACGCGCTGACGTCACGCCGGCTCCTTTGCCATCAAGCAAACACAAGGAGCACTCCTTCAAGTACATCTTGCGTTTTGCCTTGCTGGGCCGGCCTTTTCCATTGCAGTTCTTATATATTGATTTTGGAAAGGGAGGTCCGGGACGGAGGGGTCCGAAGAAGATACGGACATTTCCGTTCACGTTCCGCCTCGTTTGTGCGGCGACCTCGGGTTTAAAAACAAAAAAAGTGACCGATTGACGGCGCGCGCCATCCACTCGTCAAGGCCACGCCGCCGTGACGAGCGCTTTTCAAAGCGCTTCGCGAAAGATGGCGGCCGAGGACCCGGCGCGTTCCTCCTCAAGGTAGTGTGGGGGCCTTGGCTCCGGCCGCCCGCCCGCCCGCCCGCCCTCCTTTGCAGGCGCACACTCCCAAATAAAAGCCCGAGCGGTTTTACTTTGTAGCGAGGCCTGCGACGGGCCGGAAGAAGAACGCTTGCGGCCGGCGCGATCGAAAAGGGACGGACTTGCAACCGGGCGCCAAAGTCCACCAAAAGTCCCTTTTTAGCGGTCTCGTTCCGACGGGTCGACGCGGCCGAATCGACTCGGCGACGGGTCGCCGGTTTTAGGGCCGACGCGCGACGGTTCCGCCGCCGGGCCATGTTTCCTTTCTTTTTTTTGCCATCGGTACGTACGGCATTTGGGGAGGACGGCATCCTTCGGCTCTTTCTTTCCGATAAACCAAAGGAGGGCGGGGACGAGGGAAAGGACGCTCCGGGATTAACCTCGGCGCGGGCGCTCTCGGGCGAGGTCTAATCCCCGTGAAGCGCTTAGACCAACGCGGCCGGCGGCGACCCGCGCCGCGTTATCGGCCGGAAGCTCGGAGCCGCGCCCGACGGCTCCGTCGCGCCAACTCCTTGGCCCCCCTGCTAATTTGCCTAACATTGGCCATCTGGGAGACCTGAGCTCCGACCTGAGCCGCGTACGCCGCGTACGCCTCTCGCCCCAACACGGTGCCTGGATATTTGTCAGCTGGACAACATGGACTAATCTTACTATTGTTGATGGAATTTGGCTCGTTGGGGGCAAAAAATTGCGGTAGAAAATAAAAAGGGCTTCTGGAACCGGCAGGCCAAATGTTAGTTTGAATGGGGATCAAGATGGACAAACTGCTTTTATTTTTAGGTTGCTTTTTACCAAACTTTTCTCCAGTGTCATTTTAGAGTCAAAAGCAGCAAGCTAAGAACCTAGAGGGAGGGATTTAGCGGCACAAAACGCAAACTATTTATTTATTACTTTTTTTTTGCTTAATGGTATTGCAACGTGTGGAGCGAACGCCTCCTTTGTGGGATTTTCCATTTACATTTGAGGGCGTGGGGAGGCACCTGACTCGCTTGGGTACATGGGGAAGAAGAAGAAGAAAAAAAAGCACCCGACTGCTTCCGCGCACTAAATATTGGAGCGCTTCCATCCGCGCTTTTTAGGGCAACCCCGACGCTAGTTTTCACAGTCCGCATTTCAGAACGGTGGCCGGTTTAAGGCGAAACTTGAAAGCCAATCGGATAAGGGGGCTTCCCCGAGCAGAAGATGAAACGAGCGCACCGATGAGACATAACAAAGTTGACTCCTCCGTCCCACGCCGCGCACTCGCAATTGTACTTGTGGGCTGAATGATGAAGACTAAACGTTTCCCGTGGTATTGCTATAGCGTAGGCCGAACCCTTCCGAAAAAGTTGGTGCCCATTTTGTGGGAAACTAACATTTCGAGCAGCGTGTTTGCAAGTGCAAACGGTGCACGGCGCCGGCCGAGCGCTCAAGGAGTTCGGGGTGAGGAGGGGGGGGCTTTAGGAAAGGTGCGCCGGTCCAGAGGGCAGACGGATGCGCTCGCGCCCGGGCACGTCTTCGGCGGGGCCGCTCGTTCGCCCGACGCGCGCGCAACGAGGCAAAAGAGTGACAACGAAAGGGACACGCAGTGCAGTCGCGTTAGACCGGACGTCACGCACATAGAGTACGCGCGCGAGACGGTGGCGATGACACACAGTAAGCCAGCGGACTCGACATCCGACATGAGCGCGCGCGCAGAAACAAGTGCGTGCACTTCCATGCGGATTCCTAGCTTTACTTGCGCAAGTGCGAGAGGACTGGCGCCCGAGCGCGCGCGCGCGCGCCAGTGTTTACGTTGGTCAAAGCGTGGCGCGCGCGCGCGCGCACCTTCTCGAAAGCCCCCAAACGAGCGAGGTTCCGCTTACCTGGGCTCGGGCAGGATGATCTTCTTGCTGGCCCTGGCGGCGGGGGTCGACTTGCTCTTTTCCATCGCCATCAAGTAGCTGACGTCGGCCAGCACGGCCTCCAGGTCCGCCATCTTCACGCTCGCTGGTTGGCTGGCTCGCTGGCTGGCGCTCGTTCACTAACGCGGGGCTCCTCCGACGCCAGATGGGACCAGCATCGGGGTGGGGGTGCTGCTGCTGCTGCTGCTGCTGCTGCTGCTGCCGCTGCTGTGCCGGCGCCGCCGCCGCGGCCTCACTCGCTCATGCCGCCGCGTTCAATCGGCGATCTCGCACTCCCATCGAGGGGTCCCCCCGGCTCGCTGCAGCATGCGTCCCCCGGCCTCCCCCCGCCCCTTGGAGCTCCGAAGACAGCGTCCGCGCCGGCCGGCCGGCCGATCGGGGAGCAGAGGGCGGCGCTTTCACGCCTCGCGCCTTCGCCCGAAAGCTCCGCCAGACGCGAGCTCTCCGGCCGTTCGCGAAGGCTTGTCGTCGCAAAGCAAATGTCTCCCGGCGAGCAAACAGCAGCGAGCGAGCCTCGTTTGCATTCCACGCAGTCCACAAACAGGCGGGCGCGCGCCTGCGCGCGCGCGGACCAGCGAACCGACGAGCGGCGACGTCGCCCGAGACGGGAGCCCCCGAGAGCGGGCGCTGCGAAGGCCGCCTTCCGCCGCCTCGTCCTCCCGACCGGCCCGATGCGCTAAATGCTAGCGTCGGTCGCCGAGCTCGTCGGCGCGCGGCTAGCCGCGATGCTATACGCTAACGGGGACGCCGACGTTTGCTAGGCGCTAAAAGCATCGTTTGTCAATAAAGTTTGGCAGGAAAAAAAAAAAGGGGGGGGGGGGTGCGCTCGTCGCTGAGCTAACGCGCTAGGCTAAGCTAGGCTAGGCTAGGAGCTAGCCGGCAGCTTTTGACGCGTGCCCCCCAAGCCCCGCGGGCGGCTTCCCTCCCCAGAAAGAAAGGCGACGACCCACGGGCGTCCCGAGCGGGGCCCGAGAGCTTCCGCGCCGGGCGGCTCGCCGGCGTCGGGTGGGTGGGCGGGCGGCGGGAGGATCCGGGGGAGGGGGAGGGGTGCGGCGGCGGCGGCGGCGGCTCAACTTTTCCTCCGCGTCCGCGACGACGAGGGGAGAGGAGAGGAGAGGGAGCGCGGATGCGGGCTCGGGCGCCGCCGGGTGGGCCGCCCGAGCGTCCCGACGCGACACGCGGAAGGTCTCGGGGCCAGCTCCCCGCGACTGGCCGAGCCGGGGGCGCCTCCGTCCGTCGAGTGGCTTTTCCGAGCGGAGGCCGGTTGCGGACGCGGACGCGGACGCGGACGCGGACGCGGGCGGACGCGTCACGGCGGCGGTCCTCCGGGTTCTTCTTTTTCGGGGGGGATTTTTCTTTCGCTGCCGATTTTCGCTCGATAGCCTAGCGCGGCCGCGGCTGTTGTCGCTGGTTCCGCTGGCTCCACTTCCTTCCACTGCGGTGCGAGAGGCCGACAAAACCCGGAGCGGCTTCGCCACATGGAGCCGGAGTGAAAAGGCGCCGGGGGCGGGGGTCCATCGCGCGCACGCGAGGTGAACTTCGGTCTTTGATGACGCGCGATTAAAACGTTGCGCCGGTGACGTCACCCGGGACGAGCGCACCGGCATCCAAACAAACATCCGAGCCGTTTCTTCAAACTCGGAAAGGAATGGAACATCCTGTTTTCCGAAGAAATCTTTCACTTTATTTCAAGTGTTTCACTGGGGTAGGGTGAGGGTTTCACTGACCCGTGCGTCTTTTCGAGCCCCCTCTCTCAAACCCACCTGAGGAAAACGATCCGGATCCGATCCCGCAGAGCTTTCTGATCGGGCCGGAAGGCGAGGTCGGCGCCCTCGGCGGCCCTTTGATTCCTTTCGAATGAAAGGCTTTTGTGTTTTGGAACGAACGCAACACGGCTATCCGCCGGCCGACGACCGGATGCGCTTTTCCGAGACCGACGGGGAGAACGTTAGGAGAAGGGAAAAAAAGGCTGCGTAACCGCGGGTCGGGGACGGGCCGCTCGCGTTGTAATATCACCGAGCGCCACCGGATGGCAGACGCGACCGGGTCGGTCTCCTTCGCTTTTTGAATGAAGGCGCGCTGAAAAACGACTTCCGGACCGGAGGCGTCTCGTCGCGGGGCGCTCTCGGCGTTTGCGCCCGGACGGCCCAAGGCGCGTTCTCGTTCGGGACTAGATCGCAGCGGAAGGCCGGCGGGCAAAGGACCAGACGGCGGACGTGTTGGAGGAGGACGCTTTATTGCGCTTTATTGTCACTGCTGGATGCGCCTGATGGACTGGATCTGGGGCGTCTGGCAGTGCGAGCCGAACTCCTTGAAGTGCTTGTACTCGCCGCAGTGGCGGTCGCACTCCACGATGTACTGGTAACCGCGGTAACCGGGGTACTGGTAGCACACGAAGCTGGAGGCGAGAGCGCGGCTGAGACCGGCGAGCCTTGGCGCTGGCTCCGGCCGGGCGCGGGGGACTCACGCGCCGGACTGGACCTTGAGGGAGCCCACTTCGTTGTTGCGCCAGCCCATGGCCTGCAGGGAGGGGTAGTCGTCGCTCAGCTCGCCCTTGCGAGCCAGGAAGTTCTCACGCTCGAAGATGCTCATGCGACACTCCCGGTGGTTCTGCCGGACAGCGCGCGCTCAGGCCGGGAGGGGGGGGGGGCGGAAGGGCCCGGGCACTCACCGCGCAGGCGATGGGCCTGAAGGAGGTCAACCTCTCCACCCGGTAGGCGTTGCTTCCCCCGAAGGCGCGGCACTGCGGGTACTCGCCGCGCTCCAGGACCAACTGCTGGCCCCGGAAGGAGGCGTGCTCGTAGCCCGCCCAGCTGAAAGCGGGACAGGAGGGCCGAGCCGGCCGGTCAGCGGGCGGGCGCGGCGCCGCCCGGCCCCCGCCCGGCCCGGCCCGGCCCGGCCCGGCCCCCGCGCACTCACGCGCCGCTCTCCACGCGCAGCGAGCGCACCGTCTCCAAGCCCAGCTCCATCACGTTGCCGCACTCGGACGTGAACTCGTGGCGGCGGCCCTGGAAGCATTCCTCGTCGAACACGATGATCTGCGCGGCCACACGCTCGCCGTCAGCGTTTCGCCCGGGGGCGGGGGGAAGGGGGCCCACTCACCTTCCAGTGGCCGGAGAACTTGGTGCAGTGGTGCGTCATGTCTGCGAAGGGGAGGAGACACGTCCCGCGTCTTTTTGACCGGTGCGGTTCCGCGAGCGCGGCGCCGCCTCGCCCGGAGGCCCGACGACTAGATGAGGGGCGGCTAGCGCCCGTGATTACGAGTCGCGTGAGGCCGCGCTGCCCCGAAAACGCTCGGCGCACGCTCCCCCGAAAACGCTCGGCGCGCGCTCCCCCGAGAACGCTCGGCGCACGCGGGCGAGCGCATGGGAACTTTGGAGAGCGCGAGAACGGCCGCCGGGCGGGGACTCACCTTGCGGCCGGCGATGCTCTCTGCTGCTGGCGAGTGTGAGGCGCCCGGTCGGCCCCCTCCCTTTTAAAGCCTCCCCTGGCGGGGGGCCGCCGCGAAAGGCCCCGCTCAGCATGAGGGGCCGCCCCCCTCTCTCTCTTTTCGCGCGCGCCACAGCCCCCCCCGCGCCCCGCCGCCACCGTCCACGCACCTCCGGACGGGCCGGGGGCGCCCCGCCCACCTCCGAAGCGCTCTCCGGCGTGGCGCAAACGGGCGAAAGGCGCGCCGCCAAAGCGCGGGGTAGCCACGGGCGCTCCCTAGCGTCTTCCGGAGGCCGCGGCGCCGACGTGGCTCGCGGCCTTTAGGCCCCCCCCCCCCCCGATGCGACGGGGCAAAGCCGAGCCCTTCGGGCGGTCGGAGCCGGAGCAAAACCGGGACGGGAGCCCGGAGCCGCTCCGACCCCGCCCGGCGTTCCCACGGAGGCTCGGCGCCCGGCGACGTCGTGGCTCCCCCCCCGACCCGGGGAGCCGTCTTCTCCGACTTCCGGCGACTTTTTTCACGCGAAGTTAGCTTTGCCAAAAATGTCGCTAGCGCTCGCGCTTCTCCAAAATAAAAGGCCATGCGCAGGGAAGACTCGGATGAGGTGGAAGGCCCGCTCCGAGAGTGAGGCGTGCTTTCTTCTTCTATTGTGGGGAGCCGCCGGCCCGGACCTTTGACCTTTGCTCCTCCTTTTTGCCCATCCGCCAAGCGCAACTCGTTTTTTTCGTTTTAACGGTACCGAGACGATCGATTCTTTGAGGGGGGGCAGTCGTTTTCCCCTCGTCTTCAGCGGAGGAGAGGGCCAATAGCGGCGGTAGGCCGGGATGAGCTCACCGCGCCCCCCCTTGACATTCCTCCCGCGTCCGTTGACAGCAAAAGCAACATCAGCGCTTTCCTTTGCGTTCAAAGTGCTTACGGGGGCTCGCGAGCCGCCGTATTGTGTTTGTGGGGGGGCTTCCCGGCGGAGCGCGTGATGACACAGCGTTTGCTTTGAGGCCGCTCGGCCTTTGCCAGGCTATAAAAGCGGCGCGCGGCGCCAAACGCGACCGACGCCGGCGAGCCCGCTTCGACGCCACACGCACGCAGGTAAGACGACGCACCCGTAGGGCCGCGTACGTGAGAACGAGAGTCGACGGGCGCGAGCCTCGGTCCCGAGCCGGCCGGCGGGGGGGCTGTTTGACGAGCCCCGCCCGCCAAAGCCGAGCCGACCGAAGCGTCGCGGCTCCGTCGCGTCGACTCCTCCCGCCGATCCGTTCGGAGGCTAAAAAAGCTCAATTATAACGGGCCTCGATTCGTTCGCCGGCATCCCGACGGCGAGGGGGCTTCGGGAAGGGCGCGGCCGCAGACTCGTTTCGCCCATAAAATCCGGACGGCGGTCTGGTGGGAAAAACCCGCCGAATGAAAGGGACGGGCTCCGGCTCCGCTCGAGCGCGGGCCCGGACGCCATGAGAAAAGGAGGCGTAACGGCGAACGCTGACCCTCGCTGCGCCGGCCCCGCCCCCAGCCCCCCCTCGCCATGTCTCAGAGCGCCAAGCCCGCCGCCTCCGGCCAGGGAGCCGACGCCAAGGACAAGGGAGGCGCGCCGGCCGCCTCCAGCAAGGCCGCCAAGACGGGCGAGCCCGGCCCGGGCGCCTTCAAGGTGAGCGGGCCCGGCGCGGCGCGGCGCGGCGAGATCCCCCCGGCCGCGGGCGTGAGCGCCGCCCTTTGTGTCGCAGCTGACGCTGTTCGAGCAGGAGAACTTCCAGGGCCGCTCCCTGGAGCTGCAGGGCGAGTGCCGGGACGTCTGCGAGCGAGGCCTGGAGCGAGTGCGCAGCATCATCGTGGACGGCGGCCCGTGAGACGCGCGGCGCCCCGCCGGCCCGCCCCGCCCGTCGGCCCTTCCTGGACGCTCATTCCTTGTCCGGCCTCCTTCCCCGCATCCCCCCGCCCCTCCCCGCCCCTCCCTCGCAGCTTCGTTGCCTTCGAGCAGACCGACCTCCGCGGGGAGATGTTCGTCCTGGAGAAGGGAGAGTATCCTCGCTGGGACACCTGGAGCAACTCGTACCGCAGCGACCGCCTCGCGTCGCTCCGGCCCGTCCGCATGGTACGCGCGAAATTCCCTCGCCCCGTATTTACGGCCTTCGTCACGGGCGGGCGAGGCGAAGCCTGTTTGCCGACTGCGTGGAACGCAAACGAGGCTCGCCCGCTGCCGTTGGCCCGCCGGGAGACATTTGCTAAGGGCGGCACGCGAGGACATTGATGCGGCCGGACGCTGATGTTGACAGGACAGCCTGGAGCACAAAATCTGCCTGCATGAGCTCTCTGACTTCAAGGGCAACAAGATGGAGATCCGGGAGGACGACGTCCCCACCCTGTGGGCGCACGGCTTCTGCGACCGGGTGGGCAGCGTGAAGGTCTCGGGGGGAACGTGAGTACGCGTCCGTCGTCTCCATCGCGTTTCGGCCGTTCGCTCTCGCGCGGGGAATCTCCCGCGCCTTTGGACCCCGCGGAACGCCGCTCCCGTCGTTCGGGGCTTTTGCCCTTCCCCGAGATGCCGTTCCTCCGCTCGAAACGAAAAAGAGGCCGCGAAACGGCATGGGGTCGCCGCGCGGCGGCGGAAAGGGCGAACGCTTGCCGAGTCGGCGCGGGGCCGACGGCGGAAAAAGGGCTCGGCGTCTGACGGCCGCCGGCTTCGCAGGTGGGTGGGCTACCAGTACCCGGGCTACCGGGGCTACCAGTACCTGCTGGAGAGCGGCGACTACCGGCACTGCAACGACTTCTCGGCCATCCAGCCTCAGATCCAGTCGGTGCGCCGCATCCGCGACATGCAGTTCCACCAGAGGGGCTGCTTCAACTTGACTTCGGCCGCCGCCGCCGCCGCCGCCGGCGGCAAGTGAAATGGGCCGCGCCCACCCCTTTTTACTCACTCCTCCGACCGTCGTCCGGCCGACGCCTTCGCTGGCCGCCCGCCTTTTTACGGCGATCCTTAATAAAACATTTGTCAAAAACGGGCAAAGAGTTTCTCCTTTCCTTCCGTCTTTGACCCGACGCCCGCGATGAAAGCAGCCCAGACGAGAGGCGGGGACAAAGGCGCAAATCCCATCTTTAGCGAGACGCAAACACTGATAGTCACGGAGGTTTTTGGTTTCGATGACTTCCTAAAAGCGACCGAGACAACGCTGCGCACTCACGAAGCTCCCCGCAAACGTTCTCAATCCCGTCCGTATCGATACGAGAAACTAAAGACCGCCCGCCGTTTCTGACTTTTGCGGAATTTGCCGATGCAACATGGATTGGCGCCGTCCGCGCGCTCTCGAGACACTTGATATGACGGCTGACTTTACCCGGAAGCGGGGAACCGGCCGGAGCCGCAAAGTGCCGACCGACGCTCCTCCTCTTCCGGTTGCTGCCGCCGCCTTCCCGGTCGCCCTCTAGCGGCCGCGCGCAGAGGGCCGGTTGCCATGGACACTGACAAGGTGGTTTTGGTTTTGTCCAAGTCGCGCGGCGAACCGAGCCGGCGATCTTGCCTCCGGTCCGTGTTTTAGCCGCCCCGTCGCACCAATGAGCGGGATCGAGCCCCGCGACCGCCCCCCCCCCCCCCCAAGAGCACGCAGGCTCGATGAAAATAGACGTTTAATATACTGCCGTTAGTTTAGGGTTGAAAACCAGCTTTTGCTTTGTTTTTTAAATTCTCCGAAGGCACGGCTCCCGTTCAGGGGGAGGGCAACCAGCACGAAGGCGGCCAATGATTAGGGCCCCTCGACAGATTGTCCAATCATCCGGAAGCGGACATTGAGCCAATCCCAGGGAAGGAGGCGGAGGAGAGCAGGTCTCCGTGGCAACGGCGGTGTTTTGCCAGCCCGCGTTCCTGCGTTTCGAGCGAACGACGTCGTGGGCTTCGCGCGCGCGCGCCTTTTTTTTTTGTTTCCTTAATTCCGGCGATCAGGTGAGGGCCACAAACACGACGTGGTCGGGGAAGACAGAAACGGCGGCTTCCGCGAGTACGCGTTCGTTTGGGAACTCGCGTTGCTCGCGGGCTCGGGTGACGGAGACCGTATTTGTTGTGTCACTGGCAAGAGAGTCGCGGCCAAGGCAAAAGCCGTCGGTTGCGGTGACGGGCGGGCGAGATGGCGGGAACTTCCAGACACGACCGAGAGATGGCGCTCCAGGCCAAACGGCAGCTGGCCTCGTGCTCCGACCCGCTGGAGAGGCTCCGCCTCCAGTGCCTGGCCAGGGGCTCCGCCGGCATCAAAGCTCTCGGAAGGTGAAAGCCCGTCTTTAAGCGCTCCGCTCCGGTCTCACCTGGCCGGGCCTTCGGACGTCCGCTGCGGTCGAGTAGCCCCGTCCGATTCGCCTCATTCAAGACCGCTTGGGGAGCTGTTCGCCGGTCGCTTAGTGACCCGAGTCGAGCCGGTAGCTAAGGTCGCGACTCCTGAAAAAAAGTACGTCCCCGAGAT
This sequence comes from Hippichthys cyanospilos, assembly GCF_059441005.1. Lineage (NCBI taxonomy): Eukaryota > Metazoa > Chordata > Actinopteri > Syngnathiformes > Syngnathidae > Hippichthys > Hippichthys cyanospilos. Next base: position 19,485,467 of record NC_142383.1, on the reverse strand, counting down.
CGAACGCGGGATAGAATGAGGTTGAGCAAATTGTTTACTCGCTGGTTTCGGTCCGGTCTTTCCGGTCCGGCCAGGTTTTATCCATCGGTCCGGTCCGGAAGCGCTCGGCCTGATGCAGAGGTTGCGGTTGTCTCGCGGCTCCGTCCGGTGGGCCCGCTTAGGCATAGTCCAGTTCAGCAGGCCGTGTCCGGCCGAGCCTTCGCACCCGTTCTTGTTTTCGGCCCGGCTAAGTCGGCTCGGGTCGCACGGGAAAGCCGCGGGGGCCTGCCGGGTTTTGAGGAGCACGCCCGGCGGGCGCTCTCCGTCCCTCAGGGTGTTCCGGATCATGGACGACGACGCCAGTCGCTCCCTGGACCTGAAGGAGTTCCTCAAGGGCATCCACGACTTCGGCCTCTCCATGGACAAGGAGGAGGCGGCGGCCATCTTCCGGCGCTTCGACCGCGACGGCGACGGCACCATCGACTTTGACGAGTTCCTGGTCACGCTGCGGGTAAGCGCTCCGCGCCGCGGCACGTCCGCCGCCGCGCCACGTCCGCCGCCGCGCCCCCGCGTTGAGCGGCGACCCGTACCCGCCAGCCCGCCATGTCCAAGGCCCGCAGAGACGTGGTGATGCAGGCCTTCCGCAAGCTGGACAAGAGCAAGGACGGCGTGATCACGGTGGACGACCTGCGGGGCGTCTACAACGCCAAGTACCATCCCAAGTACCAGAACGGCGAGTGGAGCGAGGAGCAGGTCTTCAGGACCTTCCTGGACAACTTTGACTCGCCGAACGACAAAGACGGGAAGGTAGGAAAGGCGGCGGCCCCGGCGCCGACGCCCCGGCGCTGACGGCCCTTTTCCCGGGGCAGGTGACGCACGAAGAGTTCGTCAACTACTACTGCGGAGTCAGCGCCTCCATCGACAACGACGCCTTCTTCATCCTCATGATGCGCAACGCCTGGAAGCTCTGAAACCTCCCGCGCGCCGGGTCCACTCAAAACCCCTTCAAATTCCCCGCTCGCCCGCCCGCCCGCGCCATCGCCGGGACGGGTCCGGGCTCCGACGCCGGCCCTCGCCACGCTCGGGACCGGACGGAGCGCTGACGAATCGGCGCCTGGAGATTTTGAATGGATTTGAATCGTCCCCGCCGCCATCGCGAGAAATAAAGGCGCGTTGCCGGAAGCCCGCGTCCTTGAAAGGCAAATGTATTTTACAAAAGGGGTGCGCGGGCGGCAAAGTCCCCGGAGGTAAAAGGCGGCTCCCTCTTCAGACCCTGAGCAGGAAGTGGAGTCCCAGCGAGGCGGGGATGTGGAGCGTCTCCAGGCCCAGGGAGGACGGCGCGTAGGGGAAGAGCAGCGGGAAGGTCTGCTTGGTGTCCACCAGCAGCTGGGGGGCGTCCTTGGCCGCGTCGCCCGCCTCGCCCGCCGCCGTCGCCGCCTCGCGCTCCTGGAGTTGCTTCTGCACAGACAGGCCGCTTACTTTCGGGCTCCGCGCGCACTCAGGCCACATTGCGGGCGCGCTCCCAAACAAGCGCGGGCGCGCTCCCAAACAAGCGCGGGCCGTGGCGGGCGCGTGACCTGTATGTTCCTGATGAAGGAGACGGTGACGCGCTCTTCAAACTCGTTGAGCGGCGTGTACAAGTTGAGGATCTTGACGATCTGCGGGCAGAGAGGAACGTCAGCGGGCGCCCGCCGTCGCCGCCGGCCGGGGGCAAAGCACCTGCTGGGAGTTGAGGGCGGTGCAAAGCGAGCAGATGGCGTCGGCGTCCTGCGAGCTCTTCTTCTTGACTTGCAGCAGTTGAGCCGCTTGGATGATGGGGCAGAGCGCCTGCGCCGCCCCCGTCTGGTACAGCTTGTTGGCGCGCAGCCACTCCTCCATCTGGCTGGTGTTGTACCTGCGCACGGGCGCGGGTCAGGGCGGGGCGGGGCGGGCCGAAGGCCGCCTCTCACCTGAGCTGCATGCCGGTGCTCCAGGAGCAGACGTCCTTGCGCAGCAGGATGTTGTTGAGCGTGACGGCGTTGACGCAGTGGAAGAGCTGGCGGACCACCTGGCCGGCGATCTCGGGGTCCAGGCCGTGCTCGCTCATCATCCCGTTGAAGAGGCTCAGCTGGCGGATCAGCGCCCGCAGCGTGTAGCCGCCCGCCCCGCCGCCCGCGCCGTCCTGCTCCACGCTGGACGAGCGGTTCCGGTAGCCGGCGGGCTTGACGCCCGCCAGGCTCGGGATGCTCTCGCTCTCCAACATGGCCGACACTGAGGACGAGAAGAGGCCGCCGTGGAACGGGGGCGTTCCGCGGCCGATCGCCGCGCCCCGTTTCCTAACGGGCTCCACGAGCCGGGGAGCGCGAGGGGGAAGCCGGCGCGCACGGACCGATCATGGGCTGAATGGCGGCCTCGGCGATGCGTATGAGCTGCTGGTAGATCTGAATGGACAGGTCGCTGAGCACCTGCCGGTACTCGGCCAGGTCGAAGTTTTTCAGGCAGTGCTCGTTCTGCTTGGCCGTGTTCTGGACCGCGAAGGCCTGCGGGCGGTCCGGGCTTCAGCCGGCGCCCGGAGAGGCGGGGCGGGGCGGGGCGGGGCGGGGCGGCGCGCTCACTCACCTCGTCGCCGCTGTACTGCTTGAGGCAGTGCAGGAGGCGGCTGGTGTTGGCCAGCCAGAAGGACGTGGTCTCAAAGTCCTCGTTCCTCTGCGCGCGGCGGGCCGGCAGTTAGCGGGCCGGCAGTCAGCGGGGCGGCCGGCGGCGCTCTCACCTTGAGGACGCGCTTGATGGCGTTGATGGCGGAGGTGAGCAGGGACTCCACCTTGCGGTCGTCGTTGACGTAGTCGGCGTGGCGCACGCACATGAAGAGGATGTAGGCCGGGAGGCACGGGACGCTGCCCGACAACATGTCCGGGCGCATGTCTGCAAAAAGCGGGAATCGCGTGACGCGCCCGCGGAGCGAAAAAGCGGGAATCGCGTCCCACCTGCGACCAGCGTCTTGACGAGCAGCGGCTCGTCCTCGGGGTCGTACTCCAGCATGCCCTGGAAGTCTTTCTCCTTGCGCTGGAGCGTGACGTGACGACCCAGGTCGGACTTGGCGCGAGCGGCGCCGCCGCGGCTCGCTGGCGACAGGCGTGAGGGCGTCAGGCGCGGCGGCGCCGGGCTAAGCGGCGGTCTGGCGCCGGCCGCTCACCTTCCAGCTCCTGGACTTTCTTCATGTAGAGCCGCAGCTGCTTCTTCAGCTTGCGCTCGTTCTTCTCCATTTTCTCCAGGAGCTCCTTCAGGTCCTGCGCGCGAAACCCGCACGTCACGTCGAGGCGGCCTAGGAGGATGTGCCGGCGGCGGCGGGCGCCCACCAGGTTGTCGTCGGTGAGCCTGGTGATCTCCAGCTGCACGCTGTACTCCAGCAGGGCCTCGGGCGACAAGGACGTGGCGTAGTTGAGCGCCTCCTGCTTCTTGTCCAGCTCCTCCTTGAGCGCCTCCAGCCGGGCCCGCAGCCCCTGCGCCTCCTGGCCGCGCGACTCCAGCTGCTCCTCCAGGAGCCTGGCCCGCAAAGGCGGCGTGAGGGCCGGGAGGAAGGCGGCGACCTGGCCGGGAGGCCCACCTACTTGTTGGCCTGGCACACTTGGCGGTGGAGCTCCGCGGCCCGCTCTTGGTCCGAGGGCAGCGCGGCCGCGTCCGCTAGGTCGGCGACGTCCTGCCCCTGGAACGGCACCCGGCGCCGTTAAAGGGCCGCCGTCCGCTCGGCTTTTTTGAGCTCGGGTCGGTGCCCGGCGCGGTCGGGGTTTCGTTCTTTTGCCTACCCCTTTCAAAATCGTTTGAAATTTTCAGACTAGTCTACTTCTGTCCTTTTTCCTCGAGTAAGCTTTTGGGCACTCATTCGATCGGCCGCCCCTTTACTTCGATTTGTACCCTTCAGACTTTTGTCACGTAGAAAGCGCTTTTGTGGAGGCTTAACAGTTTGTCCGTTCTCTCAGTCTCGCTGCGGATTGCTGTTTCTCTCTTCCGGCGAGCGGCTGAGACCCGGCGGACCCCGACCCCTAACGCTGACCTGAGGGTCGCGCTGCTGGGCGGCGCCCACCAGCTGGGTGCGGAGGATGACCACTTCCTCCTTGCGCGCGTCCAGCTCCTCGTTGGCCGCCTTGAGCTGACTCATCAGCACGTCGTAGCCGTCCCTCAGCCGGCGCGAGGCCTCGTCCCCGTTGTCGGCCGCGGGTCGGCCCACGCTGCGCCGCAGATCATCCAGGTCCTCCTTCAGCTGCCGGTTCTCCCGCTCCAGCTCCTGACGCTGGCGGCGAGGGGACGGCGTGACCAAAGGCGGCGGCCGACCTTTCCTCCCTCCGACGCCACCGCTACCTTCAGGCTATTGTAGGCCAGGTCTGCGGCGTCCTGCTCGGCCTCGGCGGCGCTCCTGCCGCCCTTGGCCGCCTCCTCCTCGCCGTCCTGCGAGCGGAGCGGGCTCGGTTTAGGGTTTGAAACGGAAAGGGGCCCCGTCTCGCGTGCGGCGCCGAGCCCCGGGAGGAAAGTAACTACGACCGAATTACGAACGATTCCGGCGTTTGGCATATTCCGCAAGTAGCTTTGAAATTGGATGCAAATTGTTGGCAATTTGTACGGCATTCCACCGCGGGCGAGGCGTGACTTCCCGTCGTGCCGCGGGGCGCACGCAAGTCCGCGCCCGAATGCGGCATTTCGCTCGGCCTGACCTTGTTCCTGGCCGCCTCGTCCATCTTTTCCAGGCCGGCCTGCAGTCGCTTCCTCTCCTGTTCCAACTCTCGCACGCGCTTCTGCAGCTTGATGAAGACGCCCATGTCCATGGCCGCTTTGTCGGCGCCCATCTCCTGCACGCGGGCGGCGACAAGCGCGCCTCAAAATACAGTTCTGGCCGCCGGCATCGTTGGGCCGCAGGGCATAAGGCCGAGCCGGACTGCAAAACGGGGGCGGGCTCCGGCGTAAGCGGGCCGGCGGGCGCGCCCACCTCCACCTGCTGCAGGGCGTCGTCGGCGTCTCCCGCCTCCGAGGTGGAGATGGACGTGTAGTTGGAGTCCGTCTCCAGGCTGCTCTGATTGGACGAGCTTCGGTGGTGGCCCGGCTGGAACTGCGCGGAGGTCAGAGGTCGAGCCACACCCTTTTCCCAGCCGCGGCCGGGCCTACCTTGGCCAGAGAAACTTCCTCCTTCAGGTTGTCGTATCTCTGCTCCATTCGGGAGTATTCTTTCAGGAGGTTTTGGTAGCGCCGGCGCTCGGCGTCCATCTCGGCGCGCAGCAAGGCGCTCCCCACGTCCTCTGCGCGCACGCACGCGCAGTTTCAAAAGGACGCGGCGGTGGGCCGGATCCACAGTCAAGGCTTGGAAACCCGCAGCGGCGGACGCCGCCATGCGAAGCGGGCGGTCCCCGCGAAAGCGAGAACCCCCCCGACCCTCGCATAGCGGCGGCGGCGGCGGGCTGACCTTGAGCGCGGCTCGACAGCGTCTTGATCTTCTGGTTGAGTTCTTCCTTTTGGCACTTGAGCAGCGCGTTTTCGTCCTCCAGCTCGGCCACCCTCTGGCGAGACGGACGGGACGGCGGCCCGTCAGGCGGGCGGGAGCGGGCGGCGCCGGCGAGCGGGCGCTCACCTTGGTCAGGGCCAGCTTCTCGGCGGCGTGGCGCTCCTCCATCTGGCCCCTCTGGGCCCGGGCCCCGTCCAGCTGCCCGCCCAGCGCCTCCAGCTCGGCCCGCAGCGCCGTCAGCTGAGCGGCGCCGCCCTGCTGGCCGCGCGCTTGCTGCAGCTGCTGCAGCTGCTGCTGCACGCGACTGAGCTCGGTGCCCAGAGTGGTGTTGGCCCGCAGGAGCTGCTCGTTCTGCTCGCGGTACTCCTTGCCCTGCGAGTGGCAAAACAAGCCCAAGGTACGCTTCTTCATCTTCTACGCCACGTTTGTTTGACGTTTGACAAGGCGATACTTGGCGCCGCGTTCCGTAAAGGAAAAGTAACCGGAGAGGGAGCACCTCAGTAAGAAGAGCAAAGCTCATGAAAAGTAAGAGAAGCGCAGCGAGAGCCTCGGGGATGTTCGCGGAAAGCCAAGAAAGCCTTGAGGGGCGCTTTTGAGCGGGGGTACCTGGTCGTCCATCTTCCTCTGCAGCTGCACGATCTTGTTCTCCATGCCCGCGTTGAGCTTCTTGAGGCCCTGGCCCGAGCGCGACTCGGTCTTGAGGGCCTTGAAGCGGCGCAGCGCCCGGGCGCGCCGGAAGGCGCACTGCAGCACCACGGCGGCCCGCCACATGCGCCGGTACTTGAGCCTCTGCAGCCAGCCGCGCACGCACCTCTGGATGATCAGGGCCTTGTGGTGCAGCAGGAACTGGGAACAGAAGGCGCGAGCGGCTCCGCTCACAATGGGCCCCTTTGTCCTCGGCCGCGGCGTGACCTCGTTCGCACGCCGCTCTGCGTGTTCACCGGCGGAACGCTACGCCGGCGACACGCACGCCTCCCGTTTACGGCCGGGGTTAGTCTCAGCGGACGAGCGCGGGTTATTAAGTCCGGAGAATTCAAACGCCGTCCGAAAACGCCGCTGGTGACGTTCCCGCATCGCAGGACTCAACAGGGCCGGCGTTGCGAGCGAATATTTTGGAAGGGGGCCGCGATGGGGCAAAACGGAGCAAAGCAACGGGGAGGTGGCGCGGCCGACGGCGAGAAGGGGCGGGAAGCGCGCCTTACCTCACGGTAGATGCGACGCGTGAACATCCCTCGGGCGAAGGCCTGAATGGTGACGGCGGCCAGCCGCACCTTCAGGAAGGCGCGGCGCTCCCTCGCCATGCGGTAGTTCTTCTGGCACACCAGGGCGGCGCGCGTCAGCCGCAAGTATTCGGCGTACCTGGGGTCGGAGGTCAAAGAAGCCGCCTGAGAAAGGCCGGCGGCGGCCAGACCGCGAGGGCGGCGCCCACCTGCGCGCCAGGTAGCCCCGGCCGTATCTCTGCAACAGAATGACGGATTTGCGGATCTTGCGGTAGCGCAGCCTCTGCAGCCACCCGCGCACCGTCTTCTGCACAGCGATGCAGGCGGCGCGGAACTTGTCGGCACGCAACTTCTCCAGGTAGGCCACCTGACCCGCCCGAAAGAAGATCTTGCTCTTCCCCAGCTGGAACATGTCTCCTTCCTGGCCCCCCGTCCACAAGGCCGCGTAAGCGGGCGCCGCAAAGCCGCCTCCGGAATTTGTGACGTTGGCGCTCACCTTGATGAGCGTCGCCAGGAGCTTCTGACACACTAACTTCTTGTCCGGGCACGACACGTCCGACTTGCGAAGCAACACGCGGTACCTGCTGAAGAAGTCGCCGTACGTCCACCTGAGCGCACACGGGTCACTTGAGTCGCCTTGAGGAACAAAGAACTGGCCGCGGCGATGGAAGCGGGGAGCAAAAATTTGTCCGCTACGGATCGATCTGATTACTGAAGCCATGAAGCGAGCGTCGATCGAACGGGAGTAAAAAAGGGGAGGGTGCGACCTGGACGGGTATCCGGCGGCGCTGATCCGGATGGTCTCCAGGACGCCGCAGGCTCGCAGCTGCTGCACGGCCCGGCCCGAGTCGAACCTGCCGACGTCAGTCGCGGCTAAGCCGAGAGGCCGGCAAACGGGGAGGCGCGGGCGACGGGCCGGCTTCTTGCCGCCATGTCCGAGCGGCGGCAAAAAAACGTCACGCCCGCACGTGGCGCGGGACTCACGAGAAAGCCTCCTTGCGGTCGTTGGGCTTGATGCAGCGCACGTAGTGCGGCGTGGTGGCGTTTAGCGTCTCCATCAGGAGATGCAGAGAGCTGCGGAACTGAAGCAGGGCGGGCGTCAACGCCACTGGCGAGACGGGGCCCGCCAGCGCCGTGCCGGCTCACCTGCAGGCCCACGCTCTTCCTGTGCTCTTTGTTGGGGGGCCTGGGCGCCGACCTGGCCGGCCGCACGTTGGTTCGGGCGGATTTGGGGCCGGCGTCCTCCTCGGCGAATAGGTCGGCCACCAACTGAAGCTGAGGCGGAGGTGAGGCGGGCGCCGCGCCGGATGACGGAAGGGAGCGGGGGACGGCTCACCTTACTGGCCTTGAGGATGTTGATCTGCTCGTCGTACACCGTATCCCGGTTCTTCTCCAGGAAGCCGGCGCACTCGTACGCCACCTGGGGGCCGCGGCGCGGGTAACTCGTCGGCTCCCAAACGCAGGTAAACATTCGATGCGTGGAAAATAGGCGAGGGGAACCCCCCCTCCCCCGACCCCAAACCAAAAAAGCACCGGACGTGTACAAAAATATTTATTCAAGGGAATAAAAGGAAGTAGAGACTTTTTCGCCCGGAAGGAACCGCCGTCGCTCACCTTGTCGGCGAAATGGACGATGATGAAGGCCGAGTTGGACATTCGGGGTTTCTCGAAGTGGGGGCTGGACGAGTGGCGCTTGTACAACTTCTGAGCCCAGTTCTGATCCGTTCCTTTGGGGACCTGCCGGCCCGACGACAGGGGGGCCACACGAGGCCAAAGTCGAGAAAAGTCGGAGGAGAAGGTTTTCCAGCGTATGGCTATGACGGAAAGAAAACAAGCAAGCGGGCAAGTCGAAGCCACTGACTTTGCACTCCTCGTCCAGAAGGTCCAGCACGCCCAGTCGCGCCTCGATCAGGTCGATGCAGGGCTGGTTGTCGTGGAAATCGATGAGAGTCCAGGGGATCTGCTCCTTCATGTACTCCTCCTGCTCCAGCTTGAAGACGTGCTGCACACGCGCAAGGCATCCGTCGCAACGAGCGGGGCGGGAGCGCGACGGGCGAGGCCTCACCGAGTTGAACTGCTGCTGCAGCTTCTCGTTGGCGTAGTTGATGCAGAACTGCTCGAAGCTGTTGCACTCGAAGGTCTCGAACCTGCGGGCGGCACGCTCTTAGGGCCGGCGCTCCGCGCCCGCCCGCCCGCCCCCCGGTCCTACCCGTAGATGTCCAGCACGCCGATGAAAGAGTGCTGCTTGGAGGCGGCGCGCAGCGCCAAGTTGATGTGCGCCACGATCCAGTCGAACATGCGGGCGTAGATGTGCTTGGCCAGGGCGTCGCGGGCGTTGGCCGCCTGCTGGGCCGACATGTTCTTCACGTAGGTTTCCGAGGCCGTGGCCAATTTCCTGTGGCACAGCCAGCGCTCCATCTGAGGGGGCTCCAGGCCCAGGAGCCTGCAGAAGTGTCCCAGGTGGACGTCGTCGCTCTGCAAGCAAAAGGGGCGTGACCTTAGCCCGCCCGCGGCCGGAGCGAAACCCGGCAAACGTCGCCGATGCGCTTGGAAACATGGGCCAGGAAAGCGAGAGAGGCGCGAGTCGGTTGTCGGATAAGGGCTCGCTCGAGGAAACAAAGGCAAAAGGCGCGCCTCCGGCGGATCCCGGAGGGAGAGCGAAGAAAGGAAGCCAAGGCGGCTCGCACCAAGACGTGACAGGACTCGCCGTCCCTCTCGGCGTAGATCTCCACGTTGCCCAGATGCAGGACGGCCGCCAGGACCTTGAAGATGGCGTTCTGGCTGGCGTCTTTGATGCCTGCGCGCGCACACGCGGCATGAGAAGACGCGGCGCATTCGCTCCCGTTCCCGCTCCCGGGCGTCCGTTCCACAACAAAGACTTTGCTCGCCCGGCCCCGGGAAGCAAGGTCTCGCGGAGCCCGAACGATTCATTGAAGACCCCGCAGAAGAGCAACGGGCGACTGGACTTTGACGCCGGTGATTTCAAAGAAGAAACCGTTTAAGGTCTTAAACGAGAAGGCGATTCTTACCCCAAATTGGCCTACATTTTTTTCTTCTTGTTTTTGGGACTTATGTAGCGCGGTGCACAAATCCTCCTAATCTGCGTAGCGGCGTGGACCGTTCCCGCTCGGTCGACGGGGCGAACCATTTTTACCGCGCCAACTCGTTTCGTCGACGCTCGCGGGCCGGGCGGTCTCCCGGTCTTTGATGCCTGCGGATTTTTGGCCGGCCGCCAAGGCGAAGGAGTTACCCAGCATTCGGAAGGCCCGCCTGGTCCTGTCCAAGTCCTCGGCGTCGTCCACGCCCTCGATGAAGATGTTCTCGCCCATGGACGTGTACGCAAAGTCCTGGGCGCCGGCTGGTGGCAAAGGAGAGAAACGGGATGGGGCGGCGAGCTGCAGGAAGTCGGAGCCCGGCCGGCTCGGGAATCATCCGACGAAGACGTAAATTAACGTTGGACCAACAGGGCGAACAAGCGACCCTCCCCGAACTTGTCCGTCTGCGGCGCTCCGCTTAGGCACGAGAGCGCGCTCGACGACTCGCTTCCTTCCCGAGTTCAGCTTCCTTCAGAGGTCCCCAAAACATCCGCGCCGCGCCGCGCCGCGCCGAGCTCGGCTCGCAAAGAAAGGAGAAGACTCACTGAGGCTCAGGTCCTGCAGCTCGGGCAAAGAGGCGGACGCGCACAGCTGGTAGAAGATGTGATAATTGCGCTCATCTTCAGCCTGCAACAGAAACATTGCAGGCGCGCTGAGCGAGGTTCCACTCCTTACTTCGGCAAGGTCCCTCCCACCTGGAAGACCACCCTGGACTTCTCAAGCAGGTACGTCCGCATGTTGGCGCCTATGATGTGGTAGCTGCGATCGAAGCCGATCTCGATGTATTTCCCGAAGCGACTGCTGTTGTCGTTCCTCGTGGTCTTGGCGTTCCCGATGGCCTGAACGCAGACAAAAGCGAGAAGAAAGGAAGCGAGGGCGTCCAGCGGACCAAGGCCACCTGGGCGTTCTCCTCCGGTGCCCCGAATGCGACACAAAACAACCTTCCCCCCCCCCGTCGTCTACCGCGAAGCGGAGACCGGACCGGACTAGACCCAGCACCGCGTGTGAGACCGAACACGCACATCGTGACCGGGGTGGAACGTACCGTCCCGGGCTAGACCACGCGGCGGAGCGGGCCGTACTCGCGCGAGAGTCCGCTCCCGAACTTCAGGCTGGCCGCCAGGGGACGAGACTGACCTCCATGATGGGGTTGGAAGCGAGGACTTTCTCTTCCACGTTGGTGTCGTTGGCAGATCCTCCGACGGTGGCAAAGAATCTCATCGCGTACTTGGCGGAAACCGTCTTCCCCGCTCCCGATTCTCCGCTCACAATGATGGACTGGTTCCTCTCGTCCCTGAGGGCCACAAGGGCGGGACGTGACGGCGAACCCGGCCGCCCCCGGGCGCCGCATCCAAGCTCCCACCTGGCCATCTGTTTGTAGGCTTCCTCGGCCACGGCAAAGATGTGCGGGTCCATGTCGCCCATGTTCCGCCCGCTGTAGGCGTTGATCACCTCCTCGCCGTAGATCTGCAGCTCCTCGTACGGGTTGATGGCCACGAGGACGATGCCTGCGCGCGCAGACGCAAGACCGGATGAGAGACTCGCTCGAGGAGCGCGAACGCTCCGGGGGCTCCCTTCGGCTCCGGGCCGCTTCGGGGGCTCCCTTCGGCTCCGGGCCGAGGAGGAGGCGGCGCTGACCGCAGTAGGTGTAGATGTGGTTGGACTCCAGGAATCGCACTCTGAGGTTGTGCAGCACGGCCGGCTCGTGGAGATAGCTCAACGCCGTCAGGTCGTTCTCACCCACCAGGATGTCGGGGTTACGCAGGAAGGGCATGGGGTTGCTCTTGGGGCCCACCGGGTATTCTAACGGCTGGGACGCATGACGGGGTCAGGCCCGGCCCGGCCCGGCCGGCCGAGGGGGCTCGGGGGTCTGCGTGACGAGAAAACCGCTTACCGCGCCGTCCTCCGGGCACAGGTGCAGCGCCGACTCTCCTCGCTTGAAGTCTCGGACGATCTCCGCCGCCTTCCACACGTTCTCCTCGTCCGGGATCCATACCCGCGTTTGCTGAAACGCACAAACAGGCGCGCGCGGCGACACGGGGTCAAGGAAAAGCTGTCGTCCAGGTTTGCGCGGAAAGGGAGCGAGCTTCAAGCGTCCCGCCAGGACGGACGACGCCAGGAGGGGGCGGAGCGCCGCGGCGCATCACAAACGCAGAAGAAGAAGAAAGAGGGCGTAGACTGATAGGGAACTGGCCTCCCGAAGTCCGCAATGGGGGCAAGGCAGGTCTAAAGACGGGAAGCGACGTGGCCAATGAGAAACCATCGACAACAAAGAAAAGATTTGAGGCGTCCCTCAACCGCCAGCCGGCTCCACCCGCCGAGAGGAAGCTGCGGCTCGAGGTGTACGGGAACTCAACGCGCAAGCTGACCCGCGCAAAGATGTGCATGCACACGCACACAAATTTGGGCGCACGCTCATTCACTAGCATAGCATCGGCGCGCAAACACTTAGAAACGCACGCATGCAGTTACAAAATCTGTCCGGTGCACCAACGAGCACGCGCACCCATGCGGACGCACGCTCGCATACAAACACGTGCCGACACCAACACACGCACGCTTCAGCTGTAATGACCCTACATGACTGACGTTTTCGTTTCTAGCCGAAGAGTTTTGACACCGGCATTTGGAAATGCACCTTACACGGGAAAATTCTCGGCGATGAGAAGCGCACGCGGCGCTTCTCCCAGACTCGTGGCTACCGAAAGGCCGCCGACGCAGAGGGCCAAAAGGCCGGGGAGAAATGCAGGCGGCCGAGCTGAGCGGTAACTCGGGACGACCGCCGGCCACTTGCCGGCCACTTGCCGGCCACTTGCCGGCCACTTGCCGGCCACTTGCCGGCCACTTGCCGGCGACTTGCCTTCTCGGGACAGCCGCCGGCGACTTGACTTCCCGGCGAACCGCCGACCCTTTCCTGGACTTGGGCAACTTGCGCTTTTGCTCATTACCGCTAAATTCCAGGGGTGGCCGAAGGGCCTTTGGCTTCCGCGCTAGCGCGCGCACTCAAAGACAAACGGCGTTTGGGAGCGGTCCGGTCAAAGGCCGCGCTCCGATCCCACGGGAAAGTCGCGGCGCGCGGCGGTGCCGGGCAAGCCCGCAGCCATAGTGAACAGGGCCAAAGTCTCTCCAAGTCGGCCCGGGCGCGCGGCTCGGCGAACAAACCCGTTGCGCGAGGCCGACCGCGCGGAAAAGTAAAAGTAAGAGCCGGCAAGCACGACAAAACGCCCGATTAGGTTTCCTCGCCTGTCATAAGGACCAAACGGCGAGGAGCGCGCCGGCAGACGGGCGGCCCCGTCTGCTGCCAGCCCTCCAAAAACAGAGCTCTTCTACGAGAGGGTCAACCCCGGCAGGTTTCAAGCGGCTTCGTGTCAATGTGGCAAAGGGTTGCCGTTTGCTCAGTCTCCCCGTTTAGGAAGCGTCCTGGGCCGGCACGAGCGGGGCCGCGGTCCCCCTCGCGCGCCACGGCGCTTTTGACTCGGCCGAAGCGGGAGCGGTGACCGCTCGACTCCGAGTTCGTCTCCGAGTTCGTCTCCGAGTTCGTCTCCGAGTTCGTCTCCGAGTTCGTCTCCGAGTTCGTCTCCGGGCTCGTCCACTCGCTCGTCACACGCGAGGGCCGGCTCGCGACAAGGAACGCGACCGACTTCGAGCGCCTTCCCCGACCCCGAGCGCCTTCCCCGACCCCGAGCGCCTTCCCCGACCTCGAGCGCCTTCCCCGACTTCGAGCGACTTCGCCGCAGACGCGAGCGCCAGGCGAAGCGGGAAGAAGGGCGTCATCTTTGTTGGCCGTCGGCGGCAGGTGAGCGACGGGGGCTTCCCTTCCCGCTCCGTTCGGCTCGGCTCACGTACGAACGCGAGCGACGGCTCGTTTGGCGTCCGCTGACTCACCGTCGTGTAGAGCTCGTCGACGGACATGTTCGGCTTTCTTTCGTCCCCGTCAGACAGCGCGCCGCCAAAGTCCAGGCGCGAGCGCGCGTCCGACCCGGAAGCGCCTTACGGCAGGTGCATCGGGGCGGGTACTTCCGCACTTTTGCCGACGACGTCCTTTTCCTGTTCTCGGAAAGGAAAACTTGAGCGCCCGCGCGCCCGCCGAGTTTGTTTGGTGGGCGGACGGCACCCGGCCGACTTTTTTGGCGTGCACGCGCATCGCTTAAAGAGACAGTAGAGGGACCGGGGGGGGGGGCCTGGCTCGGCGCGCAGGTGCTCGACTTGCGATTGGACGCCCGCCGTGACGTCGCGCGTGACGTCGACCCGACGCTGACTTGTGCGGACTCCACATAAACCTCGTCAACGTCTTCATTTTTGTTGATTTCGTTGAATAAACTGGCCCTCTTTTCATCTTTTGACTCAACTACCCTCAACTCCTTTGTAGTTTTCCGTTTTTCTTTCCTGAATTCTTTACGTTCGCGTTGCTTTGCCCTTTCTGCTCTAACCGACAATTTTCACGATTTGCCGTTTAGTCCTTTCAACTTTGTAACCGTTTCGCCGAACCAGACGTTTTCGATTCTTTGTTCCGAACGAACGCTTCTGCTCTATATTATACCTTATATTACATATTTCAGTTAGCTCGTTAAACCTTTCCAATTATACGTACCTGGTGTTGACGTTTTGATTCATGTTAAGTTGTCCTTTTTAAAAGGACAAATTGCAAACGTTCACAAAAAATATTATTGAATGAATCTTTTTTTTTACATAACCCGTCTCCGAGGGTTAGGGTGTCCTTTTCGGCTTACTTATTTACATGTTACCAACCGACGTTTTGCCATAAAACATTTGAAAAATGTGTACGCCCTACATCCTGCGACGTTTGGATGCAGACAGGCAGGTTGTGTTGTAAAAAGGAGCGCTTACCTTTTTATAAGGGTTATAATTCACGCTCATGTTTCTTCATGTGTTGGTGTGTGGGAAGCCGACAAAACCGGCCTTCCTTGAACCGTACACTCCCTCCGCAGGTATGAGCTCATTCCAAGCGGCCCGCCCAGAACCCATTTTCCCACTCGAGCGCTAACGTCACTCGAGCGCCACGTCAGGTGGGCATGTGTACTGCATGACAATTTATCGCTGGATCGTTCTGTCGTCCGTCACACACCGCACAGACGTGCGTGCGTGCGTTTATATGCGCCGTTCACTTGAAACAAGAAAGTGCAGCGTGCCCTCTTCACAAATTCTGCAAAGGCGCCAAGTACCAAACAAATCAGGACTTGGCACCTCCGATTTCAAGAAACGCATCGTTAAATCGCCAGGACGGCCATCTGCACGCACAGTCACAGGCGGCGCTCAAGTCGTAGAACCAACAAATATTTGTACTTTTCTTTGCAAATGTAACCAATAAAACTTCTGACCTTCAACATCAAGCGTATTTAGTTTGAGATCCATCCAGTAGCTTCCCAGATATGGCCTTTTAGAACGGGCTCAAGCATTTTGAAACGCCCCGTGCAACGAAAAGCGTCGCGCGCGCGGAGATCGTGGTAAAATGCGCGCATAAAACGTGACCGCGCTTCTTTTGGAGATGTCATTTTAATCATTTCGCTTGAAATAAATGCGCACGTCCTCCCCATAGCGAGTGGCCAAGGTGCGCTTGAGTAAACGCGCCGGGAGCGACGCAGGCGGACCGGAGGTCGGCCCCCCCCTCACTGCCGGGCGGCCTTCCGAAAGGGGTGCAGGACGCCGTCGTGGGGCCGGGCCAGAACCTGGTCTTTCTTGTCTAGCTTGTCCTGCTCCATCTTCCGCAGGCGCCGCTGCTCCCTCTCCTCCTCTTGCTCCTCTTGCCTCCGCTGCAGCCGCCGCTGCTCCATCTGCTCCAGGAGCTCCACCTGGTAGGCCACGTGCGCCTCGCGCTGCCTGCGGGGGACGGGGCGGTCACGCGGACCTCGTCGCCGGAAAGCCGCGGGAGAGGCGGCGCGCGCACCTCTTGGACGCCTCCTCGTCGGCCCGTTTCCCGTCCCGCGCGGCGGCGTCGATCTCCGAGCGCTCCTTGGCGAGGTCGGCGCGCCTCTCGGCGTCGCGCTCCTCTACAGAGGCGAAGACGGGTGAGCCCGGCTCGGTCCGGCCGACGAGCGAGAGGGAGCGCGCGACGGGCGACCGGATGAAAGCCAGACACTCGGGGCGCTCCGACAAGCTCGAATTGCCCTTAATGGAGACTACAAATCCCACGTGCGCTTCGTATCGGCGTTGCGGCTTATCCTTTGGAAGGGAGGTTTACCGGTGAAAGCGCACGGCGGGGACGAGGACAGAGCCAGGCCGCCCGGAAAGACCGCAGGGACCGGGTCAATTTCAAGTCGGGGGCGCCGCTTGAAATTTGCGACCGGCGTCAAGCGAGGCGGCGGGAGAAGCCGGAGAGCCGAGCGGCGCGACGCCATGGGGGCCGGGACGTCGGACATCCGGCCGCTTGGAAAGCGTCCGACTCCGGCCGGGCGGACGCGACCCCGTTGGCCTCCCGCGGGCTAAGCCGAAAGCGCGCTCCCAAAAAAGCGTCCGGCCCGGTGCGAGCGGGCGGGCGCGCCTCCTTACGTTTCTGCCGGGTCTGCAGCCGTCGGGATTCCGTGACCTCGTCCATCAGTCGGTCCCTGGCGTCCTGCTGCAGCTGGTTCAGCCTGGCCCGTCTGTCCCACTCCTCTTTCAGGTGGGCGTCCATCAGTTGCTCCATGCGCTCGTCCTCCTCCTGCCGTTTGAGCGTGTGCTCGGCCAAATACCGATGGAAACGCAGATGCTGGTCCCTCATCTCCGCCTGCCGCGGTAACAAAAGGGAGGAACGAAATTCAGGAAAAAAAGGCTAGCCCGACCCGACGGACGTTAACGTCCGCCCTTTCGGGGAGCGCGCGATGCAGGTGCACCGACCCGCTTGTCGGCTAGCTCCTGCTGGGCCTGACACTCCTCCTGGAGCTTCTGCCGCACGATTTCCAGTTCTCTCTGCAGCTCCTCCTGATGCTCCTTGGCCACGCGCTCAGTCTTCAGACGCATGGTCTCGTCCAGCATGTGGCGGCGGGCCGTCTGCCTGTCCTGCTCCAGCTGACGTTGGCGCTCAGCGTGCCGCTGCAAGAGCTGCAGCTTCTCCTCCTGCGGGAACGCCCGCGCGGCCGTGAACCCCAACCGGGTTCGGAGACCGAGGCCCCGCCGAGATCGGCCCGAGGGAACGGTGGCGCGTTGTCGTCCACCCGTCGGGGCTAGCGTTAAACTTTGAAGCCGCGTTAGCGTACGAGAAACAGAAAAGCGCGCCGGCCGCCGAAGGGCGGGGGCTCCCGGAGGTCCCGGTGAGCCGCTTTTCTTTGAGGACCAAAACTTTTCCATAGGTAGACGCGGCCACGTTCGCTATCGGGCCGCGACCGCCGAGCCCACGCCTCGGTTTTTTGCTAGCTTGCGGCGAGGGGGACGGGCATCCCATCGGGCGCTAAGCATCGGCCTCGTTCGGCGGACTGCGTAGCGGTAGTCTGGTGGGAAGGGATTCGGGATTTGCGGCCTACGCCGCCGCCACCGACCTGCTGGCGCGCCTCCTCCAATCTGGCCAGGCGCTCGCTCCGCTTCAGCCGCTCGACCTCGGCCATCTGCTGGCACAGGAACTCCATCTGCATCTGGCCGCAGCGCCGCGCCTCGGCCGCCTCGCGCCGCTCCCGCTCCTCCTTGGCGCGGGCGTCCGCTTCCCACAGCTGGCGGAACATCTCGTCCTCGCGCTTGCGCGCGCGCCCGCCCTCCTGCTGGTTGCGCAGCTGGGCCGTTCGCTCCTCGCAAATCTGCAAAAGCTGACGCTTGCTCTGGGCCTCGCGGAGTTCCTGGCACTGCAGCCTGACAGGACAGCGGGGAGAAGAAGTCGCCCGGCGTTCCGATTCATTTGCTCTCCGTTCGAAAAGCTAAACGCGCCGGCAGTCGGTCGGACTCGACCGATTCCCGTTCGAGGAGGGCGAAGAGGCGGGCGAGGGATTTTCGGCCGGCGATCCCCTGGGACCAGAGTCGGTCGGAGAAAGTCCGCCTCCCGCCCCCGCGAGTGTTTCCGGTCGGCGAGGTCAACCGGTCGGGGATTCCACCTCGAATCGAGGAAAATCCGTCCGAGGGCGACGGAGGGGCGCCCACCTGAACTGCTGGTCCAGCTTTTGCGCCGCCACTTGCTTCCGATGCGCCTCCCTGGCGTCGTGCAGACTCTTGGCCCGCTCGCGCATCTGCTTTTGCCTCTCCTGCGGCGTGACCTCCTCGCGGCGAGCCGCCAGCACCAGCTGCCGCTCCTCCTGGTCCAGAAGCTCTCGCAGCCTGAGGACGGCGCGTTACGCGGGGGGTGGCGCGGGGCGCGCGGCCGGGCTCACCTTTGCTGGCGCTGGTGGACGGAGCAGCGGTGCTGCATCATCACGTCGTCCGTGTCCCGGCGGACGGTGTGGGCCGCGTTGCGGGCCTCGCTGGTCTTCAGCCAGCAGTTGTTGATGCGGCAGTCCTCGCGCTCGCGCGCGCACTCGGCGTCGCGCTGGCGCACCTCCTCCTGCTTCTTGCGAAGCAGCATGGCGCGGCGTGCCGGAAGCATCCTCTCCTCCGCTTTCCGCCGGCTGCGGCGGAACCGCCACAGCGAGCGTGAGTTTGCGGCGGACGGTTTTGGGCCGTCCGTTTCCTTTGTCGGCTTTCGCCGGGCCTCGTTGCGACGAACGGATAACCCGTCCCGATTAGGAGCGGGTTACAAAGGACCGAATTTGAACGCCGCCGTCCGGCGCCGCTCGTGGGGCGCCGCTCGTGAGGCGCCGCTCGTGAGGCGGACCGCCTCCCCCGCGGCGCTTTTGAGAGGACGCGCCCACCGGGCCAGACTACGAGCCGACGGCTCGGCCCGCCGTCAAGGCGTCTTCCTGCTGAAACGGCACGACGGCCGTACGCTCGGCGTCCGCTTGGACCTGTTGAGCCCGGAGGGGGGCCCCTCCCAGCTGAGGGTTTCTTATTGTCCCCGATTGGGCTTTCTGAGTTTCCGCTTCCCCTTCTGGGATGCCAATGTGGATTAAATGATGAAAAGAAGTCTCCGTATGACCTCTTTTCACCTGTGGAGCCCTTTGGTGATCGGGGGCTGCGCAATAAACGTGACTGAGTCAACTTCTATTTGCAAACTTCCGAGTTAGACGCAAAACGTTTGAGCGTAGGAAGCATGGCCGCGAGGGGGGGGGGCTACCTGTGCGCGCATCCTTCTTGATCATACTGTCGGTGCAGGCGCACATGCATTTCAATATGCGTCTCCCATTTAAACAAAAAAAACAAAACTAGGAATGCCGCATGCTTGTAAGCAAGGCACTATCCAAATTTTGCCTTGAATTTGGTTACACAGCCAAATGGAGGCGCGCGCAGGCTCGGCTGCACTTCCGACGCGCGGGGGCTGTGATGCGCCTCGCCATACTTTCGGAGGGGGCAGACCTGCGGGACGGCGCGTTCACGTTCACTCGGTGTTCGACAAACGGCTCCGTTGACGTTCGTTTTGGCGTTGACGCCGGCCAGTAACGACTTCGTTTATCTCCTTCCGGCAGAGGGTTAAAAAGTCAAAGAAGATGAAGCGTGCGGCGGACTCACCTGGTCGAGGGGCGGCCTTCCTGCGGGTGAGCGGGCTGCTCTTCGGGCTCCTTTCGGCACGGCCGCCGCGTCGCCGGGGTGACGAGTAAACAGGGGCGCCGACGTCACGCGCGAGGCCAAAGACGCTCGCGAGCGTACGGCGGGAGCGCGCGGTCGCGTCACCGACTCGTTTTCACGCCGGCCTCTCGAAAAAGAGGCAATTCAAAGAGAAACGCGGCGAGGCGACGGAACGGCAAGCCCGATCGCCAAATGCGACATGGGAGCGGAGCAAAAGACGAAAGACTCTTCATTCGAGTCAAAAGAACAGCGACGAGTACAAATCCGAAGCAGCAAATGACAAACGCCGGAAGTGCCCTTGGAGAAGAATCAAAGGCGATCGGCAAACGGGCAGTGTGAATAAGAGGCTGGAGCCTATCGCGGCTGTCTGAAGGCAGGGGGCGAACCCGCTCGTTCGCGCGCAGGAGGGCGCTTCCGAGTGCCTGCTTTATAGTTCAACTCGACAACGAAAGAAAGCCCGGAAGATACGAACGTTTTCTTTTGAAAAAAATAAACAAAACGAAACATCGATCTATGACATCCACCCACGGGGCGACTATCTTTTATGTAATATTCTTTGAACTGGAAACGATCTAAGAATGAAATGGAAATAAAATGTTAAGTATTAACGTAAGATTATGACAGAAAAAAATCAAGTTTCCCCACTCCTGCAAATTAGACGCTACGTGGTGCATTCCCTGCTTTTTTCCCCCCTTTTTTTGCTATAGGGAACTACTAATCAAATGAGCTAGGTCACGCGAAACCCTACAAATGATTCCAAAAGGTGTTCATTCAAACGGGAAAAGAATCCAATCCCGGCACGGGCAACGTTTGCTTTTGGTTTGCGGGAGAGACCAACGATTGCAGTGGTTCTCCCTTCTCGTCCATTAAAATGCATTTGTGCGTACTCGGCTCTGCGTGACTTTTAACACTGAAATCATGAATTTTGCTTTGCTGCTGCTTCATCCATTTTTGTCATGAGCCTATGTTAACGTTTTAACATTTTATTTCCATTTTACATCGATGCTATTCCGGCGCTAGAAATGAAAATGTTGGGACGCTGAAATGAGTCCGCCTTCGAAGCAACGACAACAGAAGAGACATGCAATGATTTGGGCAAAGGTTTATTTCCATATGCTAGCACTGGAGAAGTAGTGATCATGGGGGGGGGGGGGTTGAAGGAAATGAACGATGGATGGGAAAGGTTGGGGTCAGACTGTAATTCTCCAACGTTGAGATGAATTGTAGCTTTAGCTTGAGAGGGACGTTCTTTAGTGCAGATCTCGAGACCGCGACGATGGCTGTGGTTTACGGGACTTCCATTTAACTGGAGCCTTTGACGCCTCTGTGGCACCCAGGGTCTTTTGGAGAGCGAATAAGGAAATGGGATGGATCGACAAGGTCCCCATGACCTCAGTTGTGTCGCCGGACCTTCTGACCATACAACACCGCCGACGAGTGGGAGTAAGATGTCGCTGGAGGAGTAGTGCTCAGAGACTCCGCACGAGTTATTTTTGGTCGGTGGACCCAACAGAAAGGACTCAAAATGGACTTTTTTTATTTCATGGAAAGACTAAAGCTGTAGTAAGGGACCGAGATGGACTTTCTGTCGCGTGACCAGTAACCTTGGCCACTATGATGCTAGCTGTGGCCTTGGCCTTTGTGAACCCAGTGTTGTCCGTGACCCTTGTTACCCCAAAGGTGTCCGTGGGCCTTGACGCGCCCGCGGCGACCGTGGCCCTTGTTGCCCGAACGCCGTCCGTGGCCCTTGGAGCCCCCGCGGCGACCGTGGCCCTTGTCGCCCAAACGTCGTCTATGGCTCTTGTGACCCCAGCGGTGTCCGTGGCCGTCGTGACCCCCACAGATTCCATCACTCCTGTGAGCCCAGCCATGTCCGTGGCCTCCGTCAACACAATTACGCCCATGTGCTGTCACTCCAGAAGTAATAATCATGGGTGGGGTAGGAGTTTTGGGAGACAGCGGTGTTGTGAAGACAATGGAAGGGGACAAAGCGGGGCTCTTTTTTCCCAGCGTTGGTACCAGAGAAGATTTAGAGAGTGCTTCTAAAGGGCAGTCCTTGTGACCCCAGCTCTGTCCTTGGCATTTGTGACCCCAATTAAGTCCTTGGCATTTGTGGAACCCACTATGTCCTTGGCCTTTACCACCCCCGCGATTTCCGCGACCCCAGCGACGACCGTGGCCCTCGTGATACCGTTGGCCACAAGTCACCTCTGCAGAACTGATCAAAGTTGGAACAGGAGTTTTTTCAGAAGGTGCTGCAGTCGAATCTTTGTCCGTAACCAAAGGTGGACTGAATTTCCTTGATGTTGAGACTGGGGAAGGCGTAGCGATCGATTCAGACGGAGGTCCTGAAGGGCAGCCTTTGTGATTCCGGCTGTGTCCGTGGCCCTCGTGACCCCGGCGACGTCCGTGGCCCTTGTGACCCAGGCGGAGTCGGTGGTTCTTGCTTCCCCAGCGGCGTCCATAGCCCATGTCATAACGTTGGTCACAAGCACTGTGTGTCATGACTGGAAGGCTAATCATCGGCGACGGAGCAGGAGGTTTTTTGGAAGGTGATGCAGTAACCTCAATGTAAGGGACTGAAGGTGGATTGTATCTTCCCAATGTTGAGGCTGAGAAAAATTGAGCAACCGATTTAGAGGGTATTTCCGAAGGGCAGCCCTTTTGATCCCAGCTGCGTCCACGGCCCTTGTGGCCCCAGCGGCGTCCTTGGCCCTTGCGACCCCGGCGGCGTCCGTGGCCCTTGCGATCGTAACGCTGGTCACAGGTAATATATCTTGTGTCTGGAGAAGTAATGATCAGCGATGGAGCAGGCGTTTCACCGGAGGGTGCCGGAGTAAACCCAATGTAAGGGACTGATGGCGGACCTTTTGGTCCTGATGCTGAGACGGAGGAAGCTGAAGAAACGGATTTAGGGTGTACTTCTGAAGGGCAGTCCTTTTGATCCCAGTGGCGTCTGTGGCCCTTGAGATCATAATGATGACCACAGCTACCATATGCCGTGTGTGGAGAAGTAAGGATCTGTGATAGAGTTTGTTGGGAAGGTGCTGCAGTAAAGTCAATGTAAGGAACTGATGGTAGGCCGTTTTCACCAGAAGTTGAGACTGGAGAAGATGTAGAAGACGCTTCAAAATGTTCGTCTGGGGGGCAGCTCTTTTGACGCCAGCTGTGTCCTTTGCCTTTGTGACCCCAGGGGCGTCCATGGCCCTTGCGACCCCAGCGGCGTCCGTGGAACTTGCGAGCCCAGCGGCGTCCGTGGCTCTTGTGACCCCACCGACGTCCGTGGAGCTGATTATAATGCTCGCCACAATCAAGATCAAATGTCGCTTCTGAAGAAGTAATAATTAGAGATGGGGCAAGATTATTTTCATAAGGTGCTGCAGTTGAGCCTTTGTACGGAACTGAAGGTGGACTATATTTTCTTGATGTTGAGACTGGGGAAGATGTCGAGATAGATTGAGAGGGAGGTTCTGAAGGGCAGCCCTTGTGACTCCAGCTGTGTCCATGGCCCTTGCGACCCCAACGACGGCCATGTCCCTTGTGACCCAAGCGGCGTCCGTGGTTCTTGCGACCCCAGCGGCGTCCATGGCTCCTGTGACCCCACCGACGTCCATGGAGCTGATTATAATGCTCGCCACAATCAAGATCAAACGTCGCTTCTGAAGAAGTAATAATTAGAGATGGGGCAAGATTTTTTTCATAAGGTGCTTCAGTAGAGCTTTTGTATGGAACTGAAGGTGGACTATATTTTTTTGATGTTGAGTCTGGGGAAGATGTCGAGATAGATTGAGAGGGAGGTTCTGAAGGGCAGCCCTTGTGACTCCAGCTGTGTCCATGGCCCTTGCGACCCCAACGACGGCCATGGCCCTTGCGAGCCAAGCGACGTCCAGGGTTCTTACGACCCCAGCGGCGCCCGTGGCCCTTATCATAACGTTGATCACAAGTAACGTATGTCACGTCTTGAGAACTAATAATCAGTGATGTAGCAGGAGTTTTTTCAAACGGTGATTCAATAAACTCACTGTAAGTGGCTGAAGGAGGACTATTTTCACCAGAGGCTGAGACTGGAGATGTAGAAGGCAATTCAGACATAACTTCTGGAGGGCAACTCTTTTGACCCCTGCGGCGTCCGTGGCCCTTGCGACCCCAGCGGCGTCCGTGGCCCTTGCGACCCGAGCGGCGTCCATGACTCTTGCGACCCCACCGACGTCCATGGCCCTTGTGACTCAAGTGACGTCCATGGCCCTCGTTATCATGCTTGTCACAAGTACTGTTTGGCAAGTCTGGTGATCTAATAATCAACGACGGAGCAGGAGTTTTTTCGGAGGGCGATTCAGTAAACTCGAAGTAAGGGACTGAAGGTGGTCTATATTTCCATGATGTTGAGAGTGAGGAAGCTGTAGAAGCTGACTTAGAGGGTACTTCTGAAAGGCAGCCCTTGCGACCCCAGCGATGTCCGTGGCCCTTGCGACTAGAGAGGTGTCCATTGCCCTTGCGACCCCAGTGTCTTCCGTGGCCCTTGCGATCATATCGCTGGTCACAAGTACTCTCTTTTCTGTGTGGAGCCGTAATTAGCAGAGATGGAGCAGGAGTTTTTTCGGAAGGCGCTGCAGAAAACTCAGTGTAAGTGACTGACTGTATTCTATTTTTTCCAGAAATTGAGACTGAGGAAGATGTAGAAACCACTTCAGAAGTTCCTTCTGAAGGGCAGCCATTGAGAACCCAGCGGCGTCTGTGGTCCTTGTCGTCATAACGCTGGCCACAAGTAGGAATATATGTTATCCCTGCGTTAGTAATGGTCAAATATGGAGCGGGGGTTATTTCGGCGGACGCTCCGGCAAACTTGATGTAAGGGACTGAAGTTAGACTATTTTTAAATGACATTGAGGCTGGGGAAGATGTTGAAAGCGATTTAGAGCGTACTTGTGAAGGGGCGCGCTTGTGACCCCAGCGGTGTCCGTGGCCCCCCCTGCGACCTGAGCGGCGTCTGTGTGCCTTGCAAACCAAGCGGCGTCCGTGGCTCTTGCGATCATAATGCTGGCCGCAGGTAATATATGTCCTGTCTGGAGAAGTCATCATCAGTGATGGGTCAAGAGTTTTTTCTGAAGGTGATGCAGTAAAGCCAAAGTGAGAGTCTGAAGGCAGACTAATCATTCCCGATGATGAGTCGGGGGAAGCTGTAGAGAGGAATTCAGAGGGCGCTGCTGGAGCGCAGCCCCTGTGACCCCAACGGTGTCCGTACCCCTTGCGACCCCAGCGGCATTCGTGGCCCTTGTGACCCCAGCTGCGCCCACGGCCCTGGTGATCCCAGCGGCATCTATGACTCTTGTGCCCATAACGCTGCCCACACATATGACCATATGTTGTCACTGGAGAAGTACTAGTCAACAGTAGAGTAGGGGCTGTTTGGGAAAGGGATGTCGTAAACCCAGCGCGAGGGGACGGAGGTGGACTCGTTTCAATCAAGGCCGGATATGTAGCAGGCGATTGGGAGGTTTGGAAGGCTTCCGATGGGCAGCCCTTGTGACCCCGGCGGTCTCCGTGGCCCTCCACAGAAATGAGCCCACACACTGGCCCAGAAGAGTTCATCTTGAGCAAAGGGAAGTCTGTCTGCATTTTTGAAGTGAGCGTTCCAGCCCGGGATGTAATCGGATTCGTTATCTGAGATGTTGCAGTCACCAGTGAATTTGTCCCAGGGATTGCAGTCAATTGGTAAATTGTCATGGGTGTTTCTGCCACTGGGAAATTAATCGGAGCCTGCCAATCTGCTCCGGTGACAGAAGGGGATTGTTCAGAAGCAATTGCGTTTGTTGCTATTCGCGGAGAAATTGTTCCAGGATTTGCTTTCACGGAATGAGGCATCACAGCAGCTGTGGACAGAGTTTCCCTTCTTGAGGTGAATGTTGTGGACTTGATTATAGTAGTATGAGCCAGACTGCTGATTTTTCCCTGAGTTGATGACTCAGACGGAGTGTGAGCTGTGGAAGGAGTTGTTTCTGAAGAGGCCGCTGTAGAGCCAATGGAAGAAACAGGAGCATAGCCAACAGAATGCGTGAGAGAGTTTGTCCTTTGTGTTTGCATCACCGGTAAAGTTGTTGCTGCAAACTTGGATGCTGTAGCTTGGATGGCAGTGTTTATCACTGGACCACTGGTTGATTCCAGCATCGCCGCATGACGCGGTGCTGTTGTTGCAGCCGGGGTTTTCAATGACAGGATTGCAGTAATTGGTGTCGGACCGATCTTAATTTCACGTGTTTCCATCATTGGAGAAATTTTCACGGGTGTTGCAGTCCTCAAGAAGGTTGCCCTATGAGCTTGGGAAGGTGTTCCAATCAATGAAGCAGGGTTGGATGGGATTCCAAAGCTAGAAACCCGACTACTAGTTTTGGGGGTTACTGTTAAAAGAGATGAGGATGGGGTGTGAAATGCAGAGAAAGTTGCCATTACCGCACGTGTTGCAGACGATGGAATCACAGCAACAGTTGTTCCAAGTGTTGCAGTCACTGTAGAAGTCGTCCCAGATGATGCAGTCACTTCCAAAGATGTTGGTGAAAACTCTGAGGCAGACTTTGCGAAACTCGATATATATGGGAATTCAGTAGTTGCAGCCCGACCACGAGCTGCTTTGAGTGTTGCAGTCTGTGCAGAAGTAAACGTCGGAACTGCAAAGGGCGTTATTCCTCCGAGATACGAGATTGCAATAGACGGCGCCCCAACACCAGATGATGTCATCAGTGAAAACATTTCAGGCACTGCAGTAAGTAGCACACTAGTCGATCCTCGGGAGAGAACTGCAGCTCTTGAAGACAATAATGTAGATCTGACAGTGCTGGTTGGAGTGACTGCGGAAGTTGTAGTTGGCCCTTTGGGAGTTGTCGCAAATGAAGCAAATGCAGTAGATGGCATGGCAGTGGCTGTAGTTTGACTTGTTTCGGGTATTGCCCTCAGTGGTGAACTGGTCTCTGGTTTTGCAGTCCCAGATTTTGTTGACGCTTGTGAGGGAATTGCGGTTACTGACGCGGATGTAGAAAGGACTGTGCTGGTTGGAGCCTGTCTACCACCCAAGTAAGTAGATGGCAGCGCCACGGAGGAACTTGTTGTTCCCACTAGGGACATGGCTAAGATTGTCGTAGACTGTCGTAGACCTATTTTTCCAAAAGCTGGCGTGACTTGAGGCGTGCTCAATGGAACAGTGGATGTCATGATTGAGGCAGATTTTGTGGACAGGATTCCATAGGTTGGAGCTGGAGGTTTGTGAGCTGCAGTCACTGCAGAAGTGATCCCAAGTGTTACAGTCCTTGGAAGAGTTGATTTTGGAGCTTGGAAGTGAGTTGGCTTTGTAGAAATTAATGTTCCAGGCGGCAGTGTGGCGGCGTGTGCCGGACTGCTGGTTGCTTCTGGAATAGCCGTCCCTGCCGGTCTTCCGGGTGTTACAGGTCCTCCTTTTATTTGAAATGTTGCTCCAGGTGATCCAGTCACTGGAGAAATCGGAGCTTGAGAGGGAGGAGTCATTCCTAAAGCTGTTGGTGCCGACAAGATTTTGGCAGTTTGAGCCCAACTTCTAGCTGGTCCAAATGTCGCTGGAAGTGCAGAAGCTGGCCCGGATGTGGCAGTTGTCGGACGAGTTGTTATTGGAGTTTGAGAGGGAATTGCAGTTGCTGAAGGGGATGTGAGCGGGAGCGCAATATTTGAGTCATAATGACTAGTTTTTCCTTCTTTTACCGTCACTGCAAAATTAGATGCTGAAACTGAAGGCAGAAATGTGAATCCTCTCCCAGGCATGAAAGCTATTCGGGGAGTCGATCCCGATGTTTCTGTCACAGGCGAAGTTGTCATTGAAGGTTGGTAGGGAGTAGTCCTTGCAGAAGCAGATAATGTAGACGGTATTGTGGTAGTTATATTAGGACTGCTGCTCTTTCCATGGATTTTTGTCACAGTAGATGTAAATCCTAGCGCTGTTGAGAGAGTCCTTTCTCTCCGATAGGATGCAGACTGGATCGTTCTAGGTGTCAGAACACTGTTTGTTCCGGTAGTTGCCGCCACTGTCACAAGAAACTTTGTCCGAGTTTGGGATGAACTTGCGCTTAATCCGAGTATAGCTGTGATTGTCATTTCGGGTGATCTAGTCACTGCCCAAGTTGTTCCAAATGTTGCAGTTATTGGAGAAGCTGTCTTTGGGACTTCAGGGGAAGTTATCGTTCCTAACTCAGATGTTGCAGGTGGGGCTTCGGTGGTAAAAGCATGACTACCGGTTATTTCTGCTGTGTTTGTCGCTGCGGAAGTAGATTCCGCAGCGACAGAGAGATCCATCGGTTTCGGATGCGACGGCGATAGGATCGCAGTTGGAGTCGGACCAATGTTCACCCCTGGTGTTCCAGTCCCTATAGAAGACGTCTCAGATGTCGCAAACGCCGGCGAAGTCGTCATGGCCGTTCGCGAGCGAGTTCTCGTTGTTGAAGTGGGTTTTATAGAAAGGACTGCAGTGGTTTGCGCTGGACTACTGGTTGTTTTGGGCGTGACTCCAAGTGCAGAGAGAACTTTTGTCGCCTGATGGCACACAGACAGGACTCCAGTCAATTCAGCAGTACCAATGATTATTCTAGGAGTAGATATCGTTGAGAAATCTGTCCCAGAAGTTACAGACCCCGGAACAGTTATCACAGAGGCAGTTGTAGTCACCGGAGAAGTTGTTGAAACTTTGATAGGAGTTGTTATCGCAGAGAAGATTTCTGTGATTGGAGCCGAACTAAGAATAGATGTGGACGTGGATCTCTGCCCTCCCAAGAAAATAATTGTACCTATGAAAGGTGTAAACAGGATTTTAGTTGTCGGAATACTGGCTGTAACATAAGCTGTTGTAACCGGCGTGGTTGGTGCCGAAATTCTGGTTATTCCAAGTTCTGCTGGTTTTGGAACGGATTTTCCAGCTAATCCAGTCAATGTAAGAGGTGTAGTTTGATCTTGTGAGGAGGTTGTTCCTGAAATGGATTCTGTAGACAGGAGATGCGTGAATGGAATCACACCAAGAGTTGTTCCAGGCATTACAGTCTTTAGAGAAATTGTCACATGTGTTGCATTCCTAGGAGGAATTGGAGCTTGAGAGTGAGTTCCTGGAGCAGAACCTGATGTAAGCAGTATTGCAGCAGTTGATACAGGGTGACTGCTTATTTCGGTGACTTCGGAAACAGATGTCAGAGCCTTGGGAGGAAGTATTGTCGCAGGAGTCATGCTAGCTGGTGTTGAAATCAAACTAATTGTTGTTCCAAGTGCAATAGTCTTTGCAGACGTCGCTCGGGACGGACTTGTCGCTGTGGACGATGCTGTGGACAGGGTTGCAGGGGATGGAGTCAGGCCACTGGTTGTTTCCTCTGCTACAGTCTCTGGAGAAGCTACCTGAAGAGTTGCAGAGGGAAATTTTGTTTCCTGACGGGACACAGACAAGACTACAGTGGATGGGGATACGCCATCGGTTGTTCCAAGCGTTGCAGTAATTCCAGAGGTTGTCACAGATGACGTAGCCCCTGGAGAAGTTGTTGGAACTTGTGAAGCACTTGCTCTTGCTAAAGTGCCTGTAGTAGGGGGGACTGCAGCGATTGGAGTCTGTCTACTAGTTGATTGGGGTGTGGCGATCACTGCGGATGTAGATATCTGAGCTCTCGAGAAAACTGTCATTCCACTGTAAAATCTAGACAGAATTTTAGTTGACGTTGGAACGTTGGTTGCTCCCATTGCTGCGGTTATCGGTGAAAACCTTCCGGGTCTTGCTGACATTAACAGAGTGTGGTCAAAAAATGTTTTACTTGATAATGTAGACCTCATTGATGCAGTTGGAGCCAGACTCCTGGGTAGGGCAAGTACGGCTCTATTTGTAACGTTTGTTCCAGGTAATCCGGTCACTGTAGAACTTGTAATTCCTGAAAAGGATGTTGTTGACGGGCTCGCGGTTAGTGGAGCCAAATCAGTGGTTGTTCTAAGTACTGCAGCCCCTGTAGAGGCCATCCCAAATGTTGCAGTCTCTGCATATGTTGCCCCAAGCTTTGCCGTTTCTGCATAAGTTGCCCCAAGTGTTGAATTTTTGGAATAAGTCGTCCAAGGTCCTGCAGTCAGTGCAGAAGTGGTCGTTACAGTTGCCTTTGCCGAAGTCGATGTTTGAGACAGAAATGCATTGGTTGGATGTGTACCGCTGTCTGTTTCAGGTGTTGCTGCCGCTGCAGACACAGACGCTGGCGTTGCAAAGGCAATTCTTCTGAAGCGGACTGTCGAGAGGATTGTAGTAGGCTCAGTCACGATATCGGTTGTTCCGCCTGGTGCGGGAATTAGCGAAAATGTTGCAGGTGTTGCCGACATTGATAAAGTAGCTGATGGGGCCTGGTAGGAATTTGCGGCTCTTGAAAATGTAGACCTGCTTGTGGGGATTGGAGACGGTCCTCGAGTTGTTCCAAGTACCGCCGGTGTTGGAGGAAATTTTCTTGCCGACTCAGTCACTGTAATAGTTCTAGTTGTAGCTCGGTGGGAATTGGTTATCTCTGAAGTGGATTTTGCAGACACGTTTGCAGAAGGGTGAGCCCAACGATCAGTTGGTGCAGTTGCTGTCATTGTCACTGAGGATGTCGTCGCGAGCGTTTCTGATACTGAAAAAGTAGCTCGTGTGAGAACTGACTTTTTAGAAGGTGAAATTGTAGACCAGGGTGCAGTAAGTGAAATCAGGCCGCTTGTTCTTAGTCTTTTCATCAATGGTGTAACTGTTGCCAGTGTTGTAGTCAGTGGGGCAGCTGTCCGCCGCGTTTCTGCCAATGGAGAAGTTGTCAGAGTTTTGTAAAGACTGCTTGTTGATGAAGTGGATTTTGCAGACTGGATTGCAGCGGTTGCGGCCAGACTACTGGTTGTTCCGCCTCTCGCTGTCACAGAAGAAGCGGATATTGGAAAGGGAACGGTCTTTCCTGGATCGGATGTAGACAGGACGGCATTAAAGCTGGGCTGGATACCGTCTCTTCCATCCTTTGCCTTTCTTGAAAAATATGTTCCAAGTGTTGGAAGCAATGGTGTAGCAGTTAGCAGAGTTTTGTAAGAATTGGCCGTTCCTGAAGCGGAAGTTGTAGACATAGTTGCAGCTGTTGGAGTCAGATGGCTGATTTTCCGATATTCTGCCATGACAAAGGAAGCGGTGGCCGAGGAAGAATTGGTGCTTCTTAATAAGAACCCGGACCTCATGGTCACAGCAGGAGACAAACGTCCGTATGTTCCAGGTTTTGTCGTCGTAGGAACCGTTGTCCCAGGTGATGCAGTCACTGCAGGAGTTGTAGTTGGCACTTGAGAGGGAGCCGTCGTTCCTGGAATGGATGGTATAGACTGATCCGCTCCGGCCGGAACAAGAGTACTGTTTCTTTCAATCGTTGGTGTTCCCGGATGGCTTGTTTCTGGTGTTGCTAACATGGAAAAAATAGACATGGTGGGAATTGCAGTCGCAGAAGGGAACATTGTAGACCCGACTGCAGCCGTCAGAGTCAGACTATTAGTCGTTCCAACCATCGCAGACGACGGAGAAGCTGTTTCAGATACTGCTAGAACTGGAATAGTAGAATTCTGATGAATTGAGGTTCCTAATGACGACATGGCACAACTGACTGCGGTGGTTGAGGCCAGGCCAGTGGTTGTTCCAAAAGGTGTCGCTGACATTGAGAAAGTAGACAGCTGAGTTTGGGAGAAACTTGTCCCCCTGATTGCTGCTGGCGGAGGCAGATTACTGGTTGGTTCAAATGCGATTGGCGTTGGAGAAGTAGTCGGAGCAGCAAGGATATCTAAGATAGCCAGAGGGAATATCCTAGTCCTCGTTACACCGGGTTGACCGGGACTAGTGCTTGTTTGAGTAGTTCCTATCAGTGTAGAAGTTTTAGCTGCCGCTGACACCGCAAAAGTAGTCGACGGAGCTGGGGTTGAGGTCGTTCCTGGAGAGGGTAAGTTCTTTCCAGCTGCCTGAGACCGATTTGTGGCCATTTGCGATGTTGACTCAGGGGCATCCGTTGAAGTGGTTGCTGTGTTTTTCAGTACGGGACTTGTGGGTGGTTTAGGAGTGCCCGTGTTGATTGTAGTTGGAGAAAATATAGTTGACTGCGAAGCGGACACGGTTCCTCCAGTTGAAGTCAGAGTCGGGGTAGCTACGGGCAAGGGACTCAAAGTCAGAGTGAATGTGGTCACTGCAGCTGCAGAGAGCGTAGCTGGAATTTCCTCAGTTGTGCTTTCAGGATTGGTTGCGCTGACTGAAGCAGTTGGAGTGGTTTTCGGTACAACGCTTACGAGTGGATCGGAAGTGGCTGCGGCGGTAGATGTATTTGTCAAAACTGAAAGCAAAGCACTAATGGTCCCGCGAGCTGTGGTCGTGGGCGCAGGACTGAAGGTTGAAAGCGGAACGTTCACATCGGTTGGGGATAGCGTCATTGAGCTTGCATCAGGCGCCGGTCCAGAAATAGTTGATGTGCTTCTTGCAGCAGTTGGAAATGACTTTGGTCGAGGATTTGCGATTGGATAAGAAGTGGCTTTTGTGGCAGTCGAGGTGATTGTGTGTAATTTGTATGTAGAGAACTTGGTGGGAGCTCCAGCGGTTGTGCTTCGACTATTGTTTGGGGTCAGAGCGGGGGTGGTGGTGGGCACAGGACCTACGGTTGAAAGAAGAGTGTTCACAGCGGCAGTGGTGGTTTCAGAAACTGAGGTCGAGGCGGCGGTGGCTATGGGTCCAGAACTGTTGGGAGAGGTAGTCTTATATGGAGGAGGAGTTGCGGGTACAGCAGTAGATGTCATGGTAGCGGCGGTTGTAGACGTTTTGTCTGCGGTGGGAGCTGCAGGAGACACTTTGGTTTGAGAAGGGGTTGAAGTTATTGTAGGCGGAGAAATTACTTTTTGAGGAAAATTGGCCATTATGCTAGGAGATGCTCCGATTGCGTTAAGTGCAGCTGCTGGAAGCATCGTCGTTGAGAGTCTTGTAGCGGCGGCGGCGGTAGCGCATCTGGTTGCGGGTTCAGGACTTGGAGCAGAAGTGGACATCACTGCAGGAGATGTGACGGTTGTTGGCATAGTTGCGCTTTCTGGACTAGTTGGCGAGTGCTTGTGCACTCCGGTAGCAGCAGAACTCACGGTCGCAGCAGAGGCAGTTCTGGGTCCGGAGGCGAACGGAACGACCGTCGTCCAGTTCGGCGGAGGTGTGAGTATAGCGAAAGGAGAGGTTGTGGCGGGGGCGACCGCGGCGGACGGGCTCCAAGCAAATTTGACCAACGCGGGAAATGTTATGGTTGGAGCAGGCGATGGCTGCGCGCTTTGCGAAAGGGCCTGGTTTGTTTTTGCTTCGAGACTTGTGCTTGGAAAGACTGAAAGAATCGCCCGTGCAGTTGAGGGTACAACAAGAGTAGCTGTCATAGGGGAGGCCACTGCCGGCGTCTCAGACGTGCTGACGGCGCTTGCGGGCACCGAAACGGATTTGCTCAAAGCAGACGTCGGCGTGACCACAGGGGGATACGTTACGGTCGGCGTAGAAAGGAGGGTCGTCGGTGACGAGGTCTGTTTTTTTGCGGAGTCAAGCCTAGCGGTCGGCGCAAGCGAGGCAGTGTTCTGCGCAGCTGCTGGAACAGTGGATAATGACGCGGCAGAGGTAGCTTTCGGCATCGTTGTCAGGGGCGGAGCCAGAGTTGTCACTGTGGTTCTTGGAAGAGTTTTTGCAGCTGATGGGCTTGCGCTTGGAGAGACCGTCGCAGCCCCCGGCACCGTAGTTCCGGGCGGAGATGAAGTCGAAGAGGTGGGTGCAGGTCCGATAGTAGGAGTTGGGTTCGGCACCGCAGTCGCGGTGGTCGAAGGAAAGGCCGTCGTGACCAATTCTGGAGATGTTGACGGAGTCGGGCCGGTTGTCAGTGTGGCCGAGGCCGAAGTGCTCACAGTCGCGGGCGGCGAGGCGATTATAGACGCGGCCGAGGGAGAAAGTTGACTTGAGGATGCAGTAGTCCTGCTTCCGGTAGATGCTGAGAGGTTCGAGTCGGCTGCGGGCGCAGAACTTGCCGGTTTTGCCCAAGTGTTTGCCCAAACCGACGGAGAGACCGCAAGACTCGCGATTCCAGTTGCGGAGGTGGTTGCGGGCACAGGACCTGTAGTTGTCGCGGATCCGGCAATCGCCACGAGGGGTGAGCCGGTTGTGGCCACGACAGGTGTAGAAAGCGCGGCAAAGGCCGGATCCGTCGCAAATTCGGTGGCAGTTGAGGCCGCGGTCCAGGTCGGCACAAGGACGGTCATCGGTGCCGGAGACGTGCTGGTCAGCGCCGAAGCGGTCGCGGCCAAAGGAGCGGTTAATGTTTTCGCTGAAGGAATCGGGCGGCTTTTTGCTATACGCCCTGCGGTGGAACGGACGGTCGCGGTGACGGGTGGACTCGCGGGTACAGCGGCAGGAGATAACGGACCGGCGTCTGCGCTCGTAGGTACTCTAGTTTTGGTAGAAAGCGGTCTTGCGGGAGGCGCGCTCCATGTGGGCGAGGATGGAGAAACTGCGGTTTTGGGCGGGGCCCCATCCACCGGCGCGGGTACGGGACTCGCGCTCGGTGAGACCGAGGTAAAGGCCGCTGCGCTCCTGCGTGCGTCGGACGAGGTTGTGGCGGGGGGGCCCGCGGGTATCCTGGTTTCGCTCGGCGCGGCAGGGAGCATCGCGCTCGCCGTCTTAGCGCCAGGCGCGACACCGGCCGTCGGCGCGGCGGCGGCGGGCGAGGCGGACCTTGCGGCCGACGCCCCATTAGTGGCGGCGCACGCCACCGGCGTCGTTTCCGTGCCGCTTGGCGCCGTCGCGTCCGAGCGCGCTTTTGTAGTCGCCGCCTGCGTCCGCGCAAGAGTGTCGCTGAAAGGCGCGCAGGCGGGAGCTGGAGAAGGTGAGGTTGGCCTTTTAGTTGTGCGAATGACCGGACCGGATTCGGGGCCGTCGGCGGCGTCTTCACTCTTGTCCTCGAAGAAGCGAGCGGAAGGAACGTCATCGTAACCCCACATTTCAAAAATGGCGGGGTCCCGATGGGAAAGCGCCCTCGCGGCAGTGGTCCCGCACGCCGGTCCGTGCTCGGAGTCCACCTCCCCTCGCGAGGATCTTGGCACAACTTTGCGAGGCCTCGCTGGCGCTCTCTTGGCGCAAGCCGCCGGCACGAGAAAGCCGAAATAAAAATCCGCCGTGGAATTCTGCAAAGATTTCGAAAAGGGTTCGACAAGTTCCGAGCCGCGCTCGGTTGACCCGGTTCGAGACTTCTTCCCTACCGTGTCGGAAGGGGATGACGGGCGCTCCCCGGCCCGCGCGGCGCCGACCCTCGGCGCTTTGGAGTCCGGAGGCGGCCGGGCCGGGATACGCGCGGCCCCGCGGAGGACGGGCGGCGGGCCCTCGCAGGAAGCCGGCGCCGCTCTTGCGGACTCCGGCCGACGGCCAAAACGAAAGAGCTCCGGCCGGCGGAAGCGCCTCCCGTCCGACACCTGCGGGGGAGACGGGCGTCCCGTTACGGCCGTCCGTCCGGAGAAGGGCTGGCAAAGGAGCCCGTTTTTAAATGGGCAACGGCTTCGGGAAAGCGCCGAGCGGCGATTTCGGGGGCCTGGTGGCAGCCTATCGTTTTCATGGCTTGGATTCAAACGTTTTTTTCCGGCCGGAGAACAAGGAAAGCGAGGGCCAAATTTGGGCCGACGGACATGAAAGTTTACCACCTCAACAGTTAGGCTCCGACTCGTCACTTAACGCTGTTCCAAAGGAGATGAAAAAAAAAATCAACTCGTCACTTAACGCTGTTCAAATCGAGATGAAAAAAAAACCCCGGATGCAAATCGAAAAACAAGTGAGGGCTGGGGCGCTAAGCTCTCAACTACATTAATCAAGCTCGCCAAACACTTGTTGCCCTTTGTTACGGGGGCGCGCGCGCTTCGCGTGCACGTACCGCCAGCCGGAGACGCGCGCTCCCGTGGGGCAGCGGCACCCGGCCGTACCTCCGAACGTCGGGCGGCGCCAGCAGCCGTGTTCCGTCTGCGCAAACGCCAACGCCGCATGGTCACGTGGTGACGTGGCGACACGGCGAGGGCGCGCGCGGCGGAAGCCACTCACCCGCCGGCCGCGCGAGCCGGGACGAGCGGAGCCAAAGTCCCGCGTCGCTGCGGCGGAACTGCGGCCGGCTCAGGTCCGGCTCCGGATCCGGAGAGGAAGCTTCCTGTCCCGGCGCTGACGCGCACGCACACGCGCAACGGGACTCGCGTCGGGTCGGGTCGGATCGCTATCGCTATCGCTTGCCGTTCCTACCTGCCGTAAGCTTCCACGCGGGCACCCGGAAGAAGGCCGGCGGGCGCCCGTCCGGCGCGCCCGGGCTGACCGCGGCCAGCAGGGCGAGCCAAAGCCAGCGAGGTCCCGACATGATCCGCTCGGCCAGGTCCGGCTTGAGCGGCGCCGCTCGGTTCCGTCCGTCCGGCCGGCTCCGCGGTGGGTGAAGAGGGCGAAGGAGAACGACGGCGCGGCCGCCACTTTTCAAAAGGAGCGCGTCTGCGCTCATTGGATAATTGCGAGCGGAAGCGGGGCCGACTTCCGCCGCGGCCGCTCGATTAGGTACCGGGGAGGGAACGAACGGCCCGGCCCGCAAATGGGTCGAATACCGGACGGTTTTAGATGTCATGCACAGACAATAAAAGAGAATCAAGAAGCTGACGTTGCCCTTATGCCGTTTGGGACGGTAATAAAAAAAGGAGAAACAAGCAAGATTGGGCCCACTCGCGGCACGACAATCGGTCGTAAGCGCCGGTATGCTTGTGCTTCCGTTGCCGTTTGGCGACGCATTGAACATAGGACTACGTATGCCGCATTTAATTTTGACTTCAACTATTCGGCGCCGACTGGCAATAATAGTTCACGGCCCTGCAAATGATAAGACGTGCGCGCGCGTATTTCAAGCTCTTTAGCGGAAATGATTCCAAAAGGAAAGCTTGCGTCGGCGAACGCGAGGAAAATCTTTGATCTATTGATTTCTTGGGGGGATACGAAAGAAGAGCGACGGACTTGGCCGACGGCCGAAGCGAAAGAGGCGCCGAGTCGGGTCGCCTGGCGACCGCCGCAACCCGATCGGCGGCGGCGCGCTCCCATAGTAAAAGGCGTCTTGAATATTTCATCCCGCCCGGGCCGAAGCGGCGCACGCGCGACGGGATCGCCGCCTCGTCTCAGAGAAGCCTTCGCCCCCTCGGACCGCTTCTGGGGCGGCCCGAAAAGGTCAGGAAAGCGGGCGGGCCGCTCGGCCGGCGCCGGGATCCCGGAGGGCTGCGTCGGCGCCTTTTCCGGGGAGCCCCGCAAACCGAGAGAAGAAGAAATCCTCGCGGCGCGTCGTCTCGCTTTTCCACCCTAGCGGCGGCGGCGGGCGGGCGGGCGGATGGCGGAGGTCCGAGCCGCGTGAGCGGATGGCTTTGTCGGTGAGCGAATGGCCGCCGGCTGTCGGGACGCACCCGCTCCAATGTATAATCTTTCTGAAAAAGCCCCCCCGCGGTGGGGCCGCGGACGGCGTCCCGGCCCCGCGCTGCATCGTGTGCTTCGGCCGCTACGACCTGGCGGCGCGCCTGCCGCGCCGGCTGCACTGCGGCCACACCTTCTGCCAGGCTTGCGTCAAGCGACTGGACGCCGTCATCAACCAGCAGGTCCGCCTGGTTTGTTGCTTTGCGAAGCGGAGGACCGAAGCGCCCGTTCCGCTCCCGGCGTTCCGCTCCCGGCGTTCCGCTCCCGGCGCTCGCGCTTCATTTGGGCCGTACGCCCGCTTGCGCCCTCAGGTGTGGATCCCGTGCCCTCAGTGCCGGCAGAACACGCCCCGTCCCCGCGGGGGCGCCGCCGCGCTGGACCTGGACCTTGCCTGCTTCCTGGCTCTCAAGACGCGGGGGGCGGAGCCCGACGCCGAGGGCGCCCGGCCGCCGCCCAAGGACGTCGGCGGCGGGGCCGACGGCGGCCTCGCCCGGCCCCGCTTTCATCGCCGCGCCCGCTGCTGCGAGCCGCTCTCCTATTGGCTGTGCTGCTGCTGCTGCCCGGGGCGAGGCTGAAATAAGGGGCGGGATCTACCGTCTCCTATTTCCCGGGCACCGGCCGATACGAATCAGGAGAAACGACAGAACCAAAAAGGGGTGAATTGTATCGGAAATAAATCGGCACGGACAGGGAATTTGTTTGTCAGTTTGTTTTGTCGATAGAGCAAATCAGCAAGGCAATTCTGCAAAGAACGTGTGAAAATAATGATCCCCATTTATAGAGGCCTTCCCCAAAAAGTTGGCGCTATCCCCGATACGGAGATGCGCCCGAACACGACCGTTTCAGTTTTGCGGGCGCGAGACGGCCGAGTCCGCTCTGGCGCCCTCCCTCCGGAAAGGGCCTCCGCCGAGTCCCGACACGGAGACCGGAAGCGAACCGGCTCCGGAAAAGTCCGAAGGGGGGGTCAGACCCCGCCCAGGCCCTGGCCCACCCGGACCGTTTGCCCCGGCTCCACGCTGAAGGCGAAACTTTTGGGCGCTTCGAAGAGGACCACCACGGTGGAGCCCAGGTTGAACTCGCCCACCGCCTCGCCGCGCCGCAGCGCCACGCCCCCCGGGCCCGGCCCCGCCGCGTAACGCAGGTCGTGGAAACGCCCCTTGCTGTCGCCGGCCGCGTTTGTCCGCAGCTCCTGAAAGCGGCACAGAGGCGCGCGCGTCAGAGGCGTCGGCTCCTCCCCCTTTGTTTTTCCCTTCCCGCCCCCGGGCCGCCTCGGGAAAAAAAATCATCCGACGCCGGAGCTACGACGGCCACTGACCCGGTCAAAGTAGATGCGGATGGATCCCACGTTGGTGGCGCCCACGGCCGTCAGGGAGAAGAAGCCGTGGCGCCATCGGCCGCTGAGGGCCACGCGCTCGTTGAGGCAGAAGAGCGCCTTGACCCGGCCCGCCACGCCCGGGCTCACCGACAGCAGCGAACCTGAGGCGGGCGGGCGGTCGTCGCAGAAGGTGCGCCAACGGGAGACGCGCCCTTCGCTTTGGGCTCCGACGCGCGGACGGCGACGCGGCGCGTCATCTGCGCAGGAGCTACTGCGTGAAGAAGCCAGCCAAAGGGAACGGCGCTCCTTTGGGTCGGCCGGAGACCCGGTCACGTTTAGCGCCGGGCTCGGACGCCGGTTGGGTCAAATCGATCGGACGGCGCGTTTCGCCGTAAGATCCGGTCCCATCGAAGAGCGCGCCGGCACCGCTACTTTTCAAGGAGTGCGGCGAAGCGCTAAGAAGACCGGACGTAGTGGTAGCCATTTTGGAAAAAGAGGCAGGAGGGATCGATTGTTCGGAATGCAAGGCCGATGCCCGGCGCCCCCCGCCCACAACCGCGACGGAAGCGCGCCGATGCCGAGGCGTACGCCGGTCGTGGTTTTGGTCTCTTTTTTTCTTTGTCGTTTTGCGGGCCGGTTCCCACCCGCCGCCGCCGGAGCCTGCGCGCGCGCACCGCTTTCGGCGGTAAACGTCACCCAAACGCGCGCGGGAAGCGCCCACCTGCAAAGTGCCGCCTGAGCGCCACCGTCCAGTCGGCCGGCGAGTGGAAGCGATGGTAGTCGCCGGGGGCCAAGTACACCACCACGTGGAACAGGTCGTTGTCCGGATTGGTCAGGAGGCGGTCCCGGAAGGATCCCGGCGGCGGCGGCGGCGGCGGCGACTCGGCGCACGCGGCCGCGCTCACTGCGGGAGTGGCATCGGGACTTTAGTGGGCGGGCATCGCACAGGTCGGTCTTGCATCGCACAGGTCGGTCTTGCGCGGCCGTCGGCGGAAAGGTCCCTTTGGCGTCACGCCCGGGGCGGGGCGGGGCGGGGTTAGGGTTGTGGCTGGATCTGGAGTCGCGACAAGAGTCACCTGCGCGCCGCGCGCGTCCATCTTGGGGCCCCAGGAAGTGCTCCAGACTGTACGTGACGCCCTTGACTTGCTCCACCTCCGAATTCAGCACGCGACCCAAGTGAAGGACCTTGCCGTCCGCCGGGCACACCTGGCGCGGCGCCGCCACAGCGGCTCGTTCTCTGTTTGCGTGCGGCCGAAGAGGGAGCCTTACCAGGCAGGAGGCGGCGCACAGCGGCCGCGCCGACTCTTTGAGACGGCGCCGGAAAAACTCCCCCAGATTGCGGTAGTGACTCAAGTCTTCCACCGCCGCTTCCTATCGGACGACAGGCGGCGCGCGGCCGACCGCTACAAGCCCGCTCGTCTGCGCGGGTGCGGCGCGGGGTCCCACCTGCATGTTGACCCCGAAGGTCCAGATGTAGAGCGAGTAGACGGGCTTGCGAAGCCACGTGGGTAGCTCCGCCCCGTTGACGCGGCCCCACGCCCGGGACAGCAGGCGAGTGGGGAAGGAGCGGTACAGCGCCACCTGGGGGAACGGAGCCGCGCGTGAGGCGGCGGGGGGAGCCGCCCGCGGCGAGTGGCGGACGCGGGCCGTCGGCCGTCCGCGCCAGTGGGCCGAGTCGCGGCCGCCTAATTCCGCAGGTGCGGTCTAAATACGGGCCGCGCCTCTTCAAAAAGTCAGGGCGGGGAGCGAATGGGCGGAACGGCGGCGGATACTAGCGGCGGGGACTCGTAAACTGCCCCCCCGCCCCCGAGCTTACGTCGTCGCCGACGGCTTTCGCACCTCGGGCCGACCCGAACGGGTCAACGGGGAGCGGAAAGAACGTGCGACCGGACCGGAAGGAGATGGCGTTCCCGCCCGCCCCCCTCGCCAGAAAAACGACCTCGTCGTCTCCCTTCCCGTTTGCGGTTTCCCAAACGTCCGAGGTTGCCTGAACCCAACACCTTTAAATGTGTCCCAATCGCGGACGTGTCGGGGACGCTCCCCGGAGCGAATCCCTTGAAGTGAACCGGGGAGCGGCGAGCGGGTTAGCGCTGGATCAAGCGGAACTAGCATCACGTCGCATCGACGGGGGCGCAAAAACGTGACGCGAGGGGACGGGGGCGCAAAAACGTGACGCAAAAACGTGACGCGAGGGGACGGGTCGCAAAAACGTGACGCGAGGGGGCGGCGCCGCTTTTGCCTAACCTGAATGGCCTCGGCCTTCCTCGCACTCCCCCTCCCCCTCCCCGGCCGCGGCCCGGTAGGTCTCACCTGAGTGGGCGTGGCCAACGCGGGCGGACCTCCGTCCTCAAGGTCCCGCCCCTTGTAACGCCGGTAACCATAGTAGCCGCCGCCCGTCACCAGCAGGACGGGCAGGGGCCGGGGGCGCGACAGGAAAGCTCGACCTGACGGAAAGGAGACGCCCGATCGGCCCTTTGTCCGACCCGCCTCCTTTTAAGGGCGCGAAGTGAAGAAAACCGCAAAGCCCGACTCACCAGAGGTAAAGAGGCGTCGCCGGTTGCAGCTCGCAGCTCCGATTCTGAAAGAGTTCGCGTTAGCTTCCGACATCTCAGCGGTCATTTCCGCTCTTTGCCCGTTGCATCAGCGTCAGAAAAGGCGTGAGCGAGCATTTTGTTGAGTGTTTGCGCGTGTCCGATGTGAGCGCGCGCGCGCACATGACAACTCGTGCGCCATTTGACATATTGTTACGATTCATTTGGCGTTGTTTTGCTCTGCGCTCGCGGTAAAGTGTGCTGCACTTTTAAAGGAGGCGACGGGACCTGACCGCGCTCGCCAGACCACGTGACCCCACCTGCTCAGCACAATGTTTATCTACAACCGAAAGCCCTTTTGAGTGTTTTACGTCATTTGGTCACCAAGTACAAGAAGAAACCGAATCGAAAGGGCGTCGGGGAGAGGCTCTATTACCGACAGCTTTTTAGCGTCGGGGAGAGGCTGTATTACCGACAGCTTTTTGGCGTCCGCGCGACGTCGACTACGGAAAGAAAGGAGGACGCGAGCCCGCTCGCGCTCGCCCGTTCGACGCGTCGCAACTTCAAACGTCCCATCGTCCGTCAGGAGAGCGGAAACGTCGAAAAATCCAAACGCCGTACCTGCAAATCTTGCGGCCGCACGCCGTCCACAAGGACGCCGCCATCTTGTGTGTACGGAAGTGACGTCAGATGACGCGGCGCGACTTGCGGACGCGAACGATTCTCGTTGAGTTCGCCGATCGATAGCGGAGTCGATGCCGCGCGTCAATTCGGACACGTATTGAGGAAATACTTCCAGGTAGGAAGAAAGGAAGCACAGCAATCTTGACGTTGATTCGCCGACTTACATTTCATTTCACAAATTCCTTCTAAAAACCGACGTCGTTTCTCTCGAGTCGAAACTCGTTTCATC
This sequence comes from Hippichthys cyanospilos, assembly GCF_059441005.1. Taxonomy (NCBI): domain Eukaryota; kingdom Metazoa; phylum Chordata; class Actinopteri; order Syngnathiformes; family Syngnathidae; genus Hippichthys; species Hippichthys cyanospilos. Next base: position 19,443,895 of record NC_142383.1, on the reverse strand, counting down.
TTTGCATCAATGAAACGACTGGCCACGTTCAAGTTCGCCTTTGATTTATTTGACAATCTTCCCGTTGAAAGGATCGCGGCCCGATAACAAAAACAATTTTTTGCAGGGTGTCGCCGTCGTCACAGAAGCGCGCTCTTGGCGTACGCCAGCAAACAGAGCGATTGGTTGAAGGACGCGGCCAGCTCCGCCCAGCCCGCCTCCAGCCGCCGGGACAGCGCCGCCAGGGCTTCCGCGGCCGCCGGATCCTCGGCCAGCGAGCGCAGGTGCAGCTGTCAGCGGGACGGCGAGATGCGTTCAAAGCTGATCGGCCGCTTGAAAATCCCCCCAAATCCCCCAACCGCGAGACGGCGAGCGTCCCGTCGTTTTCGCTCCGGTCGACCATCTTGCCCGCCGCGAGAGGTGAAAAACGGCGACGTTCCCTGTCATTTTTGGACCGCGAGGCGCTACTTGGCCCCGGAGATTTCAAAAAGACGCTCGGCGGCTTTTCCGAAGCCGTCGGTTTCGAAGCGCGCGATTCGGGAGCGGCGAGGTCACCTTGAGGAAGAGCGACAGGTAGGCGTAAGCCAGGTCAAAGTCCCGCCCGCCGGCCAGCATGCCGTCGATCGTGGCGATGAAAGCCAGCATGAGGCTGCCGGCTCCGCCCCCCTCCGGCGACAGGGCGGCCAGCTCGGCCGACGCGGCCGACGGGCCCAAGGTCTTCAGCAGCTCCGCCGGAACGCCGACTGGGAGGGGGAGGGGGAGGCGAGCGTTTCGAAAAGGCTTTCAAAGTCCCGCCGCGCGCCGGCGCACTCACACGAGCCGGCGTCGAGACCCGCCTCCAGAGCGCGGGCGAACTTCGACCTCTGCGACGGCGGGCCGCGGCTCCACACCTTAGACTGACGCGCAGAGACATGCGGAGGACCGTCCGGGACTACGGGGAGGCCGGCGTCCGCTCACCTGCGTCTCGTCTCGGCGCGGGACGGAGAAGCGCGGCGTCAGGCCCGGCACCGTGGGCAGGAAGAAGGGCGCCGCCGCTCCCGCCGCGACCGGCGCCGCCGACGCTTTGTTTCTCTTCTGCAAACAGCCCGCCGAGCCGGCGTTTACTCATAGCGCCCGCGTCTTTTAGGGGCGTGCCCCAAAATTTAAAAAAAAAAGAAAAAAAAAAAAAATCGCCCCTCTTCGGAACCAGGACTTTCATGGACCGCCAAAACTCCCCCGACGGACCCGGTCGACTTTTTGAACACGGGCTCGCTTTTACTCGGCAGTTTTGAAATTGGAGTTAGGGTTAGCGTTTCCGCCGGGCCCCGAAAGGCTCCCCGCGCGGTCGACTTGACGTCCCGGCGCAGGGGGGCGAGCCGCCTACCTTGATGGCGTCCAGGCTCAGCAGATGTCTCCATCGGGACTCGGGCAGCAGGGACAGCGTCGCGAGCTCCGCCCCCAGCCGCTCGGCCGACGCGTAGGCCTCGCCGGGCCCCTCCTCCTCCCCCGCGGCTTCTTCCCGCTCGTCCTCCGGGGCGGCGCCGCCCAGCGGGGTCTCCGCCTCCGGCCGATAGTCGGCCGGGAGCGGGCGGAGTCCCACGGGCCCGCGCAGGCTCTTATTGGTCCTGGGGAGGAGAGGGTGAAGGCGCGCGTCCGAGCCGAGGGGCGGGCGGCGGGCGGGCGGGCGGGCTGCTGACCACAAGCAGATGGCCAGGCTGTCCACGTGCGACGTGGCCAAGAAGTCTCCGGTGGGGGACATGGACACGGCCGTCGGCGCCGCGCCCACCAGGAAGCAGTCCACCAGGCTGCGGGCGCGCCAGCACGTTGGGAAGGGAGGGCCCCGTTCAGGCGGCGGCGAGGGGCGAGGGGCGAGGGGCGGGCTCTCACCTTCCGGAGGGGAGGTCCCACGTGCGCAGCGTGCAGTCCATCCCCGCGCTGATCAGCCAGCGAGCGTCCGGGCTGAACGCCTGCGCCGGGAAAGGGAAGACGCGCTGAGCGGCATCTTGGCGGGCGGCCCTTGAGGACCGGCTTCGGAAGCCCCCCCCGCGCCATTCGCCCGGCCGGAACTTGTGGTTTTCGCTTGCGTTCGGCCGGCGGGGGCAAAAAGCGTTTGCCGAACGCGCTGCGGCAGGTAAATCCGCTCACCATGTCGTTGATGCCGCCGCGGTGCCCGGCAAACTTGCGGACCGCGCGCCTGGTTTCCACGTCCAGCACCAGCAGCGTGAAGTCGTCCAGGGCCGCGGCCAGCATGCCGCTGACGAGAAAAGAAGAGAAAAGCCTTATGGCCCGGAGTGGCACTTTTCTCCATGACATCCCGCGCTCGCAGTCACGGTCCGCGTCACGTTTTTATGGTCCGGCGCGGCTTACGGCGGGAACGTTTTGGCGTCACCTGTCCCTGTGGAGCTTCACCGCGGCGGGCGAGGCGGGGAGCCGCACGGCCTCTTCCAACCGCCGGCTCTTGAAGCGCCAGAACTTGAGCAGGCCGTCCGAGGCGGCGGTCAGGACCAACTGATTGAGCGCGTCGGCGGCCACGCCGCGCACGGCGCCGTCGTGAGCTTGGGGCGGAGGGCAGCGTCAGAAGGACGGCGGGCGGGGGCGGGCGGGGGCTGGACCCGCTCACCTTTCCGCGGGTCCCCGTAGCAACCGCGGTGAAGCCCGGACTGCAGGTTGTAAACGTCCACGCGGCCGCACGAAGAGCCCACCAGCGCAAAGTTGCCGCAGGAAGTCACGTCCAGCGCCTGCGGGAGGACGCGGGAAGCCGTAAGCGGCGAGGCGCCGTACGCGGCGAGGCGCCGGAATGTCAGGGTTACCGTGGCGACGGCGCCGCGGGCGGCGCCCTCCGGAGGTTTGAGCCGGTGCGCCCCCATAGCGCAACGCCGATAGTTCCAGGTGGTGACGTCCGGGCGCCCGCGGTGGCACGCCACGATGCCGTCCCAGTCCGACTGGCGGGCCGCGGCTGCAAAGCGCCAACGTAAAGACGGCCAACGTAAAGGCGGCGAACGTAAACGTAAAGGCGGCCAACGTAAAGGCGGCGCCCGGCAGCTCGCCCGGCGGCCGGCGGAGCGCGCGCCGACCCGAAGCCAAGGCCGTGATGGGAGGCAGTCGCAGGTCCTCGTGCGACGGGTCCTTCTTCTTCTTCTTCTGCTCCTTCTTTTTGTTCAGCGAGCCTGAGCCAAAAGAAACACTTGCGCTCAAAACAAACGGTCGCGCGCAAAAAAAGACCATTGCCATGCAAACGCACACAAGTCGCGCGCGTTATCCACGCGGAAAGGCAACACACAAAGAGCCGCGCCCGGCGCTGGGACGCAATCGGGTGGGCGGAGTCGCACCGTGTCCAAGGTTCTTGTTGTGTCTGTCGTGGACGGTGGAAAAAGACCGCAGCGTCCCGTCTTGGCCTGCGGGGGGAGACGATTACCCCGAAGCCGGGCCCAGCCGGGCGAGGCCGGCGCCGCGCCCGTCCTCCCCACCGACCTGCGCTGAGGATGTTTTTGCCGTCGTTGCCATAGTGACAGATGGCGGCAGGCGGGGCGGCGTGGCCCTGCCGACTTCTCAGCAACCTGGCGCCGCCCCCTTCCCGGTCGAGGATCCAGACCTGATCAAAGAGGCGGGGGGAAGGCGTGACGTGAGGTCGAGCGGCGGCGGCTTGGCCGCGGCGGGAGGCCACCTTGATGGCGTTGTCGGCGGCGGTGGTGACGAGAAGCGGCTGGCCGTGCAGGAAGCTGGCGTTGACGGCCGTGGCGTGGGCGTGTCTCAGCTGAGCGGCCAGCTGCCGGCGCTCCAGGTCCCACAGGGTCACGTGACCTTGAGGGCTTCCCGCCGCCAGCGTGGGCGGCCCGTCTGCCGGGGGGCAGGGGTCGCGCCTTCACCGGGGCGCGAGCGCGCGCGGGCGGGCGGGCTGACGGGGGGGGGGGGCGGGCTCACCTGTCCTGAAGGCCAGCGACGTGACGGGCCCCCAGTCCTGCGCGAAGGCCATCAGCGTCTCGTCCGCTCGGATGTTGTGGATGAGGATGCGGCCCGTCGCCGTGCCGACGGCCACCACGTCCGCCGCCGGGCTCTGTCCCGTTCACGTCGCGTCATTAGCCCGCTTTTTTTTTTTTTTTACTTTGTTTTCTACCCGTTCGCTAACGTTGTTTAGCCTTCGACCTTTTACCGCAAAACAAAAAAGGGATTTGTGTGGCACGCTCACCTGCTGCAGCGCACTCACAGCCGAGGACCAGCCCGCAAACGTGTACAACAACTTGCTGCGCGCACACACACACACACACAGAAATGGATCAGCGCGACGGTTGTGGCGGCGGGAGCGGACACACAAATTTCACGTCAAAATCTCGGTGGACCCGTTGGGCGGAGAAACATGACGGGGCGGGCGCGCGGGAAAACAAGCGCCGGCTCGTGGGCGGGCGCGCTAACCTGGTCTTGACGTTCCAGAGCTGCAAGGCGCCCTGGGAACTTCCCAGCAGGACTTTGTTGAGGTACGTGCTGGGGTGCATCATGGCCGACACGTCAAAAGTGGCGGGGTCGAAGGTCAGCTGCGTGTACACGTCTGCCACGGGAAGCGGCATCGCGCGCACGCAAACGCACAATGAAAAGCCAACATCCCGGGACGGGCGGGAGGCGAGACCGAGGGGCGACGCCGAGCTCCGCCCTCACCTCCGCTCTCCACGTCCCAGACCGCCACCAGCCCGCCGCCGTCGGCCGAGATCAGCTGGTCGCCGAAAGGGAGCAGCAGGCGCACTTCCCGTTTGTGCCCGCGGTAACGCATCACCACCTGCGCCGAGAGAACGGAGAGAACGGGGAGTCCGGGCCCCGCCCGTCACGCCCTCCCGGCCCGTCACGCCCTCCCGGCCCGTCACGCCCCCCGGCCCGTCACGCCCTCCCGGCCCACCTCTTTGTTTTTGGCAAAGGCGTACACGTCCGAGCCCGCGGCGGCGAAAGTCAACATCCTGTCCGCCGCCACGCACGTGATGTCATCCCGGAGGCCGTTACCTAGGCGACGGCGCGCCACACGCCGTCAGCCGATGGGCGCCCGAGCCCAACCGAACGCGACGGAGGCGATACTCACTGATGGCCACGATGCCCAAACGGTTCACCTGAAGCGAAACGGAGAAAAAGACCTTGACCGCCGACCGAACATTTGAAAAGCTGCGCAGTCCGACGGGGTCAAAGGGCGGGAGCGAGGGAGGGAGAAAAACGCGGCAGGCAGGCAGGCAGGCAGGCAGGCAGGCAGGCGGAAAGCAAAAGCTCGCTGGCTGAAGGCGAGGGAAAACGACGAAGCGCAAGGAGGGGGGAGGAAGGAGGAAGGCGGAAAGTGGCGCAAAGCAGGAGCACGAAACGCGAGGAAGCGGCGCGGGAAGGAGGGAAGCGAGACGCAGAGCGGGAGGGAACCACGCGAGAGGGCCAGGGAGCGGCGTGGGAGGGAGAGGAGAAATGGAGTGAGGAGAAAGCGAGGCGCGGGTCGGCAGGCCGACGGGCAAGATGCCGAAGCGGCCTAGGGAGGAGCAAGGGGCCCAAGTCTTACGTTGTAGGTGTGCAAACATTTTCCCACCGACGTCACCAGGTAGAACTCGCGATGCTTGCCATGGTAGCGGAGCGCGTGCGGCACGTGGTTGCAGTAAAGTCCCAAAAGCCGGAAGCCGCTAAACAAACAACTTCCGCCTCCTCCCGCCATCGGGGCCAAACTGAGCCGGGGCCCAAAGACGACCCAACGCGAACGTCTCGACCGCAAATCCGCGCCGACAGCGCAAACTCCGTCCGCTCGAGGGGCACCGAGAAGTCGGAACCGGAGCGGGCCTCCGCGTAAAGTGTCCGTGCGGGAACGTCGCGCCGCCAAACCAAAGTTCCGCTCGCGCCGACGGCCCGCCCCGCTCGAAGCGCACCGGCCGGAGCGGGCCTCCGCGAGAAGTGTCCGTGCGGGAACGTCCCGCCGCCAAACCAAAGTTCCGCTCTCACAGAATCACGTTTGGATTCGGGAGGATTGGCGGAGTCTAGAAACGGAGGCCCCGCTAAACAAACCCGCAAATTGCGTTTCCGGTAAATTGCGTTCTTATACTCGGTCGGTCACTTTGGCTTGTTTCGCTGGAAGGGAGCGCCTTGCCATGCGACGTCGGATGCCATTTTCGAACGTCTTGGTCTCGCGCCAAAAGGAATTTCTCCGTCCGCGCGTGAGGACGAAGCTCACGAAAAGCTCCAAATTGGGGGCGGGCGAAAGCAACGTTTGCGGACACGGTGCGACCGTGCCGCCGGCCAGCAGGTGGTGCCACCGCTCCGCCATGATTGACGAGCCGGGTGAGGGCCGAAACACAGCGAGCCATCAGACAGACACTCTTCCGGCCAGACGTTTATTTGTGAGCGATTGGATGAGAAAACGTCCTCCGATTTGCTTTTTGCTCCTGCTCACAGGCACACGCTCTGCATGACGTGCAAAAAGCCAAATCGCCGCTGGTGATGGCGCGGGAGGTCACTGGGCGCAGGCGCCGTGCCGCGCGTCGGCGAAGACGAAGAAGGCCAGCGAGAAGGCGGGAAGTTCCAGGCGCCCCGAGGCCGGCCGGCGGCGCCCGCGCAGCCGGGGGAGCGCCGGGCCCGACGGCGCCAGCGGGACGCCGTTCAGCGTCACGCGTCTACCGGGGCGACAAACGTGCGGCCTCAGTCTCAGTCACAAAACATGCATTTTTTTCTCACGCTTTGAAGAAAAAAGAAAAAAACAAAAAACGCGCGAGACAAAGTGCGGCGTTCGGCCTCGGATACCTGGACAGGAGTCCGTCCCGGCCCGGTCGGTCGGACCGCAGCACAAAGGCGTCCACGCCGCCGCCGTTGCCGGCCAGCCACCCGGGTACGCGTACCTTGGCGGCCATTTTGTTGAGGTTGAGCGCGAAGAGCGTGACGGCGCCCTCCGCGTACCTGCCGGGAACAATTTGGAGGACCCGGGCGTCAAAGGTCACCTACCGCGTAGGCGGGTCAAAGGTCACCTACCTGGGCGCGGCGGCGCAGTGCAGGTACAGACGAACGCGGGCGCTTCCCGAAAAGCCGTCGGCGCTCAGGACGCCTCGGCCCACCGCCGTTTTGTGAACCAGCGTCAGCCAATAGTCCTGCGGAGGTAAAAGCGCACCCTGGGGCCGGGCCGGGCCGGGCCGGGCCGGGCCGGGCCGGGCCGGCAGAAGAAAGCTCTTACGGGAAGAGGGTCCAGACGCTCGTCCAGAAGATGATACGCTCCCGCGCCAATCAGAACCTGCCGCATCACCACCGACACGCCCGCTTTGGCCGCCACTCCCAATTTGTCCAGCCACCTGAGCGTAGAATACGCAGGCGCTAAGGGATGCGCGCTAGCTTGACCCGCCCGCAGCACAAAAATAGGGGGAGCGTTTGCCACGATTTTGCTAGCTGCGCTCCACGCTAAAATACGGCTAACGCCGCGCCAAAGCTACGATAACGATTCGCAATGAACGCAAACGGGAGTGCAGCTAGCTATCCCTGCTCCCCACGCTAACGCGGCGCCGCCGACTGTCAACTTTTCCCCCCGCCTGACAGCCCGGTGCGCGATACACCTTTAGCTGACAAAGAATGCGCTCGCAGAGCTAACGCGCTTATCTTTTTATCTTATCTCCCAAACTGCGAGAACCATTTGGGACAAATAGAATGTTGTCAAAACACACGTGTGCTGAATTAGCGGCGCTAACCCCCAGCATGTGAAAGCCATTAAGCTAACTGGCGCTGACCGTGTGGAATGCGCTCCCCACACAAAGCTACTACACGCTAACGCTGATCTTTGGGCTCACATTGCTAACACAGTATTTGTAGAAGGATTTTTTTTTTTTTTAGGCCGATGCCCATTTTTGCTGTCCAGTCAATGAAATAAAAATTAGACAAAGGCTCCCTCGATTCGATTTTCGTGCATAATCTGTATGCATGCATATATTTGCAAATATTTTTTCGGTTGGCGTTAGGTTCAGGCAACCATTTAAGAAACGACAAACAGGAAGGAAGACAACAAGAGCTCCTTCCGGTCTCCTCGCGAGTAAAAGAAAAGAAAAAAAACGAGTTGTCTCCCTTCCTGTTCGTTAAATGGTCGGCTGAACCTAACGGGGGCGACGAGACCTCTGACGGGCCGCCGGAGTCGATGACGTTTGCGCGCGACTCACATGAATCCCGCCGCAAAGGTGTCGGAGAGGCCCGGGGCGCCGCCGCCGTAGGCCGAGCTGGTCTCGCCCAGCCACACGGGCTTCCCCGGAGACGCGGCCCTCACTTCCTGCGTGGGAAGAGGCGCGCGTCAAGACGACGAGGCGGCGGCGGCGGCGGCGCGCTCTGGCGCGCTCTGCCGCGCTCTGGCGCGCTCTGCCGCGCTCTGGCGCACGCGCGGCCACTCGCCTCCATCACTTGTTTGACCTTCGGGGCCAGCGAGTCCAGAACCCGGGGGTCCAAAAAGTCATCCAAGGACGTGTCCCGTCCGTTCACGTAGTAACTAGCGACACGCGGGTGAAGCGTCACGTGACGTGCGCGGTCTAACGTTCGCCGATCAAAGGTGTCGCGCTCACGCGAGCGCAGGTGTCACGGAACGCGCGAGGCGCCCGCGCCGCCCGGCGGACCCACTGGTGCCAGGTGCAGGCGTCGATGGCTTCGGCGCCGCCGCCGCGGAGGAACCTGCGGGACGCGGGACGGTCACGGGGCCCGCCGGTTAAAGTTTGCGAGCCTTCCGACCCACCCGTCCAGCAAGGCCGGCGCGGGCCCCTTGGGCTGGCCCACGTCCGGCCCGTAGAGGCGGGCGCGGCCGGCCGGCGACTCCTCCATCATCCGGCGCAGACGCCCAAAGTCCTGACCCAGCTGCCGGCCGCTCACGCGAAGCCCCGCCTTCTTCTCGAAGCTGTTGGGCTCTGAAGCGCAAACGGGGGTCGGCCGGCGCCGGCCCGGACGGGCGCCGGGCTAGGCGGCCGGCGTACCGTTGCCCAGCTCCCAGGAGAAGGAGTAGCGGCGTCGCCGGCAGTAGCCTAGCAGCGCCCGGGCGTTGCTGGCGTTCCAGCTGTTGTCGGGGTTCCTCAGCAGCGCGTTGAGTCCGAAGATCGGGTCCAGGCCCGACGCCCGGGCCAAGGCGTGAAGTTCGTCCGGCGTGCTCTCTGCCCGCAAGAGCGCGCTTGAAGGCGCGGGAAGCGGGCGGCCGCCGCCGGCCGGCAGTTACCCGTGAAGGTGAGGCGCCGGCACTCCCCGTCGGCGTCTTCCCGGGCCAGCCGCCGCTGTTGCTGGCGCCAGCGCGCCAGCAGACGCTCCTCCCGCCGCGGCGAAAGAAGCTTGGGCCGCCACCCTGTGGGTCGGTTAGCACAGCTAGCCACGCGCTAGCCGCGACGGTCCCCGCGTACGACCGAGAGGCGTTCGCCAGCCTTCTCCGATCGATTTGACGCGGGCCGCGCGCGACGTGACCTTTGGGCTCGGCTGCCGGAAGCCGGCGCCGGGGCCGGAACTCCATGAAGTCCTGCCGGGTTCCTCCGAAGCGGACGAACGCCGGGGACAAGGCCTTGGCCAACACGCGCACTTTGGGAGAGCTGGAGCAAAAACACCCGGTTCAACGAAAGAGAGGAAAAACAAAAAGCAATTTCTGCCTCCAGTTAAATCACAGAATGGATTCCAAAAACACTTGAGTCCTTTCTTTGTTTATTTTCTCAAAATGTGCTTTCTCTCATATAATTATAAATTATAAATAATATATCCTTCGTATTTTTGGGGGGCAAATTTCGGGACTTTACTCGAAGGATCCTTTTATCTCGTATTCACTTTTCTTTTGTTGAGTTTGGACAGTTGAATTAGCGTTTCGGTTCTCGAAAAGCACGTGACTAATCCAAACCGACAAGGGCCGAAGCACTAGCCGCGCCGCCATTGGTGGGCTCGCGTCACGTGTGCGGTTCCCACCTGAGCATGCGCATGAATCTTTCGTCTGCCGCCAGGCTGGCGTCGATGGTGACCGACACGAAGTTGGGATCCACTCTGTGCAGCAGCCGGCCGGGCTCGGGTCCGGGTCCGGGTCCCGGTCCCGGTCCCGCTTGCCTCCGTCGGGCGCGCGCCTCGATGGAGCTCGCGAGCGCGCACAGCACGCACAGTGCCCAGAAGGGGCGCCAATTCACCACTTCCGCCATAGCCGCGCACGTCCTCCAGCCGAGTCGAGTCCGGTCTGTTTTGGCGGTTCGTTTGCGCGCGACTCGATCGACTGCGGCTCGTCGCCGCGCCCTCTGACGTCACCGACCAAGCACGGACCGCTTCTGGGCGGGAAGGCCGGCACAAACGCAAACCGGTGCGTCTGAAGTCTCCCACGCGAGTTGTTTTCATGGACGTTTATTTGGACTTTGACACATTTGATGAGAGTTAAAAACAGAGCGGGAGCGCTTTGGCGTTTCGTGGCCGCGTTCCTCGGATGATCTTCGGCGCGTTGGCGGCTACGCTCATCCGCCTCGAGGCGCTCACTCGGGCCGGTCGGGCGGCGCGGCCAGCAGCTGCTCCACTTCCTGCTGCAGCGCGGCCGCCCTCTCCTTGAGCAGCATCTGAAACGCGTACGGCGGTCAAGCCCGCGCGGGCCGCCAGCGCGCGCGCGCGGGCGGGCGGGCGGGCGGGCGGGCGGGCGGGCGGGCGGGCGGGCCGCGCCCACCTTGGCCGAGGCCACCATTTGAACGGCCTGTTTCCTGCTGAGGCGCTCCAGCGTCCTGACCAGCAGGGCGGCGTCGGCGTTGGCCAGGTGCGTCAGCGTGGTGTAGCCGGCGGCGTGGAGCTGCTTGGCGCGCGCCTGCCCGCAACGACCGTCGCGCGTGAACGCGCGCTCGCGCTGCGCCGCGCCGCCGCGCGTCCTGACCTCCATGACCCCCGCCACCTCCATCAGGGGGATGAGCTCCGCCTTGGCGCAGTAGCTGAGGCGTCGCAGCAGCGCCTCCAACAGGGGGCGGTACGGCCACAGCGCGTCCAGCTCCTACGCGCCCAAACGCATTTAGGTCACGGCGCAAGCCGGCGGGCGCATTGGAAAAAAGGCCACGCCGGCCGGACCTGCGCAAAGTGCAGCGCGCAGGAGCAGAAGGCGGCGGCCGAGCTGGAGAGCGACTGAACGAAGCCGCGGCTGAGCTGGAACTTTTGGGCGGCGCCCCAAAGGTCGCCGTCCTTCAGCAGCGCCATCAGGACCAAGGCCAGATACAGGCGCTTGGCCGCCAGCTCGTCGTCGCTCTGGAAGCACGCCTTGGCGTCAAGACCGGCGCGCGCGCGGGCAGGCGGGCGGGCGCCGCCGGCGGGCCCGACCTTGCCCGCGCCGTGCCCCGCCGCCCTCCTGGCCACCGAGCTTTCGGGAACGCCCGCCGCGGCGCACATTTTCAGCTCCTCCGGCGACAGCAAGGACATCTGCCGCACAAAGCGCCGGCCCGGCGTCAGCCCCGCGCGCGCCCCGGACCCGCGTGGAAGCGCCGGCCCGGCGCCAGCCCCGCACCTGCGTGTAGAAGGTCATCCAATCGGGCGCGCAGGCGGCGGCCAGGTCGTACGGGGTGACCAGAAAGACCAGGTGAAGGAACGTGTTGAGGACGAGGCCCTCCAGGCCCCGCCGGAGGTCCCGGTACAGAACTTCGGCGCAGCTCACGTCCACGCAACCTGAGGGCGCGCGCGGCGTCACGCTGAGGCGGGCGGGCCGACGGACGGCGAAGCGGCGGGCCGGCACCTTTAAAGGTGGCCCGGCCCAGCGGCGTGACCCGCAGGGCCTGGCCTTGCACCTCCAGGAGACCTTTGACCTGGAGCAGCTGAAGGCCCTGCCGCAGCGCCTCCTCCAGGCACACGCCGGCGCGCCGCCGCTGCACAAAGAGCAGCGTCCCGCGCAAAAACTCTTCCAGCTCCTCCAAGCCGGACGCCAGCTGCGCGCGCGCAACGCTCGTAAATGGCGCGCAGCTTGAAGAAGAGAGGGAGGCGCGATTTGTGCTCCCCGCCCGCCACGCGGCCTACCTTCAAGCCGACGAGGGAGAGGATGAGGCCCAGCAGATTTTTGCGCTCGTCGTCCAGCAGGCAGCTGTAGCAATTCTCCACGGGGGCGCACAGCAGCGCCTTGGCCTGGAAGCGCACGGCGGCTGACGGGAAGCCGGGACGCGGCGGGGCAAGCGTACGGGCCCACCTGCTGGCGCTGCGCCTCCTGCAGGATGAGGATGCTCTCGCCCTCGCTGTCCAGCCCGGCCCGGCCGGCCCGGCCCGCCATCTGCTTGTACCGGCTGGTCTTCAGCGCCTCCCGCGCCACCAGCGGCGCCCGCACGATCACCCTGGCCGGCGCGCGGCGGCTTTCAAGACGCGCTCGCGCGGGTTCGGCCGGCCCGGGGCCCCACCTGCGGGCGGGCAGGTTGACGCCGGCGGCCAGCGTGGACGTGCAGGCCAGCAGGCGGAGGACGCCGGCGGCGTAGGCCTCCTCCAGCAGGCGGCGCTCGTCGGCCGTCAGGCCGCCGTGGTGGTAGGCCACGCCCAGGGGGACGGTCCGGCGCAGGAGCGGGCACAGCCGGCCCCCGCCGCATTCCTCCAGCTGCCGCAGCAGCGCCTCCTTGTCGGCCCGCCGGCGCTCCAGGAAGAGGTCCCTGCGGGGGCGGGCGGCGTGACTCGGCGCTCGGCGCGCTCCCCGCGCCGCCGCGGCGCACTCACCGCCGCAGGTACTTGCAGATCATGAGGGCCACGTTCTCGCAGTTTTTCTTGGTGGGGCAGAAGAGCAGGCAGGAGTGCCGGGGGATGACCTCCGTCACCAGCGCCACGATGTGGTCCGGGTCCGCCTTGCGCATGGCGCTCGAGTACTGCGGGGGCACGCGTGAGCGGGCGGGAGGGGGGGGGGGGGGGGGGGGGCGCGCCGGGCGCCTACCTCGGTCTTCAGGCGACGGCACAGGCGGAAGCCCCCCTCCTCCTCGGCGTCCGCCTCGTAGATGCCGTCGCCCAGCTTCACGCGCTCCTTCAGCCGCACCTGAGGGCGGGGGCCGGCTAACGACGGCCGGCCAACGACGGCCGGCCAACGACGGCCGGCCAACGACGGCGAGCCCCGCGCAGGGGCCGGACGGCCAAAGGCGCACTCACGGGCCGGAAGTCGTCGCGGTAGTGCTCGGCCTTGAGGAAGCTCCGCACTTCTCCGATGTTCCCCAAGGTGGCGCTCATGCCGATGACCTGCGTGTCGCCTGCCGCGCAAAGGATCGGCGGTGACGCGGTCGCGGAGGGGCGGCGGCGGCGGCGGCGGCGCTTACGGCTGAAGTGCAGAACTTTGGCCAGGGTGATTTCCAGCAAGGCGCCTCGCCTGCCCTCGCCCAGCATGTGCAGCTGCACAGAAAAAGAAAGACCCGGCTGTCGGGGTGTCCCCAAACCCTCCGCGCGAGACGTCCGAGGGGAAAGACGGGAAATCCGGGGCGTCCCGCCAACGGGAGGCGGGGAGCCGCACCCGATCGGCGGGGAGCCGCACCCGACCCGATCGGCGGGGAGCCGCACCCGATCGGCGGGGAGCCGCACCCGACCCGATCGGCGGGGAGCCGCACCCGATCGGCGTCCGACTCGGCCACGCTCACCTCGTCCACCACCAGCAGGCCCACGCGGCCCAGGGCGCGCTCCTCCAGCAGCGCGTCCACCAGGGCGTGCGCCTTCTCGATGGTGGCCACGTAGAGCGAGCGCCGGCCCCGCCTCTTGACGGGCGGGAACCTGCCCTTGCCGCCGGCGTACTCCTCCACCAGGAAGTCCAGCTCCAGGCCCAAGGCGGCCAGCCCGCGCACCTGCGGCAAAAAGGCGTGGGTCAGGCGGCGCGCCCCGCCCCGCCCCGCCCCGCCCCGGGGTCCTCGGGCCCCGCCGTCCCTCCCACCTTCTCCTGGACCAGGGCCACGTAGGGCAGGACCAAGACGCAGCTGCGCTTGGCGCACAGCAGCTGGCGCAGCATGAGGAGCTCGGCCACCAGCGTCTTGCCGCCGCCCGTGGGCAGCGTGTAGATCAGGTTCCGCCGCGCCCGCACGCACTCCAGGTCCAGGCAGGCCTCCTGCCACGCTGAAGGGCGGGTCCGGCTCCATTTGGAGTACTTCCGAAACAAATTCGGCCGGCGGCCGGCCGACCGGCCGACCGCCTTACGCGACCGGGCGCTGAGCCCAAACGCGCTTTGGCGCCGGATGCTAGCCGCGCTTCGCGGCGGAGGGCCGGCGAACGGATTTGGCGTAAGTCCTGGCCCCGGGCCTTGAGTTTGACACCCGTCTGCTATCGCGATGGGCCGGCGTCCCTCATTTGGCACTAAAGTCACGGGTCGCTTGAGGCGCCAGTCAGTCATGACCTAATCGATGGCTGAATTCAATTTGGCGGCAGACGCTTCTCCACTGAACGCCCGGACCGGCGAAAAAGGTCGAAATGCGTCTTTGGGATCGAGCGAGTTAAAGCGAGGCCGGCGTTTCGGAAAGAGACGCTCGGCGACGGCTGCGGGCCCGACGCGCGGCTCCGACGAAAAAGTCAAGTCCGACGCGGCGGCGCTCGCCGCGAGACGAGACGTCGCCGCGCCACCCACCGTAAAGGCTCTCGATTCCCCTGAGCCCGAAGAGCAGATCCTTGACTTTGGCGGGCAGTCCGAAGAAAGGTCCCAGGTCGTCGGCGTCGGCGGCCTCCGCGGCCCGGACGGCGCCGCCCACCTCCCGCTTAAGCGCCGCCTCCTTCATGGCGGCCGAGCGGGAAGGCCCGGCGGGCGAGGCCGCGTTGCATCGCAGCATCTTCTTGACGCGCTCGCTCACGCTTCTCCGGTCCCGCCTCCCGTCCTCCGGGGCGGCGGCGGAGGCGGCGGAGGCGGCGGAGCCGGCGTCCACCTTGCGCCTTTTGGCTTCCTGCGGCGAACGCTCCGCCAAGCGCGCCGCCAAGCGGTCCGCCAAGCGGTCCGCCCGCTCCAGCTCGGCCAGCAGGGTCTCGTCCTGCAGGAGGCTGTCGCAGTCGCCGAACAGGTCCTCGCCGTCGCCGCCCTGACAAAGGCCGTCGGTCGGCAGTTTTAACCCACAACCGGCTCGTTTGTTTGGTCGCGTTACATTGGCCACGGTCGCATGTCATGCAGTTAGTACAATTAAATCACCTCCGACTCCCGCATGTCATCCATGACGACCTTTGCCTCCACCGGTCAGGCCGTCCTTAATCGCTCTTCTCTTTTGTTTCCAATTTCTTCTTTTCAAAACTTCATTTCATGATCGACTTCGAGTCCTTCGTGCGCACGTGACCCGCCGGAAGTCGCGGGCAAGCTCCAAACAACGCAAGCTGACACGCCGAAGCCACGCGGAAGCATTACCATCACGACGCGACGCCCATCGATAGCCGTCATTAGAAAGAAGTTGGCATCGCGACACATCGTGCAGACGCAACGCCTGGACCGCTACTTTTTAACCTTAGCATTTAATGAAGCAACCGGACAACGTCGCGCCTTGGAGCTAGTCTTTGTCGAGGCCGCTTCTGCTCCCGATTGGCTCGCCAAACCTTCTCCGACAACCAAACCTTCTCCGACAACCAAACCTTCTCCGACAACCCTCCCTCCCCGAAAACAGCATCCACGCGTGTATAATTTTTGATACGTATCAGTTCGTTAGCTTGAAGTTTTCGTGAAACCGGCCGCGTTGTCCTGGCTGTCGTTTGTCGTTTGAAATCCAAACGTCAGCGCTTCCGGCCGGGCCGGCGTCGCCGGGGCGTCACGTGGTACAACGCTCGCTAAACTAGTTTTTTTTCCCCTTCATTTTAATAATTTTTTCCATTAACGGGTTTATTCGACGAGTATGATTGAAAATCGGAATGCGGAATCAATCAATACAAAACAATCGCGAGGATTTAATAAGGTAGGAACGATCGGACTGGAAAAAGTAGGTCGGAACTAAAAAACAAAACAAAAAAACGAGGAGTCGCGCGAATAGTGATCAGAAGGAACGCAAAGAAAATGATTTGAAGCTTAAACATCTGTAGGTAGGAAAAATATCTCGTCGGACTTTGTAAAACTGCAAGGAAGTGGGGCGCACCGGAAGTAAATGAGTACAAGTTCCGGATCGCGTTAGGGTAAACATGTTTCCTCCGAAGCGAGCGCATTGTTTATTATTTGGCGTCCTTCGGCGTCTCGGAAACGCGAGCCGAGCCGCAGGTTAGCGTCGTAAGGTCTGCGTTCGTCGTCTTGGCGCTAACGCTAACCGCCGCCTTGTCTTTGCGCCGCGCCGGCCGCAGCTCGGACGAGCGCGTCCGTCGCCGCAGCTCGGACGAGCGCGTCCGTCGCCGCAGCTCGGACGAGCGCGTCCGTCGCCGCTGGCGATCGCGCGCCGCGACGCCGTGACAACCGCGAGGCGGTGAGTCGCCCGCCGCCCCTCCCTGACTTTGCGCCGGCCGGATGACATTGCGGACTTTGTCTTCCTCGACGGCCGGCAGCTCGTCGAGATGGAGGACCCGTACAAGGAGCCGCTCAAAGGTTGCGTCCTCTGCAACGTCGCGGTGGACTTCAAGAACATCCAGGTGGGTCGAGCGGGGGGACGTCGGGATGGCGCCGCACGGTAACTTCGCAGCGGCGGGGCGGGCGAGCTTTTCCCCCCCGCTCTCGCTTTTCAATGTAGCTTTAACGGGCTTTGCGCGCAGCTCCTCTCGCAGTTCGTCTCGCCGCACACGGGAAGGATCTACGGCCGCCACGTCACAGGTAAAGCCGCCCGCCCGCAAGTCAGCCGCGCGCGCGCGAGCGAGCGAGCGAGCGGATGAGCCACACTCGGCTGTGTGTCCGCGGCAGGCTTGTGCGGGCGCAAACAAAGGGAAGTCACCAAAGCCATCAAGAAGGCGCACGCCATGGGTAATGTCACACGATTTCCGCACCTTCAAACGCGTAACCCAAAGAGGCCTTGAGATAAGAGTGACCTTTTCACTCATTGACTTGTGAGCGAAAGCTTTTTCTACCGTCACTAAAACTCTGGCCGGCTAAATGCCACTGACGGGAAAGCGAAACCCCAAAGCACGAATCCTTGATCCCCTCGCAATAAGTATTCTGCTGGCACCCCCCCCAAAGTCAAATTGTTCTCGTCGAAAACTCGTCTTTATTTTGGGCGCGCGAAAACAGGGTGATGCTTTTATCTCAGTGGGAAGGCACAAAGTGGTGGATTCTGACGTTTGCGTGTTTGCCCCCCCCCAGGGTTCATGTCGGTGACACACAAACATCCGGAGTTGATGAGGGACCCCAACATTTGCAGCATCAAACATGCGGATTAGCCCCGCCTCTCCCTTTCGGTCGGCGCTCAATAAATGTATCTCAACCGACGACCGCCGCGTGCCGGCTTTCCCGCCGATGACATCACTTGGCGGGGTCACCTTTGCGCCGCTTCCTCTTGCCGGCCGTCCTTTTCCCGGCGGCGAGCGGTCGCGGGGAGCCCGGCTCGGTCCGGGAGCCGGCGCCGTCCGGCACGGGGAAGGCGTCCAGCGTCAGCGTGCACGAGGCCAAGAGCGGCGAGCGGGGGAAGAGCGCGGCCACGCCGAGCCGGAGGCGGACGTTCCCGCTCGCCGCGGGCGCGACCTCTGCGGGGGGCGGCAAACGGCAAGCTGACCCCCCGCCGCGTCCCAGACGGCGGCCGCGTTACCTTTGCCGGCTTTGGCTCGCTCGCCGAGCTTCCTCCTGAGCCCGCGGACGTCCGCCAGGATGGCGTGCGCCGCGCGCTCGCTCTCCACCACCGCGTCGCACGCCCTCTGCTCGGTCCACACAAAGAGGACGAAGACGACGCGGGGAAAAAGGAAACGGTTTGAAAACGGCTCGAAATGCGACGAGCAAAAACAGAAAGTCAACGTGGCGCCGGCCGGCGGATTTGTGGGCGGGCCCCTAGCCGAGGCGCGCGAGGGAGGCGGCGCGGTCCGGCTCACCCGAAGCTCGTCCTGCAGCGAGCGGTTCATGGCGTTGACGGCGTCCACGTGCGCCAACTGCCCGCCGGCGTCCAGCAGCTCGGAACTTGAAAGGGAAACGGAGTCAGGAGCTCCGCCCCGCCCCGCCCCGCCCCGCCGGCGAGCTCCCGCGCGGCCGCTACCTGTGGCGGGCGACGGCGCGCCGGTAGCCCGGCGCCGAGCGCGGCGGGGACGCCGTCCAGTATGCCCCGAGGTCCAGCGAGGCCAAGTTGGAGACCGCCACGGGCACCCGCCTTCACGACGACACGGCGTCACGATCGCGCGGCCGAGGCCGAGGGGGATCCGGGGGGGGGGGTCACCTGTCGGCCGAGAGGAAGGCGGCGTATTCGGCGCGGTGGGTGGAGCCCTCCTCTGTCAGCGCGCCGCCGGTCACCAGCAGGAAGATGGCGTGCGGCGCGCGCAGGGCGGCCTTCAGGTTCCGGTGGACCGCCTTCTCGCGCATGCTCATCTGCCGCTCCGAGTT
Organism: Hippichthys cyanospilos; assembly: GCF_059441005.1. Lineage (NCBI taxonomy): Eukaryota > Metazoa > Chordata > Actinopteri > Syngnathiformes > Syngnathidae > Hippichthys > Hippichthys cyanospilos. The sequence continues at coordinate 19,425,609 of NC_142383.1, read as the reverse complement.
CCTGCGCTGGCGGTACCAGCCGATGACGCGCTCCGGCCGGTCGGACCCCAGGAGCCTTCGGAGCGCCGCCGCGTCCACCCTGCCCGCCGCGTCGTACCAGCTGCGCGAGACGCGCGCGGTTACGCCCGTGGTTACGCCCGTCCTCCGCGCGCCGGCGCACTCACGCGTTGGGTTGCCGGCAGCACACGTGCTTGTGGACGCCTGCGACAAGATCCGGCGGCCGGCGCCGACCCGGAAAGTCGCCTTTGTAGAACTTTCAAGCTACTCGCCTCGTATTCTTCCTTAATAGCGCCACGGACGGCTTACTGTAAGATTGCCGAAGGTCAACGCGGTCTTCCTGCGCGTCGCTGATGGTCACGCGCTCCTCCACGCGGTTGTCGCCCAGGATCAAGCCTTCCTGCTCGACACAACGCCGGCGCCGCTCCTGGTCACGCTCCGGATCGGAAAAGGCTATTTTTGCCCGGCGGGCAATGGGCGCCCGCGGGGCTCTTTAGCGCCGCGCTAGTGGCTCCCCAGAGCTTTTTCACAAATGGGGGACATATTCTTCTGTTTTACAACAAAAAACCTTCAAGATTTAGAGCGTTTTTTCGTGAAAGAAGAATAGATTCGTCGATTGTAAATGTTAAAAGCACCCAAATGAATGTGTTCTCAATGGCCAACGATGTGCTTGAGATGTAATCATCGGTCAGGTGGAGGCGGCCATGTTTGTTATAGCTACGGACAATGGCAAATGCAGCGCCTCCTGCTGTCCGGAGTGAAAAAAAAACCGCTCGAAATCTTACACACGATGCCCGTAAGGTTCGACAACGCTGTACAAATGCGTAGACTACTAAAGGTTCAGTCTGCGTCGGATAAAGACGGCACGGGTTGCCTTTCTTACAAGGCTAGAAGTCTTTCGTCCGATTTGTTCGGGCGGCGACCGTTTCCGGGTTGACCCTTGAAGGTGTCGAGCCCGGTCGGCCTCTTTCTGTTCGGCCATTGGGACGAGCCTCGCTTCCGCGTCCCACATCACGTGACCGCCGCGCCTCCGACGTCTCGCGGGCGCAGGAGACGGCGATATCGCGCGAACGAACAAAACGCACGTACTCAGAAACGACCGTAATTCCTTCGCCGGTGGCGTTTAGTCGTTCTAGCTCTTGATACTCGCGAGAAAGCGGCGGCCGCTCCGCACCGTCGACTCGCTCGACTTTTTCCAAGTGCATTGTGGGTCACTGGGAGCGCCCGATGGCTAATCGGACCCCTCTCGTACGCACCGGCGCGACGGATCCGCTCCGGGCGTGGCGACGCTAAGTGGCTAGCGCCGAGCTAAGCGGCCAAACGCAAGCTGGAAATGACATAAATGATAAACCGTCGGCCTTTCCCTCACCGCGTCCGAGTCTTTGTTGATGTGCTGAAACATGAGCGAGGTCAAAACTATTCCGGGGATCCGTACTGTGGCCTCCGCCATCTTTGCTCGATCGGCCGGCGCTGAAAAAAAAAAACAAACAAACCAACGAATTGGACCATGCGCAATTCGTGCGCAATCTTGCAACGGCCACGCGACCAAAGACAAGGCTGACGTTTATTAAAAAGGGTGCAATGCATTGATATTACGCACGTTCTTTTCCAATTAAGAGAAAAGACTTTCTCCTCACGTTGAGACCAGTATAAAAGCAGATTTTTCAAAATCAATGGAAAGATATCATAAAACAAAGTTGAAATCGGTGTAGGGACTAATTTCCCGGCTCGAAATGTCTTCGTCGACTAATCAACTATCCAACGAACTAACCGACTCAAAAAGAACGTAGACGAGTTTAGGGACAATCAAGACAAAAGGAACGCGAGCGTCGAGGGCTCCAATTGTCTCGTAACCGCAGTTCCAATTTGTTCGGCAGGTGGCGCCACAACACCACACTTGGCCCACATGACCTGCGCTTTTGGCGGGCTTTTCTCTGCATCCTCCAACGAGAGAGTAGTCGGTCGGTTGAGCAGCGCCTGCAGCGGGGTCATCGATTGTTAGAAGACGGCAATAGCCGTTCTAGCGGCGCCAGAGTGGCTGGGGAACACCCGGCCGGGCCGGCTCGGGTCCGGGGCCGGTCCCGGAGGGCCGCCTACCCCGCGTCTTTTGGATGTTTCCGTCGATTCGAACCATCGCGACGGTCGCGGGGATCGCCGATGGTTTGAATCGGGTGCGTCGGCGGGACGCAAACCTTCTCCCGGACCGGCTCGGCGTAGGCCGACGCCGGCGAGGACCCCGACGTCCCCGAGCGTTCGCTCGGACGCGCTCTCGGTCGCTCGGGACCCCGACGCGGGCTGGCGAGCGCTCCGTCTCAACTTTGTCTATATGTTCCCTGCGTGCCGTGTCCACAAAGAGATGGCGTGTCTTTTTCTGGTCCCCGTTCTCGTGCAAGCGACGTCGCGCGGCCGAAGTCGGCTTTGGCGTCTTTACGTTTGGCGGCAGGGCCGCGGGCCCCGTCCCCCCGCGGGCCCCGTCCCCCCGCGGGCCCCGTCCCCCCGCGGGCCCCGTCCCCCCGCGGGCCCCGTCCCCCCGCGGGCCCCGTCCCCCCCCGGGCCCGCCTGATGGATGAAGTTTTAATGCCGCTCAAAGGATGGCTTCGCTCGTTCATTGCTGGGTTTCGCTTGCTTGGCGCATTTGCATAATGGGCGCCCCCCCCCTCTCCTTTTCGCAGGTGAGGCGCCGCCGCCCCCGGAGGTAAATCGAGCGGTCCGACCGGACGCTAACAAGACGTTCGCCGTCGGCCGCCTTAATTGATTGGCGATCACTTGAAACGGCGGCTGGAAACGGCGGCCGGGGGGGGGGGGGGGGGGGCTCGATTCATTCTCGCGGCAGATTCATCATTAGCCGCCGGGGCGTGCGTGGAGGGGGTCGCGGGGGAGGCGGCGCGTCCTTTATCCCGGCCGGCATGTTTTCATCAGCGGCGGCCCGAGTGAATTATTCAGATTTGTGCAAATGACGACTTTTCATTTTCCGCCGGCGCGAGTGGAAATTGAACGTGACCCCGGCGACCCGCGGCGGCGCGGCCGCCGGCGCCGAAGGTCGGCGTCGCCGAGACGGTTAACCGGCTTTGTTAACCCGGCCCCGACCCGCGCCGCGCCTTTTATGAACACGCGTTAAATATTCCCGACAGAACAAAAGCAATCGTGTCGGCGGCGCGCCGACGGGTCAGGGGCCGCCGCCCGACACGAGCCGCACTTACGGACAGGAAGGGGGAGACAAAGAGGCCGCCGCAGTTACCCATTCCGCTCCGCCGCTTACGCCGCGCGTCGCAGGCGGAGGGCGGCCGGGCCGGCTCGGGCTCTCCGATTCCTTCCATTACCAAGACGACGGCGAAGGCGGTTTCGCCAAAATACCGCGAGCGGCGCGTTTTTCTGTTACGATCCCGTCGGCGCGTCGTCGGCGTGCCGCAAGTACTGGCGTGCGCTAACCGCGGAAAATCTCTCCTGCGTATTCCGTAACAAAGGTAACACGCGTTTTAGTAAGCGGCATCTTGAGCGAGCGCGAGACGGAAAAAAGTCCCGGCGCACGCTCGGGGCTTCCCGATCGGGAGCGGTGTCATGTGCGGGGGCGAGTGTTTGCGGGCGTGCAAAAACAGTACGGCGGGTGTTGACCGCGCCTCCTTTGCGACCGAGCGTGTGCGTCTTCTCCTTCCTCGTGGGGGGGGGCTCGCCAAGCCGGGCGGCGGCCTTCTATTTCCACGCCGCCGAACAGACGATGCGGTTTTCTGCAAAGCCGCGCCACGAGGAAGGATTCAAGGGGCGGCGGCCGCGCGAGGGGCGGGGTCAAGTGGCCCCGATCGCCTCCGAGGCGCCGGCGGGCCGACGGACGGGACGCGGCGTAAACAGGAAGCCGAGCGGCGCAAACGGGAAGTGAGACGAGCTGTCTCATATTAAAAAGGGAGGGGTCGGCGGGAAAGACGCTCACCTCGAGCGCGCGCTCGGGCTTTGGCTTTGGCCTCCTTCCTTCCGCCCGCGTCAAGTGGACAAAGTGGCCCAGGAAATTGGAGATGGCATCTGGCCGGCGCTCGCCCCCTCCTCCTCGCCGTCCGTCCGTCCGTCGTTTCACGTTTGACGTCACCTGCGCCGCACGCGCAAGGAAAGGCGCGCGCCGAATCGCGGGGGAAAAATGCAAAGGTTTCTACGGAACGAGGGGGAGGCCATCCGCGCGTTTGCTCGGCGTCGCGAGAGATCGGCCTTAGCCCGACGTGGAGCAAAATTCTCGGAGAGCTGCGCCCCGCCCTCAAAAAAGCCCGGGCCCGTCACGACCGGCCCCAACGTCCGAGCCGCGTGGGTCGCTGAAAAACAGCCGGGCCCCCCGCAAAGATGGCCAAATGCGCAACTTGGTCCCCGGCAAAAACCAGGAGCGCGCGCGCGCGCGCATTCACACGCGGCCGACTCGCGCAAAGAAAGCTGAAGGCGCATGCATGCGCGTACGCGGCGGGAAACCCTAACCCAAAAAAGCAAACAAAATCACGCAGGTGGGAACGCATTGCCGCGACTTGTTGCGTCTTTTGTCCGGCTCGCTTGTCGCGTACTCGGGCGGTGGCGCGCGCGCTAGCTCGTTACCGGCGTACGGTTACGGTACGCGTGTACGTCCGCGTCGCCTTGCGGCGGCCGGCCGGCGCGCGGCCTTTTCATTGTGCCCTGCGACTCGTCGTGCAGTTTTGTGCCCGGAAAGTCATTTGGCGCCTTTGCGAGCGGGTGTCTGGAGCGCGGCCGCGTGTCCGCCGGGGTGTCGCTGCGAGTGAGCGGCATGTAATTGAATTCGATGCGGCCTGGAACATTTCATTTGAACCCCCCCGCCCGGGCCCGGCCGGCCCAGCCAATCACCCCGCTAGCGCGCCCACGGCAGATCCCTTCATGACATATTTATCCTTCCTTCTATTTGACACTTTGCGGGTTCGCCCAGCTTGAGCGCGCACGCGGCGATTACGCGTTACTAATTTGTGGCTAAGCGGTGGGGGGGGCGGGCTCAGCGCATTAAGAGCGAGGCTCAGCGCAAACGGTGCTTTTAATTTGGAGGGCCGATCGATGGGGAGACTCGAGCGTTCAATGAAGCTTCTGATGAGGTCTTAAGCCGCCCGGGCCCCCGGGGGCCCGGGGGCGGGGCCGCCCGCGGCCCGTAATGAAGTGCGGCTATGCGGCGACATGCGGCGGCGGGAAAATAGATTGAAGATGACGAGCTCTTCAAAGTCATTCCCCCGTACGCCCCCGCCCCCGGGCCGCCCCACCCGGCGCGGATTTACGGCGGCGTTCCGGAGCGAGATGCAATTTTTATGACCTTATTGCTTTTCTAGCACGCTAATCGCTTAGCGTCTGCCGGCAGACATGTTGCCCCCCGGGACCGCCGCCGGGTCATCCCATCATTGCCCCCCCCGCCCACGCGCCGCCACAATAAAAGCCTCGCGTGCGTCCGCCTCTAAATCGATGGCTAACGCGCTAACGCTTCCTTCCGTCGGGACGCCGTTGATTGACGGACGGATGATTGATTGATCGCCCGATCGCTGTCAAACGCGGCCGCGTTAGCCGCGTTAGCCGCGCTAGCCGCGCCAGCCGCGCCAGCCGCGCCAGCCGCGCCACCCGCGCCATCGATCATCGGGACCGCTCGTGCGACGGCTAATCAATGTTTAATTGAATCGGCCGGTCGCCCTGACAACCGGCAAGGGGCGGAGCTACACGCGGCTACAGACTCCACGAGATCGGGTCGGCGGAGGAGGAGGTTCGGCCCGCGGAGCGGTGGCGGAGCCCCATCCGGTGACAACACGTTAGCAAAACGCGGAGGCCGACGCGATATTTGACGTTAGCGCCCGCAAAGGCAATATCGGCGCCGGTGGCAAAACGCTATACCGGCAAAACGGTGGCAAAACGGTAGCATACCGCTAGCGCGACACTGGCGTTATTTCGGCTCCGGGCAAAGTCGCCGTCGGCGTGTCGTTCGCCGCGAGGTCGGCAAAGGCGAAAGTTGGAGACGGCCGAGCGCCGACCTCGGGGCTTCCCAGAAGCTAACGGCTAATGGGATTAGAGCGCTAACCGAGCGGGCGAACGTTATTAAATCACGCTAAGTGCTTCTTAATTGATCGACGGCCGCTAACGAGCGCCGCGCCGCCGCTTGGCCGTGACATCATCCGGCATTCCCGCAATGCCGCGCCTCCGACCGCAAGCCTCGCTCCCCGGGGTTTACCCGAAGGGATGCTAATATGCTAAAATGCCAACCTAAGCGCGCGACGGTTCCCGTGTACGTTTGACACATTTGGTATTTGTCGGCAAAACCCCGACGCGCGTTTACGTCGGCTCATGGATCGCGCCGCCGCGTCTTTGCGCGTACTGCTGTTTGTGTGGGTTCTGGGCACGCGTGTGGTTTTTTGCCGCATCTGCGCTTTTCTGCGCGCGTGTTACGATTGGTCCATCTGGACTCTGACAGATTGCTAATGTGTCTTTTTACCATAAAAGTGCAATAAGCCAACGGGAAGTGTGCGAGGGCGCGTGCGCGCGACGATACGTGTCCATCGCGGCATGGGGCGTGTTGAGACGCGCATGACTGGCGGCGGCGCGGGAGCGAGCGTGTGTGTGTGTGGGCCGCGGCGCGCGGCGTTCCGCGTTGACTGCGCTCAGCCTGACGTCAGAAGACACGCGGCTGTTTATTTGAGCGAGCGTGCCAAAGATATTGGAGAAAAAGAACGGCGAACCCCGAAAGAAAGAGTCATTGTGCACACGTGGGCGAGGCGCCATCCTGGAAAAGTCGGGAGGTCGCGGATCCCAATCTCAGCGCTTGGCCTTTTCCCATCGAGGCTGCGAACGACCCGACAGAAAGACCCGACCCGCCCGCCCCGCCCCGCCCCGCCCCGACCCGACCCGCGCTTTCGTCGCTTTGCGTCTTTTGTTTTTCGAGACTTAAAAAGGTACGCTGCGAATATCCCGGGTGTCAAGGTCAAGGCCCGGGGACAGATGTTTTTACGCGGCCCGCAAAATGACTGACTGATTTGACTCCAGGTTTCTGCCTACCAAACTTGCGAGTTGTCTTCAAATTTGGGGGGGAAATTGTCCCCCGATCTCCCTTGTAAACACTTTTTACCGGCCTCCGATGACAAGACTAGCAAAGTGTGCCGCGAACTTGAAAAGCTTTTTGACTTCACGGGCATTACGGCCTTCTGACAAAAACTAGAACTACAATATGGCCCGCAGTAAAAAAGAAATATTCAAAAAAGTTTGACAGCCCCGGTCTACATAATGTGGTTATTAGGTCTACAAAAGGTATGTAGTTATTATTTTTGTTTAAAGGACACGTTTTCGGACTTTATGATATTAGCAATGTGAAAATGTGTTTTTAGCGGATACGGCGCCGGTCGCTAAACCGCAGGGGCCGGGCCACAAATGGCACCGGTGCCGTAGTTTGGACACCGTTGAATTAGCGTGCGTCCGTTGTTCCCTAACACATTGTCTGACGTTGGCCGGCGAGCCGTCCACGTTTGTCAATTCGTAGCGACCGATCCCACGTTAGCGCGGCGACTGTCAATCGTTCCGCCGTTTGTCTTTGGGCCCCTCGATGGGATGGCGACCGGTGTCCGCTTAGTTGTTACGGTATTCACGTACGTTGCGGAAATTCTGCGCGTGGGTGTCACCGCGACAACTCGCGAGAACGTAGCGTCGAGGGTCAAAGGTGACGAGGCGGTCGCCGAGCCCATTTTGCTTAATGGCGACCGGCAGAGTGGAGTGGGCGTGGCCCGAGGTTAACGTCCCCCCCCCCCCCCCCGGAAATGTTTCATCTCTAATAGGTCGATTAACGCTAACGGCGACCGGCGGCGGCGCGCTTCCGCCGAGAGCTGATGGTCGTCCGTGACGGTCGCGCGTGATTGGTCGTCCCGCCGCGTCTATTTCAACCTTGACGGGGCGGCGCGGAGGCGCTAATGAACAAGCTAATGAACAAACGCAACGCTAATGAAGACGGACGGCGCCTTAATGCAACTACGGCGCTAAGCTTAAAAGCTAATTCGTCTTGCGCTTCATTGGCTCGCTAAAAGCCAGCGCCGCGCGGCGCCGCGCCCGCTCGACCTTTCTTGGCCAAGGGAGGGCGGCGAGCGCCGCATAAACAGAGCGAGAGGGGGCGCTCCGGCGAATGGGACGCAACAGCGTCGATATGCTAACATTACATTTGCGCGACGTCGGCGCAAAGAACGTGGAAAAACATTGAGCGCGACGCGAGCGCGGCTTAGCATAGCTTTAGCATAATTCCATAAGCGCACAAAATTCAACGTAGGCTTCAAACAAAGCGATGCTAACGCTGCCTTACAGTTACGTCAGCATTGCGCTCGCTTTATGCGCCTCGATTATCTTCTTGTTACGCCGCCTTAGAAAGAGGACAAGAGCCGACTTTCACCCGCGACGGCGGACTGGGATTTGTCAATACGTCTTCACTTGGATCTTTAACAAGAAACACAACCGGAGAAACCAAACTCGCGTCGTCTTACAACAAAGAATAGCGGGAAAAAAAGACGTCGGAGCGCTTGGTGCCAAAACGCCATGCTAATTTGTTATGTTAGCATTAGCTGCGGGAATTGAACCGAGGCCCGGGGATCGCGTGGCGGCGCGCAGTCGGGGGAGGAAATCAAGCCTTCGCGCTTGACAAAGCCTTTCATGTTGCGCTCGTAATAATCGGCGAAAGAAGAGCAAGGCCGCAGCAGCTGGAGAGCAGCCTAATGGGACACGTCCATCATTGTCAAGCGCCGAGATGCTAACGCCGAGACATGGCCGCCGCCGCCGCCGCCGCCGCCGGGGAGATAACGTCGCCGCGAGGGCCGCCTTCGGCGCTTTTTTTTTTGTTGTTTTCGCCAGCGGCTGTTTGTCGTCCTCGTTTGCGCGCTCGCTAACGAGGCGGCCGCCTCTCTGGCCCGGCCCCGCCCCTTTTATCGCCCGCAATCTGCGCCGCGCCGAGGCCCAAAGTTATCTCCGGCCACAAAGCGTCACGGCCGACAATCCGCTGCCATTAAGACGCTCGTTAACGGCCCGCCGTTTCATGGACGCGCTCGCTATACAAAGGCGCAGGGATGCGCACAAAGCCACATACGAGGTCGAGACGCGCACGGGTACTCGCACAAAGACCGGCGGGCGCACGCGCGCGCATTTGCCCGCACGCTGTATTCAAGGGACGGCGCGTAAGATTCGGAGCCTTTTTCGTCGTACGTAGCTTCAACAAACAAGTGCCCCCCCCCCCGCGTCATGATGTTTCAAACGTGCCGGCGGTCATTAAAAACAATTTGGCGAAAAACGCTGCCAATCTTACACGCTAGCCCTTTAACACGCGTAGCACACAAACAATTGCACGGGCGCGCTTACACACAAAGACGCGCGCGCTTGCTGGGAAAGCGCGAGGCGATGCGGCGCCCCGGATCATAAAACGCCGTCCGGCCGCACAAAGACCGACACGCGTAGATTGACGGCCTTTTGTCGGCCGGGTCCGCCCCCCCTCCCGCGGCGATAAAAATGGCCGCCGTCCATCAGCGTCGCCGGGCCGCTAATTAGCCGCCGCGACAAGCGCATTGTGGCAAAGAGCGGGCCGCGCCCCCCCCGCCGAAGGCCTGCGCGCCCCGATAAACTTGTTGTTTGCGCCTCGCCACGGCAACGGGCCGCGCCGTAAATGACTTGCGCCTGGAAGTGCGTGCGCTCCGTGCGTTGACTTTGGCTAGTTTGGCAAGTGTGGAGCGTCCGTACGCTTTGTGCGTTTGTGTAGCGCTAGAGCGTGTGCGTGTGTGGAGCAAATGACAAAATGCGGTAGGGGCCATATTACGCGTTGGTTTTTGACTTCCCGATTCAAGACGCGTTTATGCGTTTTGAAGTGACTTTTGCGTATTTGCGTAATCTGGCGTCGGAGGATGCCTTTCGAGAAAAGGCGGACGGCGAGCGCCTCGACGAATGGTCGTCCATCACGTCCGTAAACATCCAACGCGCTGTCTTCAGCCCACCCCTTCGACCCCCCTAAACGCTCTCCTTTTCGGAAACCGAAAGCGAAACATTTGGCGAGGTGGCGGGCAACGGCGAGGGAGCCGCCAACACACGCCAACTGATAAATTAGTCGTGTGCGTCAACGGACGGATGAAAACAATCAATACGTCAAAGAAAGGGAACGTACTTCCGAGGCGGCGTTTGCGCAGGTACGCGTGCAGCGCCGGCGTTTGGGGCGCGCCTGCCGTTAGGGGGCGCGTTGCGGGCGCTCGCGCTAATCCGCATTTTGATTTATGCGCCACTGTGGAGATGAAGGCAACATTTAATTTCATTTTCATCCTCGCTTCCTCGCCCGCCGGCTCGCCTCGCACACGCACGCGCGCGCGCACGCCTCGGCGCGGGAGGGAATTCATTACTTCCTGCACAATCTGCGCCGGGCCCATTTCAATAGCACATTTGTCTCCTTCGCGACTGCGCAAAAGACACACGCGCGCACACACACACAAACTACTTCCTCCTCCTTTTCTTGGGCTACTTACTTCCTGTTTAGGGTCAGCGGCACCTTAGCCGCTCGCCACCTGCGCGAGCGCGCGCCCTTGCACGGCCGCGTTTCACAGGGGCACAAAGCTATAAGGCGTGTGTGCCCGCGTGTTTGCGTGACCTTGGATTTCCCTGCGCGGCGGGGGACCCGATCCCGGGTTTTACCGTCTGTCTTCCGGGGGACCCGATCCCGGGTTTTACCGTCCGTCTTTCCCGGTCTGTCTCGGGTTTTACCTCTTGCGTTTCCAGAGGTCTTTTTGAGGGTCAAAAGCTCGAATTGGATTGGGCTGGGGGGCGGGGCTTGGGGTCAGCCCATCTTTTGCGACGGCGGCGGAACGTCCCCGTTACGACGGGTGCGTGCGTGCGTGCGTGCGGACGTTGGCTTGTTGTTGTGCGGTCAGCCGCTTTGCGCTGTCACCTGACATCCGGGAATCCCTGGGGGTCCCGAGAAGCGGTGACACCATGCGTCCCTTTGCAAGGTCGCTCATTAACTTTCTGTGAGCACAAGCCTTAACTTTATTATTGACTGCACAGAATACACAACACGCAACCTCTGACACGCACACTCCATCTATACACAGCGACAGCACGCAATACACACACTACACGGCGTGTTAAACGCCACGCGCGGTAGGCGCCGTCGCATCAGGCGAGGAATGCCAAATTCCGTCCGCACGAGGCCCATTTTCCCCAGCGAGCCCTGTCATGCGAGCATGCAAGGTCGCCGCCGCCGCCGCCGCCGCCGTCACTCTAATGGCCCGCGAGCCCGGCCTGCCACTTCCCGCCGCCTTCCCGGGGACGGGCGGGCCCCGTTGGGGCCGCGTCCGCCCGTCCGCCCGCCCGCCTCGCCGTCAGCCCCGCGCTTCACGCGCACCTCTGACCTTGGCGCCGACTCGGAGGCGGCCTCCCCCGGGGACCGAGGCCGCGCGTCCACCGGCGGCTCGACGGCCCGCGGCCAAAGCTCCGCTTTCATTTTGCCCGAACCGGGCGGGTCCGCATCCCGGACTTTGCCAACGGGTTAAGGGCAGTAAAAAGAAAGAAAAAAGGCCTTTTTGGTTCAGACAAAAGGCAGCAAAAAGATGAACACTTTGACGTTTCCCCTCCGATTGCACAGCTGCAAATGACGCGGTGGGTCACGTGACTGCCACGCGGACGCCCCCGTCCAAAGCCGTTTCCGCATCGTTTTCCGCGGCCCGTCGAATTGTAATTCTGACTTCAAGGTTGTGACTATTCTGCCTATTACGGTATTTGGAAGCGCCGTCCCCCCGCCGGATAGCGAGCGGCGGCCGAGACGCCCCCGAAAAGAGTGGAGCGCGCCGAGGTCGAGGACGGCAGAAGTCGGCCCCGGCGCCAATCGGGAGAAGGAGGCCCCGCCTCCACTTTGGCGACGTCACGGCGACCGGACCTCCCAGCCGGGCCCAAACGTCCTTTAACGGCCGCCGATCGCCGCCGTCCTTCCGTACATTGGGGGGGGGGGGGGGGGGGGGGGCGTCTCGCTCACGAGCCCCCGGGGGGCCCTTAGCTTGTTCCGAGCTTGAAGGGGAGGGGCCCGTCTGTCACTCATGCTCACTTTTGTCAAGGACGCCGTAACAGCCGCAAGCGTGTGCGTGTGTGCGCACGTCTATCAAGGATAGAGTTAACTCTTTCGGTGCCAAGCGTTGTGGGAAAAGGCAAACCTCGAAAGTGTCCGGATGCTCATTTTTCACCCATCTTCCAAGGCCCAAAGATTATTGTGTGCTATGTCTACGTAAACGTTTGAAAGATTGATTTCCATCCCTTACTTAGAATTCTGGCGTATGTCACGTTTCTACGGCAACGCCGCCCTCCAATGGCCACAGTTATCGCTACAGTGCTGAATTAGCTTAATATCAGACAAGCGCTTGTCAAGGGTGTCAGCTCCCCTCCATTAAAAAAAAGCATTTAGAAGGGATGGCATATTGAAAATCAACATGTTTTGCCAATCTATGCAATTGTTTAGCCTCTTCGCGTTTTTATAAGCTTTGCCTTTCAAGATCACACATCAAAAACCACCAAAGGCCCCGGCTGAAAATTTGCCCCAGGGTAAGTAAAATCTTATGCTTATAAAGGTAACAATAATGCAAGTCCAAACGGCCTTAATTTGCTGCCTGTCCCTGGGGGGGGGGCGGCGACCTCCCGCATCCATCGCGCCCCAGGCTGAGAAAGCGGCCGCGCGTCACATGACGAGCGGCACATGAAGCGCGTTAGCCGCATTCCCGGCGCGCAAACTTTCCCATGTCGGCGCGCGTGCGCGCCGTTTACACAGCTTGGCGGCACACATGGTGTCCGGGCGCGAGGCCTCATCGAAGGCCAATTGCAATATTTGGACAACTTTTCAAAGTTTTGGCAAGTCAGACAGGAAGTGACACGGCGTGCGAACATCAAAGAGCCGCAGTTTTTTCCAGGGGGGCGAGCGGGCCGCGTCTTCACAAGCGTGTCATCAAGCGCGTCGCGCTCGGCGGGTCGGCGGCGGGTCAGGAGGACGCCGCCGACTTTCAGACTTGACGCGCTTGAGCGCCGACGGCGCGTCTCCGTATCGCGCGACGGCGTCAGCGTTGCGTCAGCGCCGCGGGAACGCATCGGGGGCTAGCGTTCCGCCAGTTTTTTCACGTTCGTTTAGCGCGGCGCCGTTTTTGTCTTGCCGCGCGTTTTCTATTGGGAGGATTTTGCCGAAGCCCGCGTGAGCGCGACGGCGACGTAATGGCGCGGTTAATCGCGCCGCCGCACCGGCGCTGCGCTAAAGCAGAGCTGAAATTGTCCGCATGCTCGCCGTCGTTCCGCCGGCGCGAGCCGACGCTTTTAGCGCCGAGCGTTACGGGAACAGGCGACCCGCCGTACGCAGCCGTCGAGAGCGAGACTCGGGTCAAACGGTCCCGCTTCCTTACTCCGGAAAGCGCCCGGGAAGCGCCCGGGAAGCGCCGGGAAGCGCCCCGGCCGCCGGCGTCGCGCCTCCATTCGTACGAGGAAAAGAAACAGTACAGGATTTTATGCCAGCGTCATTCAAGGAGTCGGTCTTGCGCTAGCAGCGCGCCTGAGCCGTTTTGCCAGAATTGCGCTACTGCGTTTAGCTTCGGTCGCGCGGGCGCGGTGCGGAAGTCGCGGTTCGGCTAAAGCGCCGTTAGCGCCACGCCGGCGTTGTTGTGTCGCGAAGGCGCCGTCGTCAGCCTCGCGCTACCCTCCCGCGTCGGCGGCGTGTCGAAGACCAACGAGGAAAACGGGCGGGAAGCGCACCCCCGGCAAAAGAAAAGTGAGGTTAACGGCAAAAAGGCCGCTCTCGGACGAACGACGCGCTAACGACCTTCCCGCCGGGAAACGGGAAATCCAAATGGGAAAAAAGTTCATTTCCCGTTTGAGGACGAGCGACGACTTCCCCGATCGGGGAGAAAAAGGCGAGAAACGGCGCACGTTTTTCCTTCAACCCCGGCCGGCGAGCGGAACCCCCGCGCGAGCGCCCGACGCGGCGCCCCCGAGCTCTCCCGCCGGAATTGACGGCGTCCTGATTTATGGGCCTTATTGCGCCGCATAATTAATTTTATGCATATGACTTCCTTTACAATTACCATGGCGACCCACGCCACGTACATCAACGTTTCCTTAATTGCACATTCATCACACGATCTACGCGGCGGCCTAAACCTCGCAAAAAGTCAGCGCGCCAAACTCGACGTCGCCTAACCTAACCCTGTCTGGCGCATTCCTTCCAACGTTACGGATGGCGAGCGACGGCGCGCGCGCCCCGTTTCTCATCCCCGGTCCATTCGGGGGGGAAACCTTTGGCCGCGTCGGACGGGATTCCGTTTGGGGCCGGCCTTTTCCATTTTAAAGGGACGGGGTTGGATTCGCTCAAAAACCCTTCCCGCTTCGCTCTATAGAAGGGAAGGCCTCGCAAAGGGAGACTTTTGTTATTTGGGAGGAACGCGCGCGCCTGCTCGTTTTTGAAGCCGGCCACGGCCACGGACCGGATGGATGGCTTGGGGCACGGCGACAACCGGAAACCGCAAGTAAGGTGAATCAATTAGCAAAAGCTCATTGAGGAGCTTGATGTTAGATGAGCGCCGGTCAAGGGTGTCCGCTACCTGTCGTGAAAAAAACTCCATTTCAATATTCTTTATAATTTATTCATTTTTACGACGACTTTTTGGAAAGGGGAGGATTCTTTCCACGGCGTGCGCGGCGCTGAAAAAAAGCCTTACTACCCATTGGAATGACGTTTTGCACCCCGGTCGTTATGCCAATGGATTTTTTGGCACGGCCCTAAAAGCCGCGGCCCTTTCGGCCTTTCCGCGCGCCCGCCGCTGGTTTTCGGTCAATATGGCGCGGCCCCCCGCTTGCCGCCGACCGCCCCTGTATTTGTCGCGACGGGGCCCGAACGTCCCGGCTACGCCTGGGCGAAAAGGCTCACGCTGTCCCCGCCTGTAACAGGGGGCCGAGTCGATGAAAAGGTCGGCGTTTTGATCGGTTTCTTGGATTTTGAAAGCTTCCTGAGAACGGGAAGCCGCACGTTTTTGGGGGGGCCGGAGAGCCCTCGTCCGATAAGCTTTGACGCGCGTGCGGACTCGCGGCCGGTCGCCTGGACGTCATTTAGGAAATTCCCCCCGACGCCATGAGGCGCGCCGTTTTCTTTCTTCCTGAAAATGGGGGCCGCCGTGTCAATTAGCGGCGTCATCAACACATGCTCCCTAATGAGCGCGCGCCGTTTAACAGGCGCGTTGATTAGGAGGCGGCGACGCCAACACCTCACCTTTGCCCGCCCGTTGCATATTCATCCACGTCCGATCGGGGCCGGCGCCGCCCCCCGCGGGTCGCGAGGAGCCCCGGTTTCTGACGCGCGCGTGCGGCCGGTCCATTCATCACTTGGCGGCGCCGACAGTGACGGATGGTCCTTAATGGGGGGCGAGGGGGGTCCGCCCCCTCCGCTACGGCCGCGCCGACAGGCGAGCGACACGCGAGCGCGCCCGTTAATAATCCGGGCGGCGGGGGGGCCGACGCGTCGGGCCTGTCGGGCCTCGTCGGCGCGCGGCGGCGGTCACGCCGTGTGATCTTTAATCAAGTGAGCGGCGGCGAATGAGCGGCGCTCGCTAATGAAAAGATGGCGCCCGAATTGGAGGCGTACGTACGCCGCTCGCCCATGCGTGCGCGGGACCGCCTGGCGGCCCATCTGTGGCTCCTTGCGACCCCGGGGAGGAAGGAGGGAAGTGTGGGGGGGCTCCCCCAGACAACGCATGACAACCCCCCCCCCCCCCCCCCCCCCGGCTCATCTGATTGCTCTCCCGGCGATACAATGACACCTGCTGCCTTCTGGCCCCTCTTTGTCCTTTGCGCGGCACCGACGTGTTGCGCAATTCCTGGCCAGACAGGAGCTCGCGCTTTTCCTTCGGGCTCGTCGCTTTGACCCCGGGCTTCCGCGATGACTTGAAGGGGGCGGGGCTTTGGCTCCGCGCTCCCGGTAAGCGTATTTTGGAGTAGGCGGGCCGCGAAGGGATATTTGTTCAGGACGCGCCGAAGGGTCCGAGGTGCCCCGCGATCGGCCGGCGAGCGGTCCGGGTCGCGGCCCGCCCGCGACTTGCAACGTTGGCCGAAGCTGAAAAGTTTGCACCTGGTCATTTGTGCTTTTTCGCTGCTAAGTGTTGAAAAAGAAAAAGAAAAAGAAAGTTGGTGCCCCAGAAGAGAGCGATGGACTTCCCTTAGGACAGGGGTGGGCAACTCCGGGCCTCGGGGGCCGGCGTCCTGCAGGTTTTCCTGTTTTCTCTCTCAAACACACCTGAATCAAACGATTAGGATTCTTCTCAAGCTCCAGCAGAGCTTGTTGATGAGCTAATGGTTTAAATCAGGTGCGTTAGGGAGAGAAAGCTGGAAAACACGCAGGACGCCGGCCCTCCAGGCCCGGAGTCGCCCACCCCCGCCTTAGGAGGTCAGCGGGCCGGCAGGGGGAAAGACGGGACCGGGGCTTTTACCAAACGGGTTTAGCACAGAGCGCAATTCTTATTCCGCCGGCTTCCCGAGCACACAGGTGTGTTTGTCGCACCTCTGACTACTTTGAAATCAGAGGCCGATTGGGAGCAAGAAAAGGCTTCTTTTCTTTTTTTTCCCAAACGGCTGAAGACAAGTTTGCTGTTTTCACCGGAAACCTGAAGCGGAATCAGCACTTAAGTGACGTGGCGGCCCCCCGGCCCCGGCCCCCAGCCAGAGAGGGAAGCGCAAGCTGGCCGGGAGAAGCGGGGACGGCTTCGGTCGCTCGCCGGATCGTTAGGAGGAGACGGCGAGCAAACGTCCGTCGCCTTTGGGACGACCTTGCGGGGAAGCGCCGAAAACCTTTCGCGTCTTTTCAAATCCAATTGGCGCGCTAATGACGCTCCCGGCGCCGCCTAATCCCCAAACCGCACCGCGCTCCTGCATGTCGTTAGCGGGAGGCGGGGCTTATCCTAATCACATTGCGCGGAGCTAATTGATTTAAAAGCGCCGTCGCTAACTGTCCGCCAACGCCGGTTTGTCCGTCCGCGCCGCGGACGTGTCGCAAATGTCACGTTTGGATTTGACATTTGAGTGACAATCAATCGCAGCAGCTTTGGCTTTGGCTTTTTTTACATGATAAGCGCACTAGGAAAAAAGGGGCAAACTCGTGAAGCCCCCCCCCCCCCCCCCCACACACAAAAAAAAACAATGCTTGATATTTCTCCTTTTCGTCAGAACGAGATAGAATGAGATCCATGGGCCAATAAGAGAAGGCGGCGGTCACGCCACGTGATCGACGAGCGGCGCGACTAAAGCGCAATTAGCATCTATTAGCCTCGATTAGCCTCGATTAGCGGCGTTGTCACGGCGACGCGCGTCCGCCACTTTGTCTCCTCGGCTCATTTGTAAACACGCCCCCCCCCCCCCCCCCCCCGAAAAGAGTGTCGTCGGGACCACCGGGGACCGCGGGGACCATCTGTCTTAACTCCTGCGCTGGCTTCCTTTAACTAAGCCGCCGCCCACTTCCTTTAACTCGCCCGCTGCCATCTGTGCATGCTCTTTTGTGCGGGCGGGCGGCCGCCCCGCCCCGCCCCGCCGCGCCCCCTCCCCGCCTCTATTCAAACGCACGCACACGCAACCTGTTAGCGGCACTCATTTATTCATTGGCTTTTTCACTCACGCGCACAGCGCGACCTCTGAACCCCGACAGCCTTTTACTTGCTCGACTCGCCCCCCCCGCCCGACGGATCCTCCGCCCGCGCGTCACCTTGTAACCGCGGCGACGTGTCGTCCTGAGTCAGGCGTCTCTCTTTGAAAACGAGAGCGCGACGGCACGGCGGCCCGCGACGGCACGGCGGCCCGCGCCGACCACTCCTTCCGAGCCAAGGCGGGCGGACGCGGGCGGGGTCGCCGGGCCGAGGGGGCCACGCCGTCGCGCAAATGCAAAATCCCCATTTGGCGAATGGATCGGGCCATACGGACGCTTGTCGGGAGCCGCCCGCCGCCTTTCGGTCACCGTCGCCGCAAAGGGACTCAAATCCTCATCTTCAATCACCGTCAAAACAACAAGGGCTCGAAAAGAAAAACAAGCGGGAGAAAAGTTCTCTTCGGATCAAACCTCATTCTCATTCATTCCTGTCCATTTTGCTTGGAGCGGGACACCCCGGTGAAAAGGCGGGGATGTTCGCCGACTGCGCGTGCTAGGACGTAGCGGGGTAGACGCAAAGGAAGAGCCTGGCTCTGTCAAAAATGGCTTTAGCTTGCATCAAGGAAAAATACCCAATACAACCACCGTATACTACATTTACGGAACTTGAAAACAGCAACTTCAGATTTGCTATTCTCTTCAAAACGACACAATCAAATCACCTTTAAAAATAATAAAACGTTATCATTACTATTCATCATTAAACATTTCAAGCAGTTCGTTAATTGAAAAAATAAAACATTCAATAACCCTGTGCAAAATGATCTCGCGGGCCGGATTAATCCGGTTGGCGGGACAGAAGCGGCCCGCGGGCCCCGGCTTTGACACCCAGCGCCCAAAAACTCAATTCAGGTCCCTCGAGTAGGGTGGAATTAGAAAAGATTTTGACGGTAAAATAAATAAATAAATAACGACGGCATGCGCTTTTATGACAAGGCGAATATTGCCAACGCTGGCCTTGTTTTTTTTTTGTCCAAACTCTGGACTTTCGAAAGGCTTCTTGGGACGAACGCACGACGTCTTGACGAGAGGAAAACACTTGACAGCGGTTGAATGGAACAAGTTGTGACAGGAAGCTCAAAGTTGAAAGAAAAAACTCACCGGAGACGGCAGCCGGCAACAAGGCCCGTCACACCTCCCGCCCTTTCGTTTCTTTTCCTTTCTCGATTCCAACATGAATTTTCAGCGGCGCGTAGCAATTTCTTCCCACTTCCTGCGACGAAGGTCACGCGAGACGCGCTAAACCGCGCAAAAGTGCCGACGTCATCGGGTGCCTTCAGGTAGCCCCCGGATATTGAGCACCGAATGGAAAGGGTACGCCTACCGACTTTATACGCAAAGGTTTGTCGTTTGATTCTGTTCGGAACATTTCATGTTCACAAAGACAGTTTGTGTTGCTCGTTGTTTTTCAGCGATTGTTGGGTGTGGTGATCGCATTGAATCTCATCAATCTGTAAATCAAAAGATTCTTCAATGTCTTGGGTTTAGAAACGACAGAAAGGTCCAAAAAATTCTTGCCATTTATCCTAATTTGTTTGAATGCCACCAAATTACACATTTTTATTTAACCTTTGCAAGATGTTGTTTTGGTCTCATATTGTTGTTATTTTTATCTGTAATGTCCGGTTGTAAAAGTTTTGTTTTGTTTGTCGTTGTTCATTTTTCATTGTGAAAGTGAAAAAGGAATTACTACGCATTATAAAAAGAAATGATGATAATGACATGCTAAAAGACTGAGTAATTCATTCAAATAAAGAAATTGGAACCTGAAATCAGACTGAAATTCTGGAAAATGAATAAATAAAAAGCTTTGTTCATATAATTGCATCTGACCTGTAAACCTGAGTCAAGGCCTGGCTGATATTGTAGGCCCTGGAAGGCCCCGAATATATATATATATATATATATATATATATATATATATATATATATATATATATATATATATAAATCAGATAATGCTTCAGAAGCTAGAGAAGAGGAACAACAGACATGTTGAAACTAAAAAAATCACTCAAAGTACAAAACGGACTTTTCTAGCAAAATGGACTTAGTGGTTGCGGTCTGAAGAAGATGATGACATGCGAGTCCGTTCTATTTCAATCAAGTTTACTGTGACATTTGTTCATACCCGGTTTTGGTTTTTGCTCACATCTTGTGAACCTTGTGCGCGTGTGTGCGCGTGTGTGCGCGTAATGTCCATATGCAGTATAGTCATATAACATGGATAAAAAATGGAGCATAGGGTCGGCGATAGTTTAGCGAGGCTCTCGTTGAGCCGAATGACGCTAACGAGGCTTTGATGCTCTCAAGTAACAAGACCGGGCGCCTCTTCATCTTTCTCTTGAACGCGCGTTAAACACATTCACCGTCACGCGCCGTCAAAGGCGGTCGCAACGAAGGGGAGCGCGCCGAAGCGCGTTTGTGCGGGAAGGCCGAAGGAGCGTCCCGGGAAAGCTCCTCCTGCCTCCGCCCGGGGTCAAAGCGCGCCCGTTCGGGCCGCTCGGTCGTCGGCGTCGCCGGCGACGGGGAGCGGTGGGGAAGCGAGGCGGCGGTCGCCGGGTCGGGAGTTCACCGGGTCGGGGTGCGGCGTCGTGGGCGGAGCTTATCGATCCCGGTGAGTGCCTCTCGCCAAAGGTCAAAGGCGGGGGTCCCTACAAAGCTTTTAAAGGCGGCGGCCCGATCGATGCGGCCGGACCGCGGCCCCTCTGATGTCATCCGGCGTCACGTGACCTCGGCGGGCCGACGCGCACGTGATGAAATCGATGTCGGGGTTACGTCGCGGCCGAGGCTAAGGCTAACGACCGCGGCCGGCCCGTCGATATCCTTTTTTCGAGGCGGGGTTGGCGAGCCGGCGCGATGTCGGCGCGCCGCGCTAATGTAGCGTCCGACGCTAGCGCGGAGTTAGCGTGCGCTCTTGATGAAAAGCGTTTCCGGACTTCGTTGGCAGGAAGCTAGCGCGTGAGGAAACGCCAACTTAGCTCGTTGCCGGCGCAGGAACGGACAAATGAGTGTGCGCGCTCAACTCCGCAAACGCGCTGATGCGTACGAGCACACGGACAGCAAATGAGAGCGAGGCAAATCCACAATCGCAAATGGAAACGCGCGCAAATCTACAGCGGACGCGCGGCGGAGGTGGCGCCCCCAAGCGCGCGCTCGCACTTTCCGGGCGAGCCGTAAATGGCGAAAAGTTAGCCGTAAATGGCGACGTTGCCGTTGGTGGCTAATGGACTTGATTAGCGCCGAAGAGGGAGGGGGCGGGCCTGTCACTTCCTGAGTGTTTGCCCCCCAGCGACCCGCCCACTTCGTCACTTTCTCCAACGCCGGCCCGGCCCGGCCCGGCCCGGCCCGCCCCGGCCCGCCCCGCCCCGCTCCGCCCCGCCCCGCGCGCCTATTTGCATAGAGATGAATTAGGGCTCGGCGCCTTGACGTGACTTTTAAAAGATGATTGAGGACGTTATTAGAGCGCGCCAACAGGTTATTGGAGCGCCGCGGCTAACGCTAATAGCCGCGAGCACAAAGGAGTAGGCTGACCTTTGGCGACTCGGCCCCGCCCCCCCGCCGTCCATCCGTCACCGAGAGGCCGCGACCGCCGCCGACGCCATCCATCACTCGAGCGGCCCGAGAGGGGAGGGGGGGGGGGGGGAGGGGAGGGAGGCAGGGAGGGGCGGGGCGGGGCCCGGCCGTCGCCTGACAAGGCGCGCACAAAAGCGACAATGAAGGCCCCCCGAAATCCCGGCTCGCCCCCGCACGCCCCCGAGACCGCCGCTGGACAACAGGTAGCCGGACGGGTGGCCGATCGATCCATCCGTGGGACAAATACCGAACGGATGGCTGTACGCAAGCACGCATCATGGACGTAAATATATCGAAACATTTTGGTGGAAATTTGCTATAAATGTGTTTACACAAACTAAAAAAAAATATATAAATAAATAAATAAAAAATAAATAAATAATATATAAAAAAAATATATATATACACACACACACACACACACATTTATATTTCTATATGAATATATGTATATGTATATATAGAAATAAATATGTTATATAAATATAATTTCTGTACACACATTTATATTTCTATGAGTATATGTATATATAGTTATATAGAAATAAATATGTTATATACATATAATTTATGTACACACATTTATATTTCTATATGACTATATATGTATATATAGTTGTATAGAAATAAATATGTTATATACATATAATTTATGTGCACTCATTTATATTTCTCTATACATATTGCTATATAGAAATATATATGTTATATACTTATATGCTTTTATATTGATATATATGCACATAAATATATAAATATGCACATAAATATACGCACAATTATATTTATATACATACATTATATAAAATACATATGAATTTACATACAACAAAAACATATGAATATATGTGTGTGTGTGTGTGTATACCGTTCATATCTATCTCTATATTTTGTATATGTCCCCAACAATCAACGTTACTACAACAGAGGAAAAGTGTCTTTTCATTTTCTAAAAACGTTTCTTATTTAATTCATAGAATCGTATTTATCCTACAAACGTGTATTTAATTCATGCAATGGTATTGATCCTAAAAACCTTCCCTATTTCATTCATACAATCGTATTGATCCTCCAAACGTTTCCTATTTCATTCATACAGTCGTATTTATCGTCAAAATGTTTCTTATTGAATTGGCACGGTTGTATTTGTCCTCAAAACGTTGGTTCTTTCTTCAGTGCGTGGTTTGAATGAAGCCGTATATTTCCACGTTTGATGTATTTCAACATCAATCTCACTTGAGGCCCAAGACGACTCTTTTGTTGTGGGCCCCCCCGCCCCCCCCGCCCCGTATTTGCTTGGCATTTTTGTCATCCCGACCGACTGCAATAATTAGACGCAAAAAGGGGAAGTGACTTTTTTTTTTTTTTTTTCCGGCTTTTGACGCTGGGATGGAACGGCGACTCGAGCAAAAAGCAGGCCGGGAAGCGCCGAAGCCCCCGAAAGCCGCCAACCCTGACCCGAAGCCTTTGGACGTCTTTTCATCGCGCGCCAACTTGAAGGAGGAAGCGACGGGCCGAGAGAAAAAAGGCAAGAAAAAAAGGAATGGCGACGGACGATCGGGACGGCGGGAGGATTCGGACACTCCCGCGAGCGCACAAAGTTCCTCGGCGAATATCATAAGTAAAGACGTGTTTATTCATTGGGAGTGAAAGTGCTGACGTTACATCAATTCGGGTGAAAGGGATGACGCGTGGCCTCCGCCGTCCGGGCGTCCCGGTAACAACGGGAATAATAGCGACGTTAATCGCCGTAGCAAAAGAGGACGCGTGCGATTCCGTTCGCGGTCCCGAAGGCGGGTATTTACACGGTTGTTTTTACGAGGGGGCGGCGGCTGCGGCGGCGGCGGCGGCGGCGGCGGCGGCGGCGGCCGAGGGGCCGGCGAGCTCGGGCGCGTGCACGACCACCAGCGCGTGCTTGTGCAGCAGGCCGTCGAGGTGGTGGGGCGGGGCCCGCTCGGGGTCCAAAGGTTTGTCGTAGTCGTCGTCGTCGTCCTCGTCGTCTTCCAAGTCCGTGCTGACCTTTAACCTTTCCGTCTGCGAGTCCTGCTTCTGCTTGGCCGAGGCCATCTCGGCCGCGTGCTTCTTCCGCCATTTCGTGCGCCGGTTCTGGAACCACACCTGCGCGCACACAAGCGCAATCATGTCCTCCCGCCTTTTCATTATTCACACACACACACACACATATATATTATATATATATATATTATATTTTTTTTTGAAAGGATCAGATATATGTTTCCTGTCTGTTTGACAAAAACGCGGCAGACGTCAACACTGCCTCCTAGCGGACGGGGGAGCGAAGCTGTGCGTGTGCCAACATCCTCTCCGAAAACATTTGGCGTCCCCATTCGTTGCAAACGCAAATTTTGTATTTTTCTTTAAATTTCGACGTGACCAATACACACACAAAATAAAAAAAAAACACGCGAAATTTCCAAGTATCTCGATCTTAAAAATTCACGTGAACAGGTTCACAAGGATATTTGTGCTTAGTGATATACGTCCAAATCGACGATGAATTTGTGTAAACATTTCGTGGACAAATATCGACATGCACGTAATAATAATAATAATGATAATAATAATAATAATAATAATAATAATAATAATAATAATGTCAGCATTCACCACCACACTCACATTTTGCTATGGTGTGAAAAAATGCTGTTGTTTTTGTTTTACATATACACACACACATATATATTATATATATATATATATATATATATATATATATATATATATATATATATATATATATATATATATATATATATATATATAAATAAATGTTGTATCAGAAAATATACAAACAATATACAACTTCATTGCATTCTCCAAAAACTATTTTCCTATTTCCTGAAAATTAATGTATGCGTTTTGTACTGCATGTACAACAATTTACATGGTCAACAAACGATTGCGTGATGGCATGAGCAAAGCAATATTCAAAACATATGGCAAAAAAAAAAAAAAAATCACAACATGCACCACCCATAAGATAACATATAAAAAAGCACAACGTGTATACACACACGCACATGTGTATGCATGTACATAAAAATATAATCTATATCTTTTTGACATACACGCACGCATTCGGCACTTCGGAGATGACATTTAATTGAATAAAGCCGGAATAGGTTTTATTGTTGATTTGCAAAGGCAAGTTCTGGTGCAGGTCGGAGTGCGCTGGGCAGGCACCCCTAAACCGAGAAGGGACAAGTTTGCACCAGACAATCCGAAAACCCCTTCAATGACGATGAGTCGCATTGGCTTACTCTGCTCGACACTTTTATTTTATTATTATTATTATTATTATTATTATTATTTTATTTTACTCCACGACGAAGAAACAAAATATCGACAGTATATGTGTTTTGTTTTATTCGTGTTAATGCTAAGATTTCGTAGAGCTGTACACATGTGTGTGTGTGTGTGTGTGTGTGCGCGCCATTCTTCATATAATTATACGTGTGCTTTTCTTTACGTATACGCATACATCGTTTCCAAATACATGAAGGCACGAAGTGATCAATCGCACGAAAGTGCAATTATTTCCACGCGCAGACGCGTCGTTAATTGCACGCGCGCGAACGCCGGAATGGATACACGGCGGGCGGGCGCGCGGATCGCGCAAACCCGGGGGCGCGATATCTCCCGCTAAGAAATGGAAAGGAAAGGAACCAGCGCCGTTGGCGGCCTTACCTTGACCTGGCTTTCGGTCATGCCCAGTGAAAAAGCCAGCCTGGCTCGCTCGGGGCCCGCCAAATATTTGGTCTGTTCAAAAGTTTTTTCCAGGGCGAAAATTTGCTGTCCGGAGAAAGTCGGGCGCGTGTGTTTGCGCTTGGCGTCCTTGCAGCCTTCGGCCAGCACGCAGCTCTGCTCTGAAAGGCAAAAGGAGAAAAATCGCCGGCGCCGGCGCTCCACCTTAGCTTGCGTGGCGTGAACCGGTGAACCGGCGCGACCGACCGCGCGCGCGAAACGGCGAAAGGGGGCGCGCCGAACGTCCCGTCTTCTCGCCTTCGGGCTGCGCTCTTGTCCACGGCCTCCGTCACCCGTCGTCGACGGGATAAAACTTCGGCCGGCCTTTTCCCCGCATCCAACTCGCGCAATTAAGCACAGCGCCGTCTTTTTTTTATTTCGGATCGGCGATCGGAAATTGGTCGTCACCCCCCCCCAAAAGTGTCGAGGTCGCGTCCAGCCAGCGCAGTTTAACGTTCCCACCAACTTTGGAAAATCCGAGCGAGCGGGGACGCGAACGGATGGCGCGCGATTTGCAGAGAGAAGCGAGCGCCAAGCGGGATCGGGAAGACTCACGGGGCGAGCAGGCGAAGCGCGCGTCCCTCCAGTGCGGGCCCTGCATGACCCCCGGCCAGAAGAGGGGGGTCCTGGCGGGCAGCTCGTTCAGGGGCTTGGGGTAGCGGACCATGGCGGCGGCGGCCGCGGCGGCGGCGGCGGCGGCCGCGGGCGAAAAGTAGAGTCCCGGCGAGGGCGGCGGCGGCGGCGGCGGCTGCAGGACCCCCAGCGAGCCCGAGCCCGAGGCCGAGGCCGAGGCCGAGGCGCGGGGCCGGTTGAGGATGTCGTTGATGCCGTGGGGCGTCGCCGACGAGCACAGCGGGCCCGACGACTTGAGGCCGGGCGACGCAGCCGCCGCCGCCGCCGCCGCCGCCGCGCCGGGCGAGGCGCCGGCCGGGGACTCGCACGGGTAGGCCGGGTACTGCGCCGGCGGCGAGCGGGACTCGCGGGACTCGCGGGACTCGCGGGGCCGCGGGGAGCGCACGTCCGCCGCCATGCTGCGCAGGGCGGCCAGCGGCGGGGTGACGAGGCGGGGAGGCGAGTAGCCGCCCAGGCGGGATGAGGCGTCCTGCATGGCGGGAGCCGCCGCGAACATCGCCCGCTCCCTGCCTGCGCCGACGACGGGGGCCGGGCCGAGTCTGCTTCTGCCTCTGCCCGCGCCCCGGCCCGCCGCGCGAGCGACCGCCGCGGATGCTGGGCGGGGGCGGAGCGAGGGGGGGGGGGGGGCGGCTGGGGAAGGGAAGGGGGAGGGGGGGGGGGGCGGACGGACGGACGGGAGAGCAACAAGAGGAGATGAGGCCTCCTTATCAACAAGTTGCCAAAGTGTGTCGTCCCGGAGCCGGGGACGGGGGCCGGCGGGGAAGGCGATGGGGGAAGGGCGGGTGGGGTGGGGTGGGGGGCGCCTTCCCGCACTCCTCGGCGGGGATTGGCCCGCTTCCCGTGACGCCGCGCGATACGATCGCCGTCCTTATCTCATCGGCATCAAAAGTCATTAGTGCTTTCAAAGTAAGACTTCCTCTCCAATAAGACGGCCGGCGCGTCATCGAGCGATCCCGCAGGCCAATTACTCGTCGTGTCAAAAGTCCAAATAAACAGACGGTGAAAGAAGAAAGAATCCCGCGGCCCCTCCTCTCGCTAAGAAGCTTGCTTCCTTCGACGTCAAGTCACGACGATGCCCTTTGGCGTCCCGCGGACGGGATCCCTCCAAAATCAAAAAGTCTACGCCGCGGAACTCGCCTGCTTTGGGAAAACAAAAAAAACCCTCATTGTAGCCTACAACAAAGGCCGACTCGAAGGGGGCGGGTCGGGGCTTTCAACCTTTTCGGCCCAAATTTGATGAGTTGGACGGGCGACCCCCGCTCGCCACATCCCAGGACGCCGCTTTGCAAATCGCCAATAGGGACGGCGCCCCCTGGCGTCCAAGCGCACTTGGGCGTGTAAGCTTCCAAACGGCCACCGGCCCCCTTTCGCCCCCCCCCCCCCACCGGAAAGAAGAGAGGCAGCACCGCAGGAAGTGGATGACAAGGTCGTTTTTATTGCAAATTACTCGCGCGACATCAACTTTTGCTTCTTCAGCTTCTTCTGGGACACCTGCGCAAAGCAAAGGAAGGCGTCAAGGGAAGGCGTCAAGGGAAGGCGTCAAGGGAAGGCGTCAAGGGAAGGCGTCAAGGGAAGGCGTCAAGGGCGCTCGCCCGGCGGCTCACCTTCTTCTTCTGGGCCACCTCCTCCTCGGGCTTGGGGACGATCTGCTCCTTCTCGGTGAGGATCATCTCGATGTGGCACGGCGAGCTCATGTAGGGGTTGATGCGGCCGTGGGCGCGGTAGGTGCGCCGCCGCATCTTGGGCGCCTTGTTCACCTGGATGTGTTCGATCACCAGCGAGTCCACGTCCAGGCCCTGGGGGGCGACGGCGCGCGCCATCAGACGGCTCCGGCCCGGGCGGCGCCGACCGAGCGCCGACCCACCTTGAGCTCGGCGTTGCTCTCGGCGTTCTTCAGCATGTGCAGCAGGAACTCGGCGCTCTTCTTGGGCCAGCGACCTTGGGTCCACTTGAACTGTTTGGCCTGAGGGGCGGGGGGAAGAACGCTCGGCGGTCAGCGCGCCGCAGGGCGCGCCGTTGCGCGCGCCGGCGGCCGCTCAGACCACGGTTTTGTTTCACGGCGAATCCAAAGGTGTCCTAAGAAAGTCATCACGGCGGCCGCCGCGTAGCCCCGCCCCTCCCCGCTCACCTGAGCGCACCTGCCCACGCCGCCGTTGTAGCGCCGGAAGGGCACGCACTGATGCTTGACCACCACGTCGCGCAGGTACTTGTTGGCCTTGCGGATGTGCATGCCTTTGATGGCCTGCGCCGTCTCACGCGTGTTCTGCGAGACACGGGACGTTAAGGCCTCGGGCGCCGCGGAAAATACGCCTTTTTCGCCGAAGCCGCCTTTCCGAGCTCCCCGCTTCCGTTTAGAATCCAAGAGCGGGAAAAGCGGGGCTTAGTAAGCGCGCCGCCTAGCGCGCGGGAAAAGCGGGGCTTAGTAAGCGCGCCGCCTAGCGCGCGGGAAAAGCGGGGCTTAGTAAGCGCGCCGCCTAGCGCGCGGGAAACCGCTGCAACTTGCTCAATTCTTCAGCGACGGCGCCTCGTTTTAAAGGGAGTAAAGGCACACAGCCCATAAGCCCGAGTCCCGCGTTTGCGAGTCCCGCGTTCCGGAAATCCGCCTTTCGTACGAACGCTCTGGGACTCCGGGCCCTCGAGGGCGGCCGCTTTTCGACGGGGCACATCCAAATAACCGCCGGCGGCTTACGGCTCAAAGGACGGGCTCGGGACTGCGCCCGCCCGGCCGTCGTTGGCCTCTCACCTTGAAGTGGACTCGCAGGTTGGAGCCCCTCGACTTGCACGCTAGGAGACAAAAAAAAATAAACGCAGTGAGCAAAGGGTCCGTCGCCCTTCGAAAGATGGCGGCCGAGCGCTCGCGGGCAGGGCGCTCAGCAATCGCACGTTTTGTTTTCATGGGTAATCCAAAGGTGTCCTAAGAAGTCATCAGCGCGCCGCCTCGCTCGCTTCGCTTGACGCCGCGCGCGAATACTCACACTTGGTGGGGTTCTCGGGGTCCAGGGAGTAGCGGACCATTTTCTCGCTTCTGGAAGAGCAAACGATCAGCGGTCACGCGCGTTCTCGGCCCACCGGGCTCGCGACGCTTTGCGACGGACGGTTAGCTCGCGACGCTTTGCGACGGACGGTTAGCTTGCGGCGGCGCATCCGCTCCGACTAGCGTTTTCGCACACGAGACTCGCGGCTCGGCGGCCCCCCCGAAGCCCCGACGAGGTGAAACCAAGCGTTAATGGCTCACGCGCGCCGCGCAGGGAGATGCGGAGCTAGCCAACATGGCGGACCTCCACCGAATCTTAACATTGGAAGGCGCAATCGCGACATCGGACGCGAACTCGCGACGGCGATCGGCGCCTTGGCGCTTCGCGAACCGAGCGAGACGTTTTGCGGGACGGATGGAAGCAGTTAGTCCCAGATTAAAGACGGATTGCTTAGCCGCTCGCCCGGCTCGTCGCCCTTACCGAAGAGGTCGCGACGGGAAGAGGAAGAGGCGGGGTCTCGGCGCGGCTTTTGTGCGTCACGTCGTAGTCGGCGCGCTCTAGCGGCCGGAAGACGACACGGCTTCGGCGGGCGAGTCGCCAAACGTTCCACCTCCGTTCCAAAAATCCCCAAATCGGATTTTAGGGCAGAAATCCAAATCCGTCCGCCTTCGAGCTCGAGCTACGTCATGTTGGGGGCTGGCAAAATGCAGTAGCTCGGGCGGGGGCTACGTGGAGGCAACTTGAGGGAGCGCGCGAGATTTTCCAAGGCTTTCCGCGGCTAATCTCATTCCAACCTTTTTAATGCCTCGACGGGAAAAGCGCACTTTCCTTTTCAAATTAAAAGCAAGTGAAATGCATCCGACTGCTAGATTGACTCACTGCCCCGCGGAAGCCTTTCTTTTACGCTCGGCGTCACTACTTAGTGAGGGCAGGGGTGTCCAAAATGGGCCCCTTAAGTGCAAAGGGTCCCCACAAAGGCAGTGGAATTGGGTCTGCCGCCCACATTTCAGGTAATGGTTTTTTGGTTGTTTTTGAGATTGCTTTTCTTCTTCTGCAAACTTTAAGCCGGCTAGCACTTGAGCTATATTTCTAGCGCCTTCCTACCAACTTTGCCCTCCCTGCAAAATAAAAAAAATAGAAAAGAAACGCAAGCAGAGTACGCAGCTTTTCCTTTTCCGCTCGGCCTTCCGTTTGAGTAGAAGCTAACAGGCTAAGGCTAGCGCGCGCACGCTCGGCGTACACGAACGCGCGGCTTGGCTAGCGGCGGCAACGGCCCGCCTGCCCGCCCGCGTGGAAAAAAAACAAAGAATTGTGGGAGCGGCATAGGGCTGATTGACTCGTTTATTTCTGTCCTCCCACGTATAAAAATAAAGGTTCTATGGAGAGGAGGGGGGGGCCGCCGTCCATCGCAACTTTGCCCATCTTTGGACGGGAAAGCCTTGAGAGAGCGGCGCCATCCGCGGGCCGCAAGCCCGTCGACGCGCCTTCCTGAGAGCGTTGGGCCCCGCCCGCCCGCGACCTGAAATCAAAGCGGGAAAACGTTAGCGTCGCCAGTCCGAGACGGGAAAAAGTCTTCAAATCCCGGCGGCGGAGCGCTTTTTTTTTCTTTCTTACTTATTCATCACTTCCTTTTCCTTTCCGTTGGGTCGTTTTGAAAAATGTCTTTTTCACGGTCGCGTGTCCTTAGCCACCGATGAAAACCATAGCAAGCTTTTTGGGCATTGACATTCGATTTTTTTGGTCTGCTTCACATTTTGTTGTTTTTTCAAAATAAATGTGTACTTAGGGTTAGGGGTTGGCCGTACGTGTCAGGCGAGGCGGGGGTCAGTCGGGGTCGCGTCCGCCGGCGGGTAGATCAGAGCCACGTTGACGCGCTCGGACCAATGCTCGGGACAGATGAGCTCGCTCACGCCTGGGGGACGGCGCTGGGACAGGAGCTCTCCTGAAAGGCACGCGCGCGCCTGCGTCAAGGTGGCGTCACGTGTCCGCGTCGCCAGACGGGAAAACCCGGCCGGCCCCCGGGGGGCGTTTTCCACCCGCGACCTCCGGCGGGCTTTCAATCGGGCGCGCCGCCGTCGCGTCGGTATTCCGACCGCGGAAACGGCGACCGCCGAAAGAGACGGGCCCGGACGGCCGACGGGCTCTTACCGGGGAAGGCGTGCGGGCTGGCGTGGCCTCGCCGCAGGCACTTGGCGCAGAGGACGTGCTTCTGGTAGTGCAGGCCGGGCCAGTCGTCCAGCAGCCGGTCCAGCTCGCGCAGCAGCGGCGCCACCGCCTGCCACGCCGTCCACATGTCGGGCAGCGCCGCGCGGCTGCCCACCCACAGGGTCCGGGCCCGGCGGCCCACGACCACCGGGACCTTCCCCCGGTACGCCAGGATGCGTCGCCGCCCGTCCCGCCGCCGGACCACGTGCCCGTCGATGCCCGCGCTCAGGCGGGCGAAGAGCCCGGGCGGGAAGAGGAAGGGGAAGCTGTAGCGGATCTGCAGCCGCTCGGTGGCAAAGGGCGGGCCGGGCGGCGAGCGGCCCCCGTTTGCTTCCGGGCCCTCGTCCGGGTCCGTCCCGGAGCCCCCTCGGCGCCGCGTCTCCCGGTCGGCCTCCGTTTCCCGGCTCCCGTCGGCCTCCTCCCCCTCTCGGTCCCGCTCCTCCTCCTCCTCCTCCTCCCCCTCCTCCGCGCGTCCCGGGAAGCGGTACCAGAGCTCTCGGGGGGGCGGGCCTCCCCCGCGGGGCTTGTTGACGCAGTAGCAAAGGCCCATCTTCTCCAGGAGCTCCAGGATCAGGTCCGCGTCGCGCGGCGAGCGGGCCAGCGGGCCCAGCCGCCGGCGGATGGCGGCGGACGACAGGAGGCCGCCGGTCCGGAAGGACTCGGGCGGCCGGTCCGCGTCGCGGTCGCGGCGGCTCCGGAAGAAGAGGCGGAGGACGGCCAGGAAGCGCCGCGGCTTGTGAACCACGCAGTCCCTCAGGGCGGGGCCGTCCCCCAAGCGCAGCAGCGCCCCGGCGCGCTGCAGGTGGTCCAGGGCGCCCGGCAGCCCCTCCTCCGTCAGCCCCGCCTGCCGGCCCAGACGGGCCGAGTCCCGGCGGGTCAACCACAACTCCTCCGAGCGGAGGTGCAGCTCCTCCAGCGTGCGCCAGGACCCGGGCACGGGCCGCAGCAGGTCGGGGAAGATGTCGGAGCGGCGCGCCAGCGACGCCAGCTTCTCCCGCAGGCGGCGCGCGCCGGCGGCGCGGCCCAAGCTCAGCAGCGGCGACAGGATCTGCAAGCGGCGGTCCAGAAGGGAGCCGAGCCGGGCCTCGCGGGCCCGCAGGCTCTCGTCGGAGACGGCGTAGAAGGGGGCGCGGGGACTGGAGGCGCGGGCGGCGCAGCCCTGCCGCAGGGCCCGCTCCACCGTCAGCGCCGAGCTCCCGAGGGCCCGCGCGTCGGCCCGCTGCTGCAGGCCCACCTGCCGGTGGATGTCCAGCCGCTTCTCCTCCAGCTCCGCCTCCCCGCACAGGTCGGCGTGCGTGCCCACCAGCAGCACCACGGCCCGGGGCGCCTTGGCGCCCAGCAGGTGCAGGAAGTAGCCCACGTGGGCGTAGAAGCCGGCCGGGGAGTAGGCCCGCAGGTTGACCGCCAGGAGGCAGAGCGCCGAGAGCGACAGGAAGAAGGGCCGGACCGGGTCCAGGTCGGCGTCGGCCGGCAGGTCGTACGGCACGAAGGCCGGGCCGCCCCCCGCCGCCCGGCCGGCGACTCCGACGCCCCCGCCCAGGTCCCGGCCCTCGGCCAGCAGCGCCCGGAGCACCCGCGTCTTCCCGGCGTCCTTCAGCCCCAGCAGAACCAGCTTGAGCCTGGGCCCGGTCCCGAGGCGCGTGGGCGCGGCGTCCCGCTGATAGGCGGCGATGTGGCGGATGCCCATGGCGCACACCTCGTACGGAGGGCGGACCAGCGGGTTGCCCTCAACCTTCCAGACGTTCAGCTTGGACAGCTTGCCAAAGTCGTCCGGGAGGACGGCGATCTGGTTCCCCTGGAGGACCAGCTCCTCCAGCTGGGCCAGCTCCACCAGCGAGTCCGGCAGGCTGGCGACGCGGTTGTGGTCCAGCCAAAGGTTGACCAGGTTGCGCAGGCGCCCGATTTCCCGAGGGAGCCCGGCCAGCTGGTTCCTGCTCAGGTAGAGTTCCTCCAGGCCCGAGATGTCCAGGAGAACCTCGGGGAAGTCCCCGAGCAGGTTGGAGGACAGGTTGAGCGTCTTGAGCGCCCGCAGGCGGCCGAAGGCGGGCGGCAGCGCGGCCAGGCGGTTCCCGTCCAGCATCAGGCTCTCCAGGCGGCGCAGGGCGCAGAAGGCGTCGGGCAGGGAGCCCAGGCGCAGGTTGCTCAGCCACAGGATCTTGACGCCGGCGAGCCGGCCCACGTCCCCGGGCACGGCGTGGAAGACGTTGCCCGAGCAGTCCAGCTCCTCCAAGTCGGCCAGGGCCAGGACCTCGGGCGGGAAGGCGCCCAGCTGGTTGTGGTCCGCGTCCAGCGCGCGGAGCCTGCTCAGGCGGCCGAAGGAGGCGGGCACGTCGCGGAGCCGGTTGAAGCTGACGTCCAGCTCCTCCAGGAGCTCCAGGGCGGCGATGCGCTCGGGGAGCCGCTGGATCTGGTTGTGGCTGAGGCTGAGCTTCTTGAGCGTGCCCAGGCGGGCCAGGCCCTCGGCGCCGCCCCGCAGCCGGTTGTGGCTCAGGTCCAGCTCGGCCAGCTGGCGCAGCTCGAAGAGGGCGCGCGGCACGGCGGCCAGCCGGTTCCTGCGCAGCACCAGCACGCGCAGGTTGCGGAGGCTGTCGGCCAGGCCCTCGGGCAGCTCCCGCAGCAGCTTGTTGCCCAGGTTGAGGGCCTCCACGCGCGACAGGTCCAGGTCCAGGTCCAGGTCCGCGTCCGCGTCGTAGGGCGGGGGCGGCGGCTGGCGCGGTTCGCCGCGGAGCTTCCTGGCGCGGAGGGCGGCGTCGCGCCACAGCTGGGCGGCCCGCGTGTCCTCCGGCTGCCCCTCCCGCGCCGGCCGCTCCCCCTCCCCCGCCGGCCGCTCCTTGCTATTTTCACTCGGGGTCCTCATGGCTCGGCGCCACCTCCGACCTCCGGGAGGCGGGGCTTCATGGCCGCCCGCGAGAAAAGACGGCCGAGCGGAGTCCGCCGAGGCCGGGGCCGAGGGCGAGGGCGAGGCCGGGGCCGAGGGCCGGACGCGCTCCTGCTCGGCTTACGGCGACGTTAGCGCTCCTCTTGCCCGCCGTCGACCTCGCAGCTGCGGGCCGGAGAAAGTGAGGAAGTCGACGTCATCATCCCCCGCCGCGCCCCGCCCCGCCCCGCCCGCCCGCAGGAGGAGGGGCAGCGAAAGCCAGCTTCCTGTTTACATTCTTTCCGTCCTTGTTTTGATCTTTTTTGACACGTCATCATTCGACAATTCGCCACAACAACGCGACGAAACTAATAAACATATATATTTAAAATAAATAAATAAGTACTTATTTGCGCGAGAGGTCAGACTTTCCGGATCAGCGCGACATCCGCGCATTTGAATGCGATTCTCTCAGGGCTTTCGATCGATCGGGAGTCGTACTTGGACTTTGGTTTGGGCGCATTGCGTCTTTGTCCTACCGTCGAAAACGGTCTAAACGTATCGCGGTCGCTTTCGTGGTTAAAATGGTTACGACGGAAAGAAAAAGAAGGCACCGTTTGGAGCGCGTCGCGCGAAGGCGCGGGCGTGCCCTCCTGTGGCCTTGGAGCGTCACTGCAACTGAAAAGTAGGTCCACCCACCCGGAAGTGATGTCAGCCAGCGGCCAGTGATGTCATCCAGGAGCGGCGCTTGTTTATCGGGACTTGTTAAAAGAACGTCGAAAAACGAAAAAAGGAAGCAAGAGGTTGTTGCGCGGCACGGTTCGCCATGTTTCCCTTTCCGGGTTCGCCGATTTACACGATGCGACGTTTGCAAAAAAAACAAACAAACATTTTGGGGGCAATTTGGAAAAAAAAGCAGTGACCGGACATCCATGTGCACTCGGTCCGACACACATCATGACGTTCGGTCCGAGGTGACCTTTGAATCAGTCTTTCGCTATTTACTCACACAAGGGAAGAGTTGGCAAATATTTCCAGTGGACTTTAATCCTTACATAAACCCTTTGAAAGGAACGGTCTCTGCGCGGCGTTTGTCTCGAATTGACCCGGAAAGCTTCTAGCCGCCTGATCCCCAAAAGACGTCCGTATTATTGCGCACCCGCGCACGGCATCCCGGGGAACGGGCTCGTCTTTCGCCGCGTCAAGTGTAATTGCGCATCCGCGGCAACAGGCGGTGCGGCGCGCTCCCCCCCTGCGCAACCCGCCGCCGGCGACGACATTTTTGATGAAAATTCAGCGCGGTGGAACTAGATCTTGATTTCAAATGTTTGAGACATCGCTGCTCCTTCCGCGTCCGTCGGCATCCTTGATGAATGATTGACTTCGGCTTTTTTTCAGGCCCGGGCAGCCAGAAGAAAGGGAGCGAAAAGTTGAAAAGGTTTATTTTCGTCACGTAAAAGCTGTCGGGCGAGATCCCCTTCGAAGCCTCCGCCGGCTTCAGTAGTAGGGGCCCAGGTCCTCGTAGCCGGCGTAGCCGGGCCAGTCGGGGGCGATCCGGCGGGCGCGGGCCAGGCCGCCCGAGGCGTCCCCGCGCCGCCGGTCGTCCCCGCGCCGCCGGTCCAGGGCCCGGACCACGCGGTAGTTGCGCCCCCGGTTGCTGTCCCAGTACTCGGCGCCGGCCGCCTGGTAGCAGACGGCGAACTCGGCGCCGCGGCCGGGCTCCGGCAGGGCCAGGCTGAAGGAGAAGGTGTCGCCGCAGGCGCCGGGGTAGGCGTCCCCCACGTAGGCGCACTCCACGTCCCGGTGGCTGGCCCACGAGTCGAAGGTGACGCGCAGCCGCACGCGCTTCTGGAAGGACAAGTTCTTGACCTTGACCGTGCCCGTCAGGGTCCGCCCCTTCAGCGCGCACGTCTCCAGGGACACGCACTCGCCGTCCAGGGTCCGGCGGAAGGAGACGTAGTCGAGCGCCGGCTGGCCGAAGTCCAGGAGCAGCTCCTCGTCCTCGGCGCCGCCCGCCGGCCGCGCCCGGGCGGGGACGCGGATGGCGTCCTTGAACCGGGAGAAGACCTTGACCCGGACCAGGGGCAGGCCCCGGTGGTCGGCGAAGGTCACCCGCTTCTCGCTTCTCGCTCGGCACGCCGGGTCCTCCCGGGGCAGGAAGAGGGGCGCCGCCACGTCCGTCGGCATGCCGGCCGCCGTTTAGCTTGGCGTCACCTTGAGGAACGGACACAGGGCAGAAACTTTGGCTCGGCTAGCCGCCGCGCGAACCCGGACGGCCCGGCGCCTAGCCCGTGGGTGCGCCACCCTCGTCCCGGAGGGGTCCCGCCTCTTTTCCGCGTTTCCCCGCCGAACGCTAGAAATGTTTGCCTTTAAACGTGGCGCTGGAAAAGGATCCTAATCATTCGAATCGGGTGTGTTTGAGAGAAAAAGGGCGTGGGCCCTCCCTCGCGCGCCTTAAAACGCAATTGCGAGCAGGCTCGGATGACCCCCGAGACAAAACTGCCCGAGCCGGAGCCGGAGCCCGTCGGGAACGTTTCTCCTGGCGACGTCCGGGAACGAATCGTCGGCTAGGCCCGCCGTCAAAAAAGTCAAGGAGAGCCCAAAGCGCGCGCGGCAGGTCTACGAGGGGCCGAGCCAAAGACCCGGAAAGGTCGCCTTCCCCGGCCCCGGGCGAAGGGACCCGCGTTTCCCGCCCGCCTCCCGTGCTCCGACGGCTCCACGTTTCCGACGGTTTAGGACCGGAGGAAAAGAAGCGCCCAAAGGCGCCGTCATTCGGCGAGCGGCCCGGCCGCGCTCCGGACCCGACCCTCCCGTTGAAAACGTATGGCGCGAGGGCCGAAGGGCAAAGGGTCGCGGCTACCCGCAGGTCGAAGGCGCGCTCCGAAAGCCGAGGGACGAACCGGATATATGCCCGCTCGTCTTTTGAACCCGCTTCCGGTCCGAAAATTGCTTCGGCGCCATCCGCTGGCAGCCCGCAGCGAAGGAAACCGGGGGCGTCCAAAGGCAGCTCCGAAGGGCCGGCGCGGCGCACGCCCCTCCCCGCGCACCCGATTCAAACGGGGGGCTCGTCGGAGGCGCGCTCCGATGAGCGTTTTCAGTCATCTGGACCGGGCGGGGAGGCCGAAGAAATGCGGAAAGTCGCTCGGCGCCGCCTCCGAGGAAATGTTTCTTCGTTTGGACGATTCGTCCGTCGCCTACTTTGGGCTTTTTTACGTTTCGGGGCGACGGCACTTTTTGGGAAATTTCCACCCGGTTTTTCGGAGGGAGCGGAGCGTCCCCGCTTCGGCGTCGGTCCGAAAAAGCACGGAAAAAGCAGACGTTCGCCAATGGCCGCGACCCGGGGAAACTGGGTTTCTCTGGGACTTGGCGGGCCGTTCCCTTCCGGCAAACGACGGGGCGCAACCCTAACCCTCTTCCGGCCGCTCGGCCCCCGCGCCCCAAAGGTCCGGCGACACCGCGGCCAAAGGGCCAGCCGCGCGCGGCCTCCGCCGTTCCGCTGGGCCCCAAAGTCACCTGACCTCCGGCGACCTGACGTCCGCGCTCGGGTCTTACCTGCATGCGTGCGTCCGTCCGCGTCGGGCCGGAGCTGGCGCGCTCGGGGGCACGTCACGCCACCTGCCGGGGTCAAAGGTGAGGGGGAAGAAACGTGCCACCCCCCCAAACGGAGCGCGGTTCGGAGCTCACTTTGCAGTCGAGCGAGGGTTGAAGTTCAAGAGCAGCCGGCGGCTGGCAGAGCGCGCATGTGCGGAAAGACCGTCAATCATTGACCGGATCGGGCCGCGGAGCCCGCCCCGAAACGCAAAGCCAATCGAGCGGCCTCCGAGGATTGCGAAGACTCGGTTGTTTTTTGCGGGGGCGGGGCATCGGGAAGGACGGCGCTCGCGCTCCGCCGGGCGCTCAGACCCGCGCAGTCGAGCGCCGAGCGAGTCGCTGACTCTCTCTCGGTGCGCAGGCGCGTCCAAGCCGCGCCTCCTTTCGCCTGCGAGTCGCGCGCGCTCCCCGCAGCAAACATCAGGAAGTCTTCGATTCCGTCGGGCGCCCCGCGGGCCCCCTGGACCGACTCCGACTGACCTCCGGCCCGGCGAGGCGGGGCGGGGCTCGGCTAACGCAGCTAGCCCCTCGGCTAGCCCGGGCGTCCGCCTCCGAGGAGGGCGCAAAATGTCCGCCAAAGAGCACAAAGTGTCCACCACGGAACGGCCCGTCAAAGGTGAGCGCCTCACGTTCGCCTCGCCTTCTTCTTCGGCGCTTTTTTTCCGCGGAGCTTAGCCGCTCGCGGGGCTCGACGCCCGGCCCGTTTGAGGCGCTTCGTGATGACGTCACGGGCACCGCGCACGGCTCGCCCAATTGCAGTTAACGGCCGCTGGCCCCAAATAGCCATTGAACTTTAGTCCGCGCGTGTCGGAACGTGACAGACAGACGGACAGACGGACTGCTGACGGATCGCGCGCGCTTCCGGCTCCGTGCTCGCAGCTGTGCCGTACCCGCCCGGGACGCGGCTGAGCGTGCGCGAGCTCTACTCGGACGGGCGCCCCCGCGTGGACGTGCTGAAGGCGCACCTGCTGAAGGAAGGCCGGCTGGAGGAGGAGGCGGCCCTGCGCGTCATCCGGCAGGGCGCCGACATCCTGCGGCAGGAGAAGTGCATGCTGGACGTGGACGCGCCCGTCACAGGTAGGCCGGCCGGTCGCCGGCCCCGGCGAAGCCCACGGCTGAGCGTGTGTCCGCAGTGTGCGGCGACGTCCACGGTCAGTTCTTCGACCTGATGAAGCTTTTCGAGGTGGGCGGCTCCCCCGACGCCACCCGCTACCTGTTCCTGGGCGACTACGTGGACAGGGGCTACTTCAGCATCGAGGTGAGCGCCGCCATCAAGCTGGCGGGCGCGCCCGCCCTTCCCCGGGCGCTCACGCCGCCCCCGCCTCTGCCTCGCCAGTGCGTCCTGTTCCTGTGGGCCCTGAAGAT
Source organism: Hippichthys cyanospilos (assembly GCF_059441005.1). NCBI lineage: Eukaryota > Metazoa > Chordata > Actinopteri > Syngnathiformes > Syngnathidae > Hippichthys > Hippichthys cyanospilos. Next base: position 19,386,992 of record NC_142383.1, on the reverse strand, counting down.
CAACTACCCGGACACGCTGTTCCTGCTCAGGGGCAACCACGAGTGCCGGCACCTCACAGAGTACTTCACCTTTAAGCGCGAGTGTGAGTGCGCCGTGCCGCCCGGGGGGGTCTAACGGGGCCGCTCCGGGGCTAACGGGGCCGCGACGGCGCGCAGGCAACATCAAGTACTCGGACGGCGTGTACGAGGCGTGCATGGACGCCTTCGACTGCCTCCCCCTGGCGGCGCTGCTCAACCGGCAGTTTTTGTGCGTCCACGGGGGCCTGAGTCCCGAGATCAGCACTCTGGATGACATCCGCAAGGTCGGGCCGCCCCGCCCCGCCCCGCCTCGCCCCGCCCCGCCCCGCCCCGCCTCGCCCCGCCTCGCCCCGCTTAACGCTCGCCGCCGCCTTTGCGCGCAGCTGGAACGCTTCAAGGAGCCCCCGGCCTTCGGGCCCATGTGCGACCTGCTGTGGTCCGACCCCGGCGAGGACTACGGCGCCGAGAAGAACCAGGACCACTTCAGCCACAACGGCGTGCGGGGCTGCTCCTACTTCTACAGGTGGGACGGGACGGGCCGGCCCGGCCCGGCCCGCGGGCGGAGCCTCACCCGGCCTCCGTTTGTCTGCAGCTACGCGGCCGTGTGCGACTTCCTCGCCAACAACAACCTGCTGTCGGTCATACGGGCGCACGAGGCGCAGGACGCCGGGTAAGAGGCGGGCGGGTGGGCCGAGCCCCCCTTCGCCGCTCACGCAGCCCTGCGCCGCCCGCGTCAGGTACCGCATGTACAGGAAGAGTCAGAGCACGGGCTTCCCGTCCCTCATCACCATCTTCTCGGCCCCCAACTACTTGGACGTCTACAACAACAAAGGTAAAGCGGAACTCCGCCGGGCTTTCGCGCGGAGCGCCGGACGGCCGGCGAGCGCGCTGACGCTTGGCCTTCCTTTTTCACCGTCCCCATTCAATTGCTTTCCTTAGCTCGGCCAAGTTTTCACGTTGTTTTTTCGGTTTAAAGTCCCGACGTTCAGTCCCGGGTACAGCGGTCGCGCACGCATTTTTTTTCAAGCGTTCGGCCGAAGTCTAAAAACGGCCGGCGCTAAATGAAGGAAGTGCTCCGCCGCGCGGGGCCGAGAGCCTTTTTCGCGACAAAGGAATAAAGGCTTGCAAATTTCCAAAAGGCGAAATATTCCGTGGGGGGCGGCGCCGACAACGAGAAAGTATCTAATCGAGTACCCAAAGTCGTTGGCTGTTTTCCTACGGAAATAATACTTGCCTGACGTCATCAAGCGGATCCGCGGGTTTTCCCCTCGCACTCGCGGGTCCGCTTTTGGCGAAGGCCGCGAGTCGAGACGGGGCGGGCGGGGCTTGCTTTTTGAGCATAGCTCGGAACGGGCAAATGACGCGCGCGTGCGCGCGCCAGCGGCGGTGCTGAAGTACGAGAACAACGTGATGAACATCCGTCAGTTCAACTGTTCGCCGCATCCGTACTGGCTGCCCAACTTCATGGACGTCTTCACGTGGTCGCTGCCCTTCGTCGGAGAGAAAGGTCAGGCGGGTCGGGTCGGGTCAGGCGGGTGGGGTCGGGTCGGCGCGCTTGACGGCGGAGGGCCTTTGCGCAGTGACGGAGATGCTGGTGAACGTGCTGAACATCTGCACCGACGACGAGCTGATGACGGACGCCGACGACGCGGGAGAAGGTGACTTTGGGAAGCGGGCGCGGCGGCGCCCCCTCTCCACTAACGTTGCCGTTGCAGGCGGCGCCCCCGCCGTCCGAAAGGAGGTCATCCGGAACAAGATCCGCGCCATCGGCAAGATGGCCCGAGTCTTCTCCGTGCTCAGGTGAGAGCGCGGGCGGGGGGGGGGGGGGCGTGCCAACGGGCGCGCTAACGGGCCGCCGTTGGCAGAGAGGAAAACGAGAGCGTGCTGCAGCTCAAAGGCTTGACGCCGTCCGGGACGCTGCCGCTGGGCGTCCTGTCGGGGGGACGCCGCACGCTGCGGAGCGGTGAGACTTTCCGCCGTTCGGTCGGCGCCGAGCGCGTCCGACCTCGGCCTGGCGTCTTTTTTTTGTTTTGTTTTTCCCCCGGCCGCAGCGGCGGAGGAGGCGGAGGAAGCCCGAGGCGACTTCAAGCCGCCGCACAGGATCCAAAGTTTCGAGGAGGCGCGAGGCCTGGACCTCATCAACGAGAGGATGCCGCCCAGGCGGGACGCGGCCGAGGGCGGGAGGGACCAGGCCTAGCCCCTCCCCCCGCCCGCTTTCATTTGCTTTCCGCGCGCTCAATAAACAAGGGCAAATTGGCGGTGGGACTTTTTATTAGCGCGGCGACGGCATCACAGCTTGGACACGCGGCCCATCATCTTCTCCAGCTTGATGGCCAGCGACATGTCGCCTTTGATGCGAAGCTTCCCGGACATGAAGGCCACGGTGGGCTTCAGCTGCCCTGAAGCCAAAAGTGTGTTAACGCCTGGCGGCGGGAGCCGGGCGCCGCCGTAGCTCCGCGCTTCTCCATCTAGTTTGGGCCAACCCTCGCCCGGCATTTTGGGCCCCGCTAACGGCGGTCGCAAAAAAGAAGCGATATGGGCACGCGCGATATAGACCATCAACTTTCAGCCAATAGCTTCCATAGATTAGTCTGAAACTGAAAAAAAAAGAAGGCGCCGCGGATGTGCGAAGAACAGGTCAGGCGGCAAAAGCAGAGGCCCCTTGTGCTTGGCGGGGCCGCGTCAGCCAAAACACTCACCCGCAAACATTTTGGCGAAGACGGCCGAGTCCATGGTCATGACCACGTCGGGCTCGGCGGGCGGCCGGCCTTGCCCCGCGCCGCCGGCGCCGTTCTTCAAGTCCAGGAACCAAACGCCGGCGTGTTCCCCTGGCCGGAGGCGGAGCAAAGAGGCGGGTGAGGGCGGGTGAGGGCGGGTGAGGGCGTGCCCCCCCCACCCCCCCGCGCTTTGCCGGGCGGCCGTCTCACCCGAGAGCTCAAACTGGTAGAGCGCCTTGGTGGACTTGACCAGCTCCTCGCTGAGGACGCCTCTGATCACCCGAAAGGTGCTTTCCACGGGGCCGCCGGGAGGAGGCGGCGCATCGAAGGCGGGCGTCGCCCCTGCCGGCGAAACCGCCAAGCGTGGAAAACGCGTCCCGAAAAGGGCCGCGGGGGGGAGGGGTCTTACCGTGCCGCTCCATCTGCCGGGCCAGAACCTCGGGGGCCTCGTCCAGGAAGAAATCGGGCAGGAGCGGGTGACCTGCGCGGCGATCCGGGAGCGGCGTGACGCGGCGTCGCCGCCAAAGACGGGCCGAGCGTCGGCGGCCACCGACCTGGCTGGACGGCGTAGGCGTCCATGTCCCGCACGCCCTCCTCTCGCAGGAAGTCCTCGTCCACCAGGAAGTGACCCGTGAAGCTGACGGGCCGCGACAAAACGGCGTAGGCGGCGTCGGCCACGATGTCGGCCGTGCGACACTGCTTGGCCACGCCCTCGCCGCCCAGCATGTCCATGGCCGCCGTCTGGATGGCTGGCGAGACGGCGGGCGCCGGTCAGCGCGGGCGGGCGGGCGGGCGGGCGGGGGGTTCGGCTCACCGGTTCTGGGCCAAAGGGCGTTGACGGCGATTTGACCTCGGAACTCTTCGGCCATCCCCAGGACGCACATGGACATGCCGTACTTGGCCATGGTGTACGCTGCGGGCGAGACGGTGGGGACGCCTCATTTCCCTTGTTAAGGACACGCCGCCCCCCCCCCCCCCCCCCGACCCGCCGCTCACCCGTGTGGTTCTTGAACCAGATGGGATTGAGGTTGAGAGGCGGCGACAAGTTGAGGATGTGCGGGGACCCGCTCTTCAGCAGGTGCGGAATCACCAACTTGGAGCTGCTCGGACAAAAAGAAAGCGGGGCCGAAAATCGAACCGGCGACGCCTCGAAAAGGAAACGGAGGGCGGGCGAGCTCCGTACGTGACGTATGTTCCTCTCAGGTTGATTCCCAGCATGAGGTCCACCTTCTTCATGGGCGTCTGCAGGGTTCCCGTCAGGCTGATGGCGCTGGCGTTGTTCACCAAGATGTCGATGCCTGGCGCGGCGCGGCGCGGCGTCACGTCACTCCGCCGGACGTTTGGGGAAATAGAGTACGAGTACCTCCAAACTTGTCGACGGCTTTCCGCACGGCGTCTTGGACTTGCCGCTCGTCTCGGATGTCCACCACGCACGGCAGCGCTTTCCCGCCCAGGCTCTCCACTGCGAGAGCAAAGGGTCAGACGGGCCCGGGCGCGGGCCGGCGCCTTGGCACGCACCCTCCTCCGCGGCGCTGTAGATGGTGCCGGGGAGCTTGGGGTGCGCCTGCGCCGTCTTGGCGGCGATGACCACGTTGGCGCCGTCCCGGGCCGCTTTCAGGGCGATGGCCTTGCCGATGCCGCGACTGGCGCCCGTGATGAACAGCGTCCGGCCCGCCAACTTCCTGCGTCACACCGCCCCGACTTCACTTTCCACCTTGCGCCTCAAACGCCCTTCGCGCGCGGTCGCTCTCGTTGCTTTGTGCGCTTGCGCTCTGCCGTTGGCTGGCGGCCTGTCCATATTAGGACTGGCTCCGCGGACGCCTCGGGTCCCTATTTTGCCCAAGGCGTCGGATAAGATTCGAAAGGTAAAATCTAAGCGTATTCTGTCGCGAAATGCGGGGACGATGGAAGTCGCCTGTTCGTGGAGACGCAGCTCGTGCTAGCCAATCGCCCCGCGCGAACGTTTAAGCGCAACTACGTCAACCGTTTCATCCGCAACAAAATGATTTTGGAGCTATTTCACGTGGGGGGCGTTCGCCAACTCACCCGGTGTTAGGAAGCATGACGACTGCGAGAAAACAAAAAAAAAACCGAAGGGGAAAAAAAAGGAGACGGAGCAGAAAAAAAGGACACTTGGGTTTTCTTTCGTCCACCTTTCACCCACTTCGGGCCACCGGAACTTCCTGCCGCCGACGGGTTCCTCATCCGGTCCGCCGAGCCAATGAGAGCGCGCTCTGCTGTGTCCGCTTCTCGAAGAGCGGAACCAAAGGCGTCCCGCTTAGCGTATATGTTTAGCGGCGCTCGCCTCGGAATCCCGGCTGCGGCCGTTGGGCCTGAGAGGTTAGCGCGTTGTCGGCGCGCATCCGAAATCGCGTTGCGAAGAGTGAGTGGGTTAGCTTCTTCTTCTTCGACGTTCGCTCCACTCAAGCCTCCCTCGCTCTCAAGCACACACACGAGGCGAAGCTCGCTTTCAAAGGTAAAACTTTATTGATACGATGTGATGAAATGCTGCACTCTACTCTGATTGGTCGATCGGCCGAGAACGTGAAACGACGTCTTGATTGGACGCAGCCTCACGGGCCCGTCCGACACCGCAATGTGACGTCATTCAGCCGAACCCCGGCGCTTTTGCTAATCGCGAATGCTATGACAGGAGCCGATACTAAAATGAGGGAGGGCGGTCGCTTCGGGGGAATGGGCCGGCGCCCCCAAAACGCGCGTCGGCGTCCGAACGCGGCCCACGCCGAAAAGCGGGGGCGTCCAAACATTTCCGGCCCCAACGTGGGCCGTCCCCGCGCAAAGCGCTCGTCGTATTTGGCGAGTCGTCTGCGGTTGGGACCCTCTGACGGAGGAGAGCGACGAGGCGGGCGCTCGACCAAGCCTCCGTTCCCGACGACGACTCAATAGCAAAGCGCGGGAGCGTTTTGCGGACCCTTCCTTCGGCACCGCCGTGAGCTCGGTCCGCCTCGACAGAGGGCGTCGGGCGCCCGCCCCTCCCCCCGGGCCCGGGTTTGGAGCGCCCCGTTCGGCGGGCGCAAAATGGCTTTGGCGCTCGTTAGTTGGGGGGAAATGTTGCGACCCGGCTAACACTGAGACGCTCGCGAGAAGACCGACCGCGTGTCTAACACTGTTTGCGGGAATATTTGGCGGGACGACGGGGGGAAAAGAGGAGAAAGACGGCGCCGCCGTTGCTCCTTCGCCAACGATAGCGCCCAAACCAACATAAATAATCACAGAAAAGAAATACGGCGGTCCGCGCGAGGGCGGCTACACGTCCAGAATCTCCTCGGCCGTGCCGCCGCATCGGAGCCGGTACCGGCCGGTCCGCCAGCTGATGGTGGGGTCCCAGAGCGCCGACAGGAAGATCTGCACCGCCATGGACTCGCGGATGAACCACGCCACGGCGAAGTCCAGCTTGGAGAAGCCGGGCGGCCCGCCCTGCCCGGCGCCGCGCCGCGCGCGCGCGCGCGCGCACCGGTCAGCTCGCGGGTTTTCGTTGGGCGCGCCCGGTCGGCGGGAAGGCGCGTACCTGAACTCCGGTCAGTTGCGCGTAGTCCGCCATGAACCAGGCCAGGCAGTGACACATGAAGAAGACCATCATGTCCCACCTGCGCGCAGGCGTCCCGGGTCAGGCCGCGAGGGGGGGGGGGGGGCGACGGAGGCGGCCGGGGCTCACCTGAAGAGGTAATGCGCGGCCCAGCCGATGATGAGGCTGGCCAGGAAGCACTCGGAGACGGGCTCCAGCACCGTGCCGGGAAGCATGTTGATGCGGAGCTTGGTCCACCTGCCGGCGAGCCAAACGTCTGGGCCGCGAGCCAAACGTCTGGGCCGCGAGCCAAACGTCCGGGCCGCGAGCCAAACGTCCGGGTCGCGGTCCGCGCGCAAACGTCTGGGTCGCGGTCGGCGCCGCCTCGCCTCACCTGATCAAGCGGGACTGGAACTGGCCGATGGAGTAGGAGCCGGAATTCTGCAAGGCCACTTGCGTCGCCATGGAGAACTTCCAACCTCTGCGGGGCGGCTGCAGGTGAGCGCCGCAGGCGAGCCCCCCCGCCCGCCCTCCCGCCCGCTACCTGTCGGCGATGGCCTTGGCCATGAAGTAATCCTCGGCGATGTACTGCGCAAAGGCCACCAGGCCGCCGGCCTGGTCCAGCACGTCCTTGCGCATCAGACACGACATCCCCGTCACGCACTTGATGCCCATCACGTTGGCCGAAATGTAGGAGCGAGGGTGCGACGTCCCGAAGTAGACCTGCCGGCGGGCGGGCCCGCCGTCAGCCCCGCGCGCCGGTGAGCCCCGCGCCGCTCGGCTCGGGCGAGCCCCCGCCCCGGTTAGCCTCGGCCGCTCCCGTAGCCCGGCGCCAGCTAGCCGCCCGTCCCGGTTAGCCTCACCCGCCGCTATCCTCCTAGCGGTCTAGCGTCTTCCGTGACGGCCGCCCGCCAGCCGGCCGGCTCGCCGCGGGCCCGGCGCCGAGTGGACTCACCCGCCCCGTCGGCGTAACGCCGGTTAGCCTCGGCCGCGGGGCTAGCTCCGCGCCGGGCGGCCTCACCTGCTCAAGCGTGGCGGCGAAGCCCTGGCGGTCGGCGACGTACGGCAGGCCGTGCACCAGGCCCACCTTCTCCGTCATCTGGTCGGTCAGATCCGTCAGCGTGTCGGCTTTCGCTGCCGAGGCGCGCGGGCGGACGTTAGCGTCGGCGGGGGGCGCGGGGCCGAGACGGCGGCGGGCCACCTCGGATGCCGCTGTCGCAGATCCACACCAGGCCGTACTTGGCGCCCTCGTAGCCCGGCATCAGGTTGTTGATCTTGGGGTTGATGCCCACCTTCTTGCCCCCTGCCGGGCGAGGACGCGGGGGATTAGCTTTTGCCGGGTAAGGGGCGGGCTGGCCCTCCCCCTTTTGGAGCAAAAAGGCCGCCGCGGGAATGAGCGCGAGGTGAGCGCGAGAGACCGACGGCCGCGAGGAGGTGCGCGAGAAAGGAAGCGCGAAGATGAAAATACGCGCTGGATCCCGGCTTTTGCTCTCTTTGGGCGGAGCTCTTTTTGAGGGTCGCGACTTTGCGCCGGCCGATTCGCCGCAGTCGGGCGCTTACCGACAAAGAGGCGCGCGTCCACGTTGGGGTATTTCCCCAGGAGCTTCTTACAAACGTCCACGGCCGGGTCGTCCTGGTCCTGAACGCACATCAGCACCTCGTACTGCACACCGAAGGTCGGGGCGCGCGCGCGTCAGAACGGGGGCGGGGCGGCTTCGAGGTCGGGGCTCGGCTACCTTGGGGTAGTCCATGGTGAAGAAGGTCTCCAGGTTGGAGATGAGGTTGGGGTCCACGCCCTTGAGTGGCTTGAGCAGAGACACGCCCGCCGGCTGCTTGACCTCCGACCTCTTCTTGTGCAGGTGCAGGCGCCTGGGCACAGACGGGGTCATTTAGGGGGACTGAGGATCCTCTGAGCGCCCCCCCCCAAAAAAAAAAAAAAAAGGATGAATAAGCGGCCATCCGATCAAAACACCGCGGGGACGAGGCGCTCCATCCGTCTGGCTGTCCGTCGATCGACTAACTTATTAAACTTATTACTTATTTACTTTGGTTCGTTCGACTCGGAGCGAAACTGCCGAGCGCTTCGAGTGTGAGCGGCAGCAAAGGAAAGGAAGCTCCCCGTCGGTTATTCGAGGCCTGGCGAGGCTCGGCTAGGCTAAGCTAAGCTAAGATGAGCTAACCCTAGCCGCGGCAAGCCAAGCCAAGCCAAGGGGGCAACTCACACGTAAACGATGGACATGAAGTGCATGAGCCAGAGCACGACGAAGAGCAGCAAGCCGAACACGGCCAGGCCCTGCATGGCGACCTCCGCCAGGGCCATGGCGCTCCGAGCGCGGCGGCGGGGAAGGCCGGACGCGAGGAATGACGGCCGGCTGGCCGCCGCCGCCGCCCGGCGAGGCCAGGCCAGGCCCGCCCCGGGAGAGGAGCGCCGAGCTCGGCCGAAGGCGGCCAAAAGTCCGGCCCGTCTGCGATCGGGGTCCGCTCTAGGAATCCGCGCGAAGCTCCGCGAGGACGAAGCCCGAGCCGCTCGCTCGCTCGCTCTCTCGCTCGACGGTCGGCAGACCGGCAGCCTGTCAGCTGATCGCGAGACGAGACGGGGCGCTTCCGGTCAGCGTCGACGTCACTCAGGAGGAGGGCGCTTCCGGTTGCCTCGTCGCTTCCGCTCACGTGCCGAAACGGAGAAAAAAAAAAAAAAAACCTCGGAAAGAGCCGACGACAGCCGATCTTCGTCGAAGCTTCGGTACCTTGTTCTTTTTCGACGCTGACATTGCCCGTTTTACAATTGTAAACACAACGGTGACATGAAAGAGCCGTTATTCCGCAAAGTAACCCGTGACATTTTAGTACCTCAAGCGACCGGACATTTGTGCTTAATTCACGAATGACTCGGGTGTTCTTAGCCGAGCGTACGACGGGAGACTTCGGGACGGTAGGACTCGGGACAGGGCGGTCGCCGGGGCACATTGTGGACAAGGGAGCGCTCATCCATAACATGGGCCTCGCGGCTTTTATTGAGCAATCAGTGTTTGGGCGCGGCGGCCGTTCCGTGGCAAGCGGCCCAAGCGCACTCGGCGTTCTCCTTCCAGCTGGCGCCGCGGTCCTCGTACACTTCCTGCCAAGCGCAGAGGCCGGCGGGGTGAGCGCGGCGGGGCCGGCGGGCGGTCGGGGCCGGCCGACGGCGGGCGGTCGGGGCCGGCCGACGGCGGGCGGTCGGGGCCGGCCGACGGGACCCTCCCACCTTTTTCCACACGGGGACGCTGGCCTTCAGGCCGTCCATCAGGTGGGCCACGGCCAGCTGGCCCTGGCGGCGGTGAGGCGAGGAGACGGCCGCCACCACGCTGGCCTCGCCCACCGGCACCCACCTGCGGGGGGTGAGAGAAGCGGCGGGGTCAGCGCGGCGCGCGGCGGGGTCAGCGCGGCGGGGTCAGCGCGGCGCCGGCGAAAGGGCGCGACCCGAGGCGGTGGTGCACGCAGACGCGCGCCACGTCGGGCCAGCGCGCGCGCACGTCTCGGCACAGCCGGGCCAGCTCCGACGGGACCATGGCCTCGTAGGCCTCGTACTCCAGGCCCGTCACCCTGCGGCCCTCCTCGCGGTCCTCGCGCGTGGTACCTGCGGAGGGCGCCCCGCCCATCTTCATCCCGGTCCGGCCAAACGGCCGCCCGCTCCGCTCCGCGCCGCGCGTACCTACGAAGACGGAGATGGCGCCGCAGGACGGGCTGCCCGCGGCCGCCACCGCTTCCTCCACCGACAGCCGCTGGCGGCTCAGCTTGAAGGTGTCCCGGCCCTCCTCCTCCGACGACGCCGTCTGGCCAAGCGTCGGTAGGAAAGGTTACGATTGTTGGGACGCGCCCGATGTTGTCGAGTGCCGCGAGCGCGCTGGAGAGTTCCGTCGAGCGTCGTGTACTCAAGCGCCACGGCGTCCTGTAACGCGCCCAACGTCAAACGCCGCGCAAAGTAGCGCAAAGCGTCACGGAGTCGAGCGCCCTGACGCTTCACCGCACTTTGCCGTAAAATGCCGCGGGGCGTGGCGAGGCGTCGCGAAGCGTGCCGTCGAGCGCGGGAAAGCTCGCCCTTTTCCGAGGTCGCCGCGATCGGCGCGGGAAGCCTGCTCGGGACCGATCCGGCCTCCCTCCCTCCCCCGTCGCCGCATCGGGGAGCTCACCCGGCTCATCCCCCGCTCAGCGGCGGCACCACGGCCACCTCGTCGCCGTCCCGCAGCGTCAGCGGCTCCCGCCGGTCCACGGCCACGTAGCCGTGGCGCACCGCCAGCACCACGTGACCCTGCAAAGCCCGCAACCTGCGGCGCGAGCCGAGCGGGTCAAGCCCCGCCCGCGGCTGAGCCGCTCGCGCCGCACCCACCCGGGGTGTCGCTCCAGCAGGCGGTTCCAAAGGTCCCGGCAGCTGATCGGCGTGTCCACTTGCAAGTGCTCCTCCCGCAGGCCGCTCAGCTCGGCGCTCTTAGCGAAGTACAACACACACACCTGCGCGCGCGCGCGCACGCCTCATCAGCACCACCCACACAGGAAGCAGCAAACAGGAGGATTCCATTTTGGGTTAGGGACATTTTTAACCTCATTCTGGATGGGAACGGAACATAGTCAACGCAAGTCGAAGTCTGTCAAACTGCTGGCTCAGAAAGCGGAAATGAAATTCAACGCTTTAAAAAAAAGCATTCCAACTCTGAAAATATGTAGAAGCAACAATATTCATTCAAATTCAGTCAAATTTGGCGGCGCTTTTCTCCTTATGTTTGAGGGCCGCAAAAAAGAACGAACAAAAAGAAATGTAATGGGCGTTCATTGACGGAATCGTTACGGAACGGCTCTGAACCGAAGCAGGATATGTTTCTTTTGTTCACACGTCTCAATGTGTCAGCTACCAAAAACGCTTTCAAAAATCACGTTTGTCATATCGGGCGTTTGGACTCCGACCGTGAAGCACACGGGCGCGCGCGTGCGCGTGCGCACACGTGACGGTCACGGGTCCCCACTCGGCCTCGGTTAGTCCCGTTTGCAAAATCCGGTTCGGGAAACAAAGAGAAACTTTCCGACCGGTTCCCGCTGCCAAACGGCGCGGCGCGCGGAGCGAAAGCGCTGAAAGGACACTCACGCGTGCGCTCATGAAGAAGAAATGCGCTTCCGGTCATCGAGAAGCCTTCGGCGTTGAAAACGAGTTGGGCTCGCGGAAGACTCGCGGCGTCGCTCCAATGACGTCACGCCGGACCGCGCTTCCACCGGCTCGCTCCGTTTCTTCCTCGACGCTTTTTCCGACGTTTGGCGCGGCAGCGCCGCCAGCGGGACGGCGACGCGGCGGCCCGCCTTCGCGCGGAGCGGCTCTATGCCGCTTTCCGGTTTTGGCGGAAAAGCTCAATCGCTTCTTCCGAGCCATTCCGTCCTTTCAGCCAAAGACACACGCCGGAACGTTTGCGGGCCACCTCCGGAGCACCCGGGCAAAGTTTATTGTTTCCCCGAAAAACATCTGCCAACAAGCGCCGAGGTCATCCGTCCGAACCCTGGCGAGCCAGGAAGTCTTCCAGCGCGCTCAGCCTCTCCAGCAGCATGGCGTCCGGGTCCGAGGCCCGGTCGGCGCCGGGCTGCCGGCGGACGGCGCGCTTTCTGGCTGGCGCCGCCGCAGCGGGAAGTCCCGCGCCTGCACGCAGAAGCCGCAAAAAAGCGCAAGACCGCCCACCGTCCCCGTTGATCAAATATATCCGGAGCAGTCGCGTGCTGTTTCTTTTTTTTTTTTTTTTACCTTGGGGTCTCTTCCTCTTCCTGGGCTGAGTGAAGTCCGGGAAGAGGAGGAGCCTCCGCCGGCGCCGCAGGCCAATCAGGAGCAGGGCCCCGTCCTTTTCCTGCGGCTCCTCAAAAATGGTCTCCAGGCTCCTGGACGGCAAAGCGGGCCGGGGTGGGCTCTCCGTGCCGCGGCCCCGCCCACCCGCCCGCCTTACCTGTTGGCGCTGGGACACTTGTAGTTCTGGTTGGTGTAAATCTCCTCCACGCTGAACTCCTTCTTCCTGGACCTGAAAGTGGGCAAAGGTTGGGCGCGGGCGGCGGGCCCCCGTGGGGGCGGGCCCCCGTGCGGCGGGCCCCCGTGCGGCGGGCCCCCGTGCGGCGGGCCCCCGTGCGGCGGGCCCCCGCGCCGCTCACCTTTTGGCCTTGGGCAGCCCCATGGGCGTCAGCCGCGTCTCTCGCGGCGCCGAGCGCCGGATTCGGATCTGCGACACGCGCTCGGCTTTCTGAAAGGCGGGGCCGGTCAAGCCGCGCCCCCTCCCGCTCGCCCGGAACGCGCCCACCTCCTCGGCCGCCGGCGGGAGCGGGGACGAGGCGGCGTCGGCGGGGCGCGGGGGAAGAGGCGGGCCGAGGCGTGGCTTCCCGCCTCTTGGCCCCGTCCGCCTGCGGGTCGCGGCGCCGGGAAAGGCGGCGCGCGGCCCGACGGACCCGGGCTGGCCCGCTCGCACGTAGCTACCCGCGGAAGAAGAGAGGCCGTGAGCGAGGGCGGGCGGGCCAGGCCGCCGCGAACCCACCAGTGATCCAGGGCCAGACTGGGCGGGGCCGTCCGGTCCCGCGGGCAACGCCAGGGGTTCCAGCCGGCTCCGGCCGACGGCGCCGCGGACAGACGCAGCAGGGGGGCGGCGCCGGGCCACCGGCCCCCGGCCGCGCGGCGCGGCGCAAAGTCGGAGAAGCGCCACTGGCGCCGGGACGGGGGCCAGCCCGACGCCTGGCCGCTCAAGGCTCGCAGGAAGTCCAGCGCGTCCCGGACGGAGGAGCTGCGGGGACAGAAAGGGGGCGTTCCGTCCCGGCCTCTGCGCGGGGAAGCGGCGGCGCTCCCACCTGCAACCGTTGCGCCCGACCAGCACGCCGGCGGCCCGGAGCGACGGGCCGCCCTCCCGCCCTCTGGAGTCAAAGTGGAAGAGCGTGAGAGGCGCGTGCTCCGTAGCTCCGCCTCCCGTCCGGCAGACGGCCAGGCGCCGCTCCTCCCCTTCGCCGTCGCCCCCCTCCGGTCCGCCGCCCGAGCGAGGGCGAGCGGGGGTTGCGTCCGGAGCTAAAAGGCCGGACGGGACGGGACACCTTGTGGCCGGGCGCCGGAAAGCAAAGCCGGCGCGCGAGCGCCTCGCCCGGGCGCGCGAGCGCCTCGCCCGGGCGCGCGAGCGCCTCGCCCGGGAGCGCCTCACCGGGGCGCGCGTCCTCTCGCGAGGCGGCGCGGCCGCGCTTCCTCTTGCGGCTCCTCCTCCCGGCGCCGCCCGCCCTCTCCAGGGCTTCCACTCGCCGGCCCAACGACACCAGGGCCCCGCGCAGGAGCCGTCGCACCTCCATCCTGTGGGCGGCCAGGAGGCGGGGCAACAAAGAGGCGCAAGGGCAGGCGAGCTGCGGGCCGGGACTCCGGGGGCCGGGACTCCGGGGGCCGGGCCTCCGGGGACCTTGGCCCCGCTGGCCCTGAGCGGCGACTGCAAGACCAACAGACCGTACGTCGGGCCATCCGCTCGGGCGGGGCGGGACGTCCGTCGGAAAAGCAACCCACCGTTCTGCTGAGGCGGCGCTCCCGACGGGGGGCGGGACAGCATGGCGGCTGGCGAGAAACAAACAAGCCGTCATTGCGGTGACGTTGGAAGCCCTTTGCCCGAATACGGACGAGTGTTCTCGCGAGATTTGGGCCCCGCTAAGCTCCCCCGAGTAGGCGATCGGAGCCAACGCGGTTCCGAAGAATGTTCTGAAAAGAAAAGCGGCGCGGCGCGGCGCGGCGCGGCGCGGCGCAAAACACACGCGCGGCGGGGAATCGTGACCGGGTTAGGGTTAAAGCGAGCGGCCGCGGCTGACTGTCTTTAGCGTCGGACATCGTGAGCGTAACTGACCTGATTTTCCGAACCGAAATTGTGCCGCGCTTTCTCCTGGCGTGTCAGCAAACGTCTCCCCCAAATGTCATTTGAGGGAGATCGGGCGACAAACGGCTCGAGCGGCAAACCGTCAAAGAATTTCTTTTCTTTTTTTCCAGAAGGATCGGCGACCCCGGCAAAGGAAAGCGGCGTTAAGCTCGTCCAAAACGACCACTTCCGGCTCGCGTTTCGAAATAAAAGATGCGACGAAATGCGGCCGACGGCACCTCCGCGTTTGCGAGTCATTTGGAAAACGAGAGCGGTTGTGTCTGAACCAAGAAGTTAGGCGACAAATACTTTGGTTGGTTTTGGAGCGGGACGAATTCCGCAAAAGTCGGCGTGCTCGGAGCGGCTTCTGTCGACGTTGCCGCTAATCGTTTCGCCGAATATTTACGGTGGCCGGGAAGCGCCAATCACCTTGACGTTTGGGAAAAATCAACGCATTTCCTTTCCGGGCCGGGCCGGGCCGGCGAAAGGCCGTCTCCGGAGAGAAGGCGACCGCCTTCCTTTTTTCAACAAATCGGTCAAGTACTGAAGTACTGACTTTGGAAAAACTTGCCTCAGGTCATGGGGCTTGATTGCTTTTGTGGCAGTCATTCGGAAGGGGCCTCCTCCCGCCCTCCTCCCGCCCGCCTTCCGCCCGCCTTTCCTTCTGAAGGTTTCTTCTGATTGAAGCCCTTTCAGAGGGCCTTCCGTTTCTACATCCACGTTCCCAGAAAAATAGTTCGAAAGCCCGAACCCTCTTGAAAGCATCCAGGCCGGTTTGTGTCGGCGCGCCGGCCGTCTTTATTGACGCTTGACTGGCACAAGGGAACGGGCCGCGCTACGGGCATAAATAGCTCATATAAATAACACCATACAAACGGCGGCACGCGTGGCAAAACACTGGCCCTCGAGTGCGAGTCACAAAGACTGAGCAAAAAAAAAAGGCATAAAAAAACAGCAACAAAAGAAAATGATTGGCGAAATGAAGACGAAATATGTTTTTACTTGAAGATGAACGCCGAGTACGCCTAATCAGCCTTGAGTCCATCCCGCGGCACCTCCGCCAGGGAAAAGTGGGGTTTTTTTTTTGTGCGCTTGTCTTTTGTAATGTGTGCATTTTTTGTTTGCTGTCCATTCCTGATGTCAAGTGTTTTTTTGTTTTTTTTTAGGTTTACAATTCCTGATTTGCTCTTGTGTCTCGTTTGGCTTGCAGATTTTTTTTTTTCGTCAGCGATGATCTTTTTTCGACGGGGGGAGCGTTGTTGCGATTCGCTCTTAAGGGCCAGCGCGCAAACGCGCGTGCGGAAAGTCAGAAGGCCGGCGGGCTTTCCCTCTGGCCCCGCCGGCACGCGTCCGCGTTCGGCGCTCAGACGTCGTCAAAGATGCGGCCGCGGGACGACGACATGGACAGGTAGCGGCCGGCGCCGCCGCCGGCTCTGTGCGGCGCAAACAAAACCAAGCGGGAGGAGGGGCATCAGCGAGGGAGCCCGGCGCCGCGCAGGGGCGGGGCTTTTACCTCCCTCCGTCCCGTTGGTCGGCGTCCTCCGCTAACGCGTCGGCGTTGAAGTCCAGGGGCTCTTGGTCCCGCAGCAGCTCCGTGCGGTCGCGCTCGGCGGAGCGGCAGAACTTGCCCGCTAAAATTGCGCCGCCGCCGCCGCCAAAACGGATCGGGCCGACGGACGACGATGGGGATTTCGGGGCGGGGGAGAGAAACGTGGCCATTTTCGGAGCGCGCCAGAAAGGCGCGCGCGGTCGGGCGGAGCGCCGGGAAAAGGCGGTACTGACGTCTGGCGTCGGCGGCGTCCGAGTAGCCGGTCTCCTGCATTTCGTGGCTGCTCCCGCCCCTGGCGCTCAGCTCCTCCCGGGGGTCGCCGTAGCGTTCCTTCCACTCCTGCCGGACGCCAGCGAGGAAAAAGGCTCGGTTTCAAGTCAGGTCGGCGCCCGCGGCATTCCAACGGGACTTTTCCTTTGGCGCAAGACGCTCGCGGAACCCAACCAAACCTTCGCCTTGAAAAGAAACGCTCGGAAGGAAGGAAACGTTGGGTTCCCGCCTCAACGCTTCTCGCAACTCACGCGCCGTCTGTTCTCGCCGTCTTCCGCCCGCTGGCGCTTCCGCTTCTCTGCGGGCGGACACACGCGGGCGGGTGAGCGACGGCGCGGGCGGGGCGGGAGGGGCGGGAGGCGCGAGAGGCTCACCTCGGCGAATCAGCTCCTTGCCCTCGTCCACCAGGTCCGACGTGAGCTCGCTGTCGCCCATGAACTGCTGGAAGCCCAGCAGGTTGAGCAGGCGGGTGCCCAGGCTGGAACGGAAAGCCGGCGGACGGCGTCAGGCCGCCGCGCCGCGCCCGCCGCCGCCCGCCGCTTACCTGAAGTAGGTGGCGATGCACAGGATGACGATGAGCATGGGGTAGTAGATGTAGAAGCCGTCCGCCACGAAGGACAGCACGCGCATGGAGCCCATGATCTGCCGGGCGGGGGGAGCGGGTGAGGGGGGGTGAGGGGCGTCGCCGGCGGCAACAACGCCAACGCCTCCTACCGAGGTGTATGCCGTCTGCTCTTTGTCCTGGTGCGAGATGGCGGCGTCCATGTGGATGAGACCCAGGAAGTTGAGGCACAGCGGCGGCGTCAGGCGGCAGAAGAGCCTGGGGGGGGGGGCCTGTTTAACGTGGGCCGGGCGGGAGGGGGCGGTCGGGCCGGGCGAGGCTCACATGCCGCTGAACTGCAGGCTGTACGCGTCCGTCTGGTGGTGCGGCGCCAGGTAGTAGAAGTTGAAGACGCGGATGCGGAACACCGTGGAGTACACGCACGTGCACAGGAAGAAGATGGTGACGAAGCACAACACCTGGCGGGCACAGCCGGCTAGACAAAGGGACGCCTTCCATTCCGCCGGCGGGGCGGCCCGAAGAAGAGGGAAAGGCGTCCCACCTGGATGTAGACGTAGTTGTCGTCGCGCTCGGCCAGCCGGATGAAGACGGCGAAGAGCGACAGGACGGGCCGGGTGCTGAAGAAGGTGCACTCGGACCAGACCACGGCGGCGCCCAACAGGCCCAGGAGCGCGGCCAGCACGCGGTAGAAGCCGCGCTTCAGCAGACACTCCCAGTACCACTCTGAGAGGGGACAAAACGGAGCCGTCTGCCCGAGGCCCGCCGCCTCCGCCGTCCCGGGGCCGCGAGAGCGCAAGAATCGGAGGCGCTCGGCAGATCTTCACAGAGGCGGCCGGTCGACCCGAGCGCGTCGCGAAGGAGGGGAAGCGCCGGCCGCGGCCCCGACTTGCCGAGAGCGCGTCCCCTCCCCTTCGCTGACCTGCAACGGGCGTGTAGACGTATCTGCGGAACCAGCCCGGGGGTTGGGCGGGGGGGAAGCTGCGGACGAAGCGGCGCGCCGAGCCGCTCTCGTTCTTGGCCACGTCCTCCAGGTGGAAGGCCTCCTGCAGCAGCATGCGCCACTGCACGCGGGTGCGCTTGTGCCGCTGAACCGCGTAGATCACCTGTCGGCCGTTGGGGCGCCGCCGTTAGCCGGCGGCCGTTAGCGCGCCGGCGCCCGTTGGCGCGCCGGCGCCCGCCCGCCTGCGCCCGCCTGCGCCCACCCGCTTGTGAAGCTTGACCAGACTCCTCTCGCTCGGGAAGGTCTGCTTGTCCTCAAAGTCCTCGTAGTCGTCCATGTTGCGCCCCAGCTTGTCCTGGTAGTCTGTCGGGCACTGGGGGCCGGCGTTCACGTCGGACGCGCGGGGGAAGGCGGGGCCCGACGCGGAAGGCGGCGCTCACCTTCCTGAGGATGGTGTCCACGCACTTCCTCAGCGGGTGGTTGTACTTGACCGCCTCGCTCACCTTCCTCACCTCCTGAAAGACCGGTAGGCGGGAAAAACAAAATGGGCGGCGCGCTTTTCGTCCCGGCCCGCAAAATACGCGGCTCTCCGTCGGGCAAGCCGGGCTCCCTTCCGGGTTAGGCCCGAGTCTTCCCGGCCGTTAACCGCGTGGCAAAGTCGAGCCCGCGCCCTCAGCGCCCCCCGTCCTTCGGCGATGCCCTTCCGAGCGTTCGCCGCGCGCCGCCGGCACGAGCCGGTCCAGACGGGAACGGGCGAGGGCCGGAGTCCACTCGCGCCAAACTCATCCGGGAAGAGAAGAAGCGAGAAGAGCTTCCCGCGGCTCGGAAAGTTTGACCGTCCAAAACGTCCGAGCCGGCGAAAGCCGCGCCCGGGGCCGCGCGGCCGGACGATCCGTGTTTTGCGCAAAACCGGGCCGCGGGCGGAGGATTCCCGGGGGGAACCGTTTGATAGGAGCGACCCTCGCTCATTTCGGCGGCAGCAAAAGGCCCGCCGGGGGGCCGGAAGTTTTTGCCGAACGAGCGCGCTCGCCTCCATGGCGTCCTCCAGGTTCTCCTCGGCGTCCGCCTTCTCCGTCATGAGCTTGGAGGCCTTGAAGTAGGTCTTGAGGAGCATGTGCCCGTGCCTGGAGGCGTTCCAGTAGCCGCGAGGGATCTCCACCAGGCCGTAGCCCAGCAGCAGGACCAGCAGGAACAGGCCCCAGGTGTTGGCCGCCGTGATGCCGACGGTCTGCAGCTCGTTCCTGCCGGCGGCGGCGGCGGCGCCGTTAGCGACGGCGCGGGCCGAGGGCCGGCGGGGTCTCTGACCAGGACAGGCGCAACTCGGGGTGGACGGCCACGTAGATGAGCAGCGAGCCGAAGATGAGCAGGTAGCTCCCGTAGTAGATGGCGTTCTCGATCAGGGCCGTCCGGACCTTGCCGGCCGCGGAGAAGGCGCCCGAGCGGGCGTACGACTGCATGAAGGGCAGCAGCAGCCTGGGGGAGGCGGGCCGGGCGCAACGTCGGTCGCGTCCCGCCCGGAACACGGGAAAAAATGCCATGCCGGGACGACGGGCGCGCACTGACCAGGTGAGGCTCTGGGAGGTCCAGTAAACCACCCGCCAGAAGACGGGCATGACGCCGTCCGGGATGGAGCTCCACGGCTCGTAGCACGGCGGCGGCGCGCTGCCGGGAGGAGGCGGGGTGAGTCCGGGCCGGCGCGGGCGCTCGCCCGCCGCACCCACCTCGGCGCGGGCGCCCAGGACGCGTTCCCCGACGTCAGGTTGGACGGGGCGGCGGCCCGGTTCCGCCGGTCCTTCCGGCACTGCCGGTAGATGGTCTGCGGAGGGGCGCGGTTGAGAAACGCCCGCGAGAGCTCGCCCGAGGCCCGCGAGAGCTCGCCCGAGGCCCGCGAGAGCTCGCCCGAGGCCCGCGACAGCTCGCCGACCCCACCCACCGTGGTGACGTCCAGCGGCAGGATGAAGACGATGAGGAAGCACAGGTACCAGGCCAGCAGCGTTCCGAACAGGACCATGCGCTGCTGCTTGCGGAAGTCTCCGTAGCGATGCAGCAGGAAGAGCGCCAGGAAGAACACCACCACCATCTCCGCGCCCAGCGCCGCCCCGCTCATGGCGACGGCCGCAGAGACGGCGGACCGATCCGCGGATGCCGGAACCTAGCGGCTGGAAAAGCCCGAGCCGAGCGGCCGGTGAGGATTCCGCTTCAAGTGACCGACCTTGGCGCGCGTAAACGCCTTCTGGCGCCGTGTGGCACAAGTCCGCCGTCGGCATTTCTCGCCGCTCGGCCGGTGAGGATTCCGCTTCAAGTGACCGACCTTGGCGCGCGTAAACGCCTTCTGGCGCCGTGTGGCACAAGTCCGCCGTCGGCATTTCTCGCCGCTCGGGAACGCGTCGCTTTTCAAAGGTAACGACTCACAACTAAACCGGTGACGCCGAGATCCGCCTTGCACCGTTTCCCTGGCGTTTTGCTTCCGGATGTAGAGCCGGGACCGAGCGGGTCCCCGACCAGACCACCTCCGAATCGGGTAGAAGCCTAAATGAACCTTACGGCGAGCGGTTTAAAAAACGCAGCTACATTGCTGGATGGCGTTTATCAGAGACGATTGCCCTACTTGCCGCTCTTTTCGTCTTTTCTTTTTGCTTACGGTCTGAATGAAGGCTATTTCTGCGTGCCCCCCCATCCCCCGAGTGACTTGAACGCAACGGACTACTCACTAGACCGCAGGTGTCGTACTCCCGCAGGTTTTCTCCCCGAAACACACCCGGTTGTAATGATTAGCATCATTTTCAAGCTCGTCATTTGAATCGGGAGCGAAAAGAGCAAAACCAGCAGGATACCGGCCCTCGAGGACTGAAGTTCCACACCTAAGCACCCGACTGGCGCCGCAGGTGGAAAAGCGGCATCGTGTTTTTCTGTTTTTACGCCCCTCCCCGCCGACGTCATCGGGCGGGCCGTCCTCCCAATGATTCGGTAGCTCGGCCCTCGAGTGCGCCGAGTCCCGTTCGACGGGCAAAAGAGCGGGCGGGGAGCGAAAGCTCCGCTCCGGATTGTCGCCGCCGGCTAGCGTCGCCGGGCATGCTAGCGAGCGGAGACGTCGCGACCGCTTACCTTGAGTGGCCTTGCCCGGCCGGCGGCGAGGTCTCGCCGTCGCCGCTTGGGACGGAACGCTCCGTCTGTCGGGCTCGCCGAGGGAGCGCGTCCGGAGCGCGAAAGCGAACGACAACAGGCAGCGAAGCGAGCTCCGGCCGTCATCGGCCGTCACGTCCGGGTTGAGCGGGCGGGGCCGCGACGTCACTGCCGCGCATGCTCGGCGCGGACCGAAACGCCCCGCTCGTAGGCGCGCGATCCCGAAAGGGCGGGAAGCGCCGGGACCGCTTCCGAACGTCCGAACGCGAGGCCGAGCCGACGCGGCGACAAAACGGGAGGCGTTCCACGAGGCTTTTAATGTTTGAGCTCAACGTGGGCGTGACAATAACTTATTCTCTGGGTTCGCGCGAAGGAAAAAAAGCGGGCTCGGCAGACGGAGAAAAGCCGGCGCCCCCCGCCCCGGTCAGGCGGCGGCCTCGGGCAGCAGCAGCCCGAGCAGCGTCCGGGCGGCGGCCAGCAGGGCGGCGTGCAGCGCGAACTGGGCCGTCAGCGCGCCGAAGCCGCGGTAGAAGGCGGGCCAGCCCTCCTTGCGCCGCACCGAGTGGAAGCAGTCGGCCAAGCCGTCGTACTGCGTGTTGACGGGCAGCACCAGCGGGTCCCCCGCCGCCGCCCCGTCGGTGGCGTCGATGATGGTGCGGGTGCCCTGCAGGGCCAGGCGGTGCAGCGCCGTCTCCAGCGGGAAGAGCAGCGCCTCGGCCGCCAGCGAGCCCAGCCACGCCGCCGCCAGCTCCGGGAAGTGGGCCTCCGCCGAGCCGCCGGCCGGGGCGCCGCCGCCGCGCCGGCGCCGCCACAGCCAGAGGGCGGCGCGCTGCGCGCCGGCCGCCACGGCGTAGCGCAGGACGGCGTGGGCCGCGGCGGGCAGCAGCAGGCGGCCCAGGGGCAGCAGGCGCCGGCTGTGGGGCGCGCCCAGGCCCAGCAGGCGGGCCAGCCCCTCCCGCACGCAGTCCAGCAGCCCCGACGACGACTCGTCCCGCACGATCTCGCTCTGCGGGGGGAGGCGCGCCGTCAGCCGCGCCCCGACCCGACCCGACCCGACCCGACGGGCGCTTCCCCGACTCGCCGGCTCCCAGACGCTCCCCGTCGTTCGGGACGCGCGGGGCAAACCTCCGAGCCTAACCTCCTAACCCTAAATGTCCGTTTGACTCCAGGTTTCCGGCTAAAATCTTCAGATTTTAAACTTCGGGGGGACAATAAACGAGCATTTTTTTGGGGCCGGTCTCGGATTTCAAAAGTGGCTAAGCGTGTACACGCTCGAAATCGATTGGATTCGCATCCAAATACATGATCACCTTATCGGACGAGAGCACCTCCCGGTGGAAATTGATGGAAGTGCAGCGCAGTGTCTTAAAAGGCACTGAGGCGAATTCAAATACATTTTAAGTGTGTTGATCACACATTTACCAAAATGTGAAATCAGAAGCCGGCAAAAACTGGAGAAAAAGAAAATGTTGGTTTTTCTTCCCCCAAATCTTTCAAAGTTAAAGACAACTTGCAATTTTGGGATTTGAGTCCGGAACCTGAAGTCAAACCAGCATTTCAAGTGAGGCGGCGGGCCGGATCTGGCCCCCGGGCCTCGACTTTGACACCCGTGTACTAGACGTTTCTTAACGTACCAAATTTTCAGTATTTGGTTGAAAAATCAAATTGATTGTGTTCGACGGGGAAGACCGCGATTACTTTTTTTACCGTCAGAATGTGATTTCGCCGCTTTAAAATAAGATAAAAAATAAATAAATCGACAATGGGGCAAGGAGGGCCCCCGCGGCGCCGGCGTCCGCTTCCGATGGGACAAGGAGGGCGGGGAGGCTCACCTGCACGGTCTCGATGAGGCTGGCGCAGTAGAAGGGAAGCGCCGCGGCCGCCGTCAGACTGCGGACGCAAAGTCGGGCTTAGTAGGCGGCGGCCGACGCTTCGCCGGGGCGTAACGGCGGCCCCAAAAGCCGGCGCCGACGCCCCGCGGCCATTCTCCCGAGGCGGAGACCTTTCTCGTAGGGAGCGGCGGGAAAAGGAACCCACCCTTTAAGCAGGAAGTGGCCGGCCAGCTGTTTGGCGCTCCAGCGATGGGGAATCTCCCTACGGGCGAGGGCAGAGGCGAGGGCGTCAAAGCGCGCGGCCTTCCGCGGCCGGGCCGGGCCGGGCCGGGCCGGGCGCTTACCGCGGCAGCGGCGTCAGCTCGCCGACGATCCCCTCGGCCCCCAGCGTGACGCCGTGCACGACCAAGGTGCTGCCCATCCCCTTCCACAGCGCCCGCGGACCCTCCGACGGAGCAAAAACAACTCTCAAAACGCGCAACGGCGCCATCTTGCCAGTACGGGCCCTTCTTATTTCGCGGGGAAAACAACAAAGTCCGACCCGTTGGACGGAAGGCGCCGTACCTGAGCCTTGCCGATGGCGTACATGACGGCCAGGGCGCCGAAGGGCGACAGGTGGTCGCGTCGGGCGTGGTAGTTGACCTGCGGGCGGGACCGAGGCAAAAGGTCACCCGGGCCCCGCGGCGGCCGGGCCCGAGGTCAAGGGTCACCTGACACTGCCGGCGGAAGGCCACGCACGGATGAGTCAGCACGTTCTCTGCAAAGAGACTGCGCCGCGCCACGCGTTAACAGCCGCCGTCGCCGCCGCCGCCGCCGCCGTCGCAGTCACCTGACAAAGCCGATCCCGAACCCCGTCAGGCGCTTCAACTGCTCTGCGAGGGCCAAATAAACAAAGGATGACATTGGACTCATTCACTTTGGACGCCAATTTTTTTTTTATCCTTACTAGCACCTGCATCGACGCGGAAAAGTCAGCCGTCGCCCTCGAAAACATGACATTCGTTGTATTGAAGTAAAATATTTTTGCATACTCATATTTGAGAAAAAGTCATTTTTGGCTCAGGTATCAGTGGCCGGTATCAGATGCCTCAAGCACCACTCGGTACTTTGAAACCAGGCTGGCTAAGCTTAGCGATGACGTCTTTCAAACTACAGTTTCAACCCTTCAATTGTTGGGTCTTATTATTTCTCAATACACCGGCAGATGACCGATTGCGAGTCACAACCTCTGGCGGGATCTGCCTGCCCCCCGTTGGCTTTTTTGTTTTTGTTTGGGGGCGGCCTTTTTGGAGGGCTCATCGCTCAAGCTTAAAGGGTCGATGTGTCATCCTTCGAGCGGTTTTCATCGCGGGCAGCGGGCGTCGCAAAGTTCGCCATTGTCCCCGGCGACCTCCGGACGCCCCCGCGCCACCGTCCTCTTGCAAACGTACCGCCGGTCGTCCACAACGCGTTTGCCGGCGCGTTCCCTCCAATGAAAAGCCAGCTCACTCATCGCCCCTTTAAGCCGCCACACGCCGCGGAGGGCTAAGTCGGGCTAAGCTAGCCTTAGCGAGGGAGGCCGAGCCGCTCACCGGGCGGAGGCGGCGGCGGCGGCGGCGGCGGCGGCGGGCCGCCCGCCCGCGCCGCCGCCTCGTCGCAGCCGAGCTCCCCCGGCGGCTCGTCGCGGAGCGGCGTCCGCTCTCCGGCGTGCAGGTTGCGGCTGCCGGGGATGTCCGGCGGCGTGGTGACCCAGTGGAGGTGCTCCCCGCCCCCGGCGCTGCGGAGCGAGTAGTAAGGCTCGTCCCGGCCGCCGCGGAACGCGAGCCCGTCCAAGCTGTCCGGTCGTCTGGACGCCATGAGCGAGGGGACCGAGAGAAGCGACGAGGACCACCGCGGCGGGGCGCCAGTCGTCGAACGTCAGTCAGCGAACATCCACGGACGGCGGACGGCGGACGGCGGGCGACTCCGACCCGGAAGTTAAAGACCGCCGCCGCGACCTTTTTCGCTCGTCCTTTCCCGAGGTCGCGCGGGCGGCGGGCGCCGCCTGGCGGACGGCGGCGCCCGTCGCTACGGCTCTCGCGCCGGCGAGACAAACGCGGGAAACTTTCGAAAAGGCAAACCTCGCGGAAAGGGAAACGTCGAGCCGTCCCTTCCGTCTCGACGACGTGGCGGTGCGCGAAATCAAAAGAGACGACGACCATTTTTCAATACGGCGCGAACGGGACGTCGCCGCCGCCGCCGCTGACAAACTTTATTGGTTGGAGGGATTCCGGCAGACGTCGGCGGATCGGTCCCCAGCAAGAAGAGTATTTGCCACGTTTGCAAAAGGACGAAGGTCCAACGTACACCGGGCGCCCTCGTCGGCCATCTTAAGGCAGCGCGTGTCTCCGTAAGGCCGCCTTCTCCGGGTTAAAAGTAAACGTGCCTTCGAAAGGTAGGCTAAAAACCTGTCAGTCCGATCGTGTCGACGACGCTAAAGAAATAGATCAAATGTCAGGTTGCTAACAGTGACGCCAAGAGCGGCCGGTCGGCGATCGGCGCCCGCCCTTACGGCGCTACTAGAGACGATTCCTAAAGAGCCACAATTAACGTGATGAACCCGAGCGCGTCCACGCTTCGGCGAACGGGCGGCTGACCGGGGCGCGCCCGCCCATCCGCTCGCGAGGGCCCGCGGCTACGCGCTAATGACAGTGCTCCGTGATGTCCACCACCACCGCCTTGCGCCAGCTGAACAGGAAGTAGCCGGCGCCGGCGCCGGCCGCCACCGCCATGCACAGGTAGGCGTTGTACGTCATGAAGACCAACATCAGCAGGTAGCTCACCGCCACCTGGATGATGTGCAGCAGCGTCTGCAGGAAGTGGGAGGGGCTCAGCATCCTCTGCCTGGCGGGGCGACACCGACGCGTTAGTCTCGTCGCGGCGTGCCGCGAACGAACAAAAGAAAAAGATCCCGACGCGGACGACGCCAAGCGCCGGTGCGCGGCCGATGTTACTTTGGCCTCGGGCGGGCGGCCCTCCCGTAAAAGGAAAGGCGCTATACGGCTCGTCCCGAACGGCGGGCCGGGCCGCTTTGAGCGTTCCCCTCGAGCCGACGCGCAAAAGCGGCCCCCGGCCCGTACTTTGAACGCCGCCGTTGGAAATAAGTACAACTTTTCGCCGATGCGGGCAAGGTTCCCGGGCAAACGCCGGCGCGGCGCTAGTAGCATACCCGACGGTCTTGTGCGTCTCCATGAGCACGGTGCCGTCGGCGCCGGGCAGCGGCATGCAGTTGTAGCGCACGTTGACCTGACTGCGGCGCAGCAGCGCCTCGCGGCCGATCTTCAGACCCTCGTACAGGACGGCCAGCAGGAAGACGCCCAAGCACGCGCCCGCCATTTCTGTCGGGGCAGGGGGGGGGAGTCGCCCGATCACACCGGGAGGCGGCGGCGCGGCGCGGCGCGGCGCGGCGCTCACCTCCGGCAGAGTTGATGACAAGTCCGGCGAAGAGCAGCTCCACGTTCCGGTAGCTGAAGTGGAAGGTCATGGCCTGGGGGGGCGCGCAGCCGTTAGCTCGGGCGCGGCGCTACGCCTCAACGCGTCCGACACCCTACCATGCCGCCGTGTCCCTCGTGTCCCTCGTGTCCCGCGTGGCCTCCTCCGGCGGCTCCGCCCGAGCCCGCGGCGGCGGCGGGGGTGGTGACGTGACCGACGTGGTGCTCGTGATCATTCGTGGCGTCGTGCATCGCGCTGCGGTTCATCACTGACACACGCGCACAAGTTCGGCGAGTGGCCCGGACTAGTCTTTGACCTCAAAGTGGTCCGAGACTAGACCGGTCCAGCCCGGTTCAGCGGAAATGGTCCGGTCCGGCCCGGTCAAGACTGATCTATCTGTCTCGGTCTGCTGCGGTCCAGTAAATGGGGGTCGGGTCGGGTCGGGTCCGCTCCGGTCCGGGCAGCGAGTCCGTCTTGTCCAGTCAACAACAAGCACGAACAGACAAACGTCGTCGATCTCCCCTCGGCGACGCGGATGAAGCCGCCTCTCAGTGACGCGGGCGGGCGCCGGCTCGGCCCTAATTCGATCGGCCGAGCGGCCGCGGGCGAAAAGAGGGCGGCGGCCAATCTAATGGGAGCCGGTTAGGAGAAGATGAGCACGCTCGTGAAGATAAATCCCTCTCCTTAGTCAATGATTCATCTGCTCTTTGACGTTTCCGAGCGCGGCAACCTTTGACCTCGGGGAAAGTCACCGGGTTCTCGGATGCGGTCGGAGGGTTCTTTACGCCGGGCGCAAAATCTCCATTTGAAATAGCGACCCCATCTTGAAAATGACGTTGGCTCGCATGGCACGAGGCCCGTCGCTGTTCGGGCCTTTTACCGGCAATCGAAATGAAATGAAAGCGCCCGACGTGCCGTATATACAGCACGTCCGTCTTCAGAACTTTTGTTTGTTTTTTTTTACCGCACACCCCGTTAACTCTATTTTGGCGTGTGAATTGGAGTTGGCCAACCAGCGCGAAAGGTCAAACCGTCGTTTGTTTTTGCCGGCTCGAGAAAGGGGGAGCGAATGGAAGCAAGTCGCCAAGGGACGTGGACAAACGGCGGGCGGGGGGGGGGGGGGCAGATAGGTCACCAAAACAAACGCCACTGACCTCAAACGCTTCCGGCCTTTCTCCTGCGCGTCTTTCGCTGCGAAGCACGCCGACGGGAAGAAGGGACGACGAGAAACGTGGTGGAGCGGAGCGAAATCGACGAGGGGGACGAAAGGAAAGCGCCGCCGCCGAGCTTCGCGATCGCACTCTCGCCGCGGGGGGGAGGGAGGGACGCTTCCGCCAGTGACGTCATCGCGCAACGCGGACGGGGGCAGGGCCGACGAAAGGGGGGCCAATCGGAGCGCGCAGCTACGTAAGCGGGGCGTGTTTCGAGCGGGGCCACGTCGGCCGCGGGCGCTTGGGCGAAGTCACGTGACCTCAAAGCCTTCCAAACCTGCGCGTCCGAAGGCGTCCTTGTCCAACGGTGGGCGTCGCGCGCGACGGCATCAAACTTGAGACTTCCGGTCCGTGAAGCGGACGCTCCAGCTCCGGCCGGCGGCGCGATGGCCGTTCGCAAGTGTGTTTCTCGCGCGATATTGGAAAACGGCAAGGCAAAACGTTCGCCCGGAATCTGCCGAACGGGCTCAACGCATCGGCCGACCGAAATATCGCTGGTCGAATGAGCGCATGTGTCCGAGAATCTCATTTCTATCCACATTGCGGCTTTGTGATCGGCGAGGAACGGAGAGGCCTTTTCACCATTTTGGGGAAGTAGTTGGGCCGCCCCGCAACTAGCGAGCCTCGGTCGATGCCGGTATCATCAAGGGGACGCGGGCATGAAGCTCATTTGCACATCTCGACAGACAGCAGCTGTAGGAAGCGTACGCGCGGGGTCTTCTCACTTTGGCCCGGTCACTCACTCCGTATCGGACTCGCTTTCGACAGCGCAATTCATATTTATTCACACTGGTCAACGTCAACGACACAAGCACAGACGGGAAAGCCACCGAAGGAGAAGTTCCTTTCACAATAAAAGCCTCGCGGGCCGAGCGCCGGCAAAAGCAAAGCCATGACTTAGTTGAGGAAACGACACTAAAACAAACACGGCGCTCGGCCGAGGGCGCTTAGGCGCCCCTTAGCCGGCCACGCGGTAATTGGCGTGAAACTCGGGCCGGATGTCGCACACGCGGCGCAGGAGGTCGCCCAGCACCGCCTCGCGGTTGCCGCGGTAACTGCTCTGGATGCGGCCCATGCGCTCGGCCGTGTCGCGGTCCACCTCCACCGCGCTGTTGCCGTGGGAACCCAGCGCCTGCGGGCACACACACGCGCGCGCGGTTGGAACGCGCAGGGACGCCCCCGGTGCCGGGAAGCCCCCGGTGCCGGGAAGCCCCCGGTGCCGGGAAGCCCCCGGTGCCGGGAAGCCCCCGGTGCCGGGAAGCCCCCGGTGCCGGGAAGCCGCGTCGGAACGGGTCGAGGGGCTCGGGGTGGCAACCGGGACCCGCGGGCGCCCCCCGACCGGCTCCGACACGGTTCCTCGGCGGCGCCCGGCGAAGCGCGCTCACCGCCGCCTCTTTGGTCTTGAACTCTTTGTCCCTTTGCAGGCGGTACTGCTCGATCTCGGCTTGAGCTTCTTCCTTGGCCTGCTTCAGACGGCGGTTTTTACCTGCGGGCCGCACGCCTCCGTTTGAGACACCTTCAAGCGCGTCCGGTCAAAATGACATCCGAGACGGCGAGCGGGGGCGAGAGCCGGAGCCGGGAAAGAAAAAACGCCGAGATCGCGGGGACGGATTTCCCGCGACTTCTCGTTGGGACGGGGGTCGGGGTCGGCTTGAGGCGGCGCGGGGGCGGAGCTGCCTCTTGCTGGGAACTCCTCCCCTCGTTTCCCTTCAAAAGAACAAAACCGTTCCCCGGAACTTTTTTTCCCCTTTTTTTGGGGCGGCACGGCTTAGTGGTAGAGTGGTCGTCTCCCGGCCGAAAGGCCGCGGGTTCGATCCCCCGACCATCAAGACCATGTCTAAGCGTCCTTGAGCAAGACACTGAACCCCCAGTTGCTCCCGATGCTGCGTCATCAGTAGCTAAATGACTAGTGAGCGTAAAGCGCTTTGAGTACCTAAGGTAGAAAAGCGCTATAGAAGCGAAAGTCCATTTACCATTTACCAAGTCCATTCCAACGGGGGAAAAAATACAAAGGGCGCACGGTGGCCTCCGGGTTGGATGACAGGGCGTCGGGTGAAGCAAACTAGTGGAAAAGGGCCCTCGCAAAGGCTGACCGACCGCCCGTTCCCAAGTCAAGCAATACTTTGACGACTTTTAGCGGTCGTTTCGGATTGACGACTTTCCAGGCGGCGACGGCGGCAAACGATGGCGACATGCAATTCCTTGAAATAGCGACGTTGTAACTAGCAAGTCGCTATCGGCACGTCCGCCCGAAAGGCGCGAGCGGCCGCGTGACCCGCGATCCAAACGAGGAGAATCCGCCGTTCGATGAGCGACGGAGAAGCTTCCGAACGGCGCTTCGATCGGGCTCGACGCAACCGAGTCGGGCGGCGCGGTAGGCCGACGAAGGCCGCGCGCCCGAGCCACTCACGTTTTCGGGCTTCGGCCACTTTCTCGGCGGCTCTCTTCTCGGCCTGCAGCAGCTGCTGGATGCCCTGCGACTGACTCGCCATGGTGCCAGGAACCAAACCGCAAGACCACGACCACGACCACGACGACGACCGACCGGGCGAGCTCCAGCGACGTCCTCTACGGCTCGGCGCTGCGCAGTCAGCTGACACGCGTCACGTGACGTCACGTGACCGCTCACGAGACGGCTCAGCCGATGCCCGGATGTCTCTGACTTCCGAGACCCCGCGCTTTAAACAAAGCCGCTTCCGGACGGACACTTGATTTCGTATATATTCAACGAACGGAGAGTAACTTCCGCCATTACTTACTCGAACCTTTTGAACATTCGCAATCCCGGGTTTTTGCTGCTCTCCGGTGGTTTTGTCGCCTTATGACACAATCCTTTATTTTCCTTCGCAAGAGACTAATAATTTCATTTAGAAGTGCAGCGACGCCTCCCGACACTCCAAATTAAATGCGTATGAAAAAAAAAGCAGTAAGGCCGAGTTGCTGATGCCCTCGATCGTTTATCGCGCGGGGGTTACCCGGGTAGGCGAAATGAAGGCTTTGTCCACCGGCGGTATGGCGTGCACATCAACGTTCGGACGCAACACGCGGTTCGGGGGAGATTTATTTGGGTTTAGAAAAGTTTGCAGCTTGTGAGTGAAAATGGGTAAAAGGAAAACGTGCCAAGACAAAGTCAAATATTGACCACAAATTTGTCGTCTGCCCACGACAAGAAATTGCCTTTAAAAACGCGACCGGAGCCGCTCAAAGCCCGTCGGCCCGTCCGCGGGAAGGGGAGGGGACGGGCGGGTCCGGGGCGGGCGGGTCCGGGGCGGGCGGGTCCGGGGCGGGCGCCCCGCGCCACGGCTTGGTGGTGAGGGCCAGCGGCAGGTCGGCGGGCGGCGACTCGCGCCCGCCGCGGGCCGAGTGCGCGCTTTCCGTGCACGAGGGCGCCGGGGCGGCGGGCGACGCCAGCGCGGCCGGGGAGTCCGCCGAGGAGGCGGGGCTGGCCCGCGTCGGATGGGGGAGCGCGGGCGAGGGGCGGACGCGCGCCCCAAGCGCCCCGTCGTGCGCGCGCTCGCCCGGCGAATCGTCGGCTGAAAAAGCAGATGCGGGTGAGGGCCGTCCGCGTCGCGTGCCGCGTTACCGCCGCGACGGCCGCCTCACCGTCTCGGTGGCTTCCGCTCTTGCATTTCTTTCTCTTCTTCTTCTTGCCCTGCTCGCGCGCGCGCACAAACACACACGCGGGCGTTGAGGCCGAGCGCGGGGCGGCGGCCGAGCGCGGGGGGGGCGGCGGCGCGCACTGACATAGTTGTCTCTGGCCGACCATCCGGGGTAAAGCTGCGAGTGGAGCAGGCGCTCTTTGCGGGCCAGCTCGTAGTATTTGGCCTGCTCGTCCTTGCTCAGGGAATGCCACTGCACACACGCGCGCGCACGCACACATCAGGGCGCTTAGGCGCTGCCCCCCCCTCCCTTGCGGGCACCCACCCGCTGCCCCAGGATCTGGTTGATGGTGGCGCTCTCCTTGACTTGGCACTGGGCCACCACCCGGGGCCTCTCGTCCCTCATGAACAACATGAAGGCGTTGAGGGGTTTCTTGATGTGACCTTTGGCCTTCTCGTCGCCGGCCGCCTCGCTGGGGGCGGAGGAGACGGCGAACGCGTCGGAGCCGGGCGGGCGGAAAAACAAACAGGCCCCCCGACGGGAGCGCCTGCCCTCGGCCGCGCGTGGAATTGAGCGGAGGCGATCCCGTCCGAGGCGGCGGACGCGAGGGGCCGAGCCGGCGGCGGCGGACGCGAGGGGCCGAGCCGGCGGCGGCGGACGCGAGGGGCCGAGCCGGCGGCGGCGGACGCGAGGGGCCGAGCCGGCGGCGGCGGACGTTCGCTACCTCGGCGGGCCGCGATCTTCGGGTTCCCGCTTGATGGCGGTCGGCGGCGAGACGGAGGCGGGGCCGGCGGGCCAGGCGGACGAGCTGCTCCGTCCCGCGCCGCGGGATCGTCGCAAAAGAGAAAAAAAAAATGGTTGCGACGTCACAAAAAGCCACGCCAGGCGTGAAGAAATCAGCTTTAAAACCTTTTGAACAAAAGGAAATCGCGATAAAAACCGACTTTCCACAAGCGTTAACCGCTCCGATTTTTGCCCGGGCAGAAAATATCCGAGCGCCAAACCTTCTTTTATCGCAATCACGCCACAGAGCAAACCCTTTGTCCCGGGCTGATGCCGATTAGCAAAAGAGCGGCCGAAGCGGCGATCGGAAAGAGCCGGGCGTCCGAGGAGGGAGGCGCGCGCCGCCCGGGCCGCGCGCTCGCCGGCCCAAAAAGAAGAAAAGGAAAAGCGCCTACTCACAGCCATTCCAGGGCCCGGGCCATCCGAGCCGCGCCGGCGGGCGAGGCGGGCCTCCGGGCCGGGGCGCGGGGCCAGAGTCGCGGGCCGTCGGCGAGCGGCGACGAGGCCGCGCCTCCGGGGACGTCCGGCGGGGGCCACTGCCACGGCGCGTACTGAAAGAGGAAAAAGGAGGGCCCGTCGTTTCGCGGCATAAACGCCCGCTCTTTCTGATCCAACCGATCGAACTCAAAAGACAAATACGTCTGCTTTTCCCGTGCGCCTCGGGGACTTACCCCGCGCGCTCCCGCCGCCGCCGCCGCAGCCAGGTACACGTCGGGAAAGACCAAGAAGGGGTAGCCCACGTAGGCCGGCTGAGGGAAGAGAGCCCCGCTCCGCCTCCTCAGCGCTGGGGGGGCAGAGAAACACGCTCATGCGACCGGCACTCCATGCGCCGAGTGCAAAATCCTCGACGGGACCGAGACCTGCGGCCAAAAGTCTTTCCGGACCTTTCGAGGGCCAATCCGAACATGTGCTAATAGAAGCCTATGCAGCGCCCGCGCGCATCATCGGCATCCAGCTTTTGTCCGGCCCGCCAGTATGACTGAACAAAACGCGCGGCTCCCGCATGAACAAAGACGTAAACGCATCGTTTAGCTGCGCCGAGCCGGCCTCCGATCGGGGGGGGGGGGCTTTACCTTCTCCGAGCAGCTGCGCGTCGGCCCGCTCGCCGGCTCGCCCGTCCGCCGCCTGCGGGCACGCGCGCGACGTGAGAGGACCGAAGAGCGGGGCGGCGCGAAAAGCGGGCCTCGCTGCGCTGCGCTCGCTCACCCGGAAGTCGGAATGGGGAAGGGACTCGTTGAGCAGGGACGTCTTGACGTCGTCCAGGTCCCGCTCGGCCTTGTCGCCCTCATCCTTGAAGGCGATGAGCTCGTCGCTGGCGCCCAAGTCGCTCAGCTGCGGCATGCTAGCCGCCGACGGAGCGCCCGAGCGCTCGAGCGCATGCGGCCCCGGACGGCACGGCCCCGGAGGAACGCGTCCGGCGGCGACTGTTGCTCGGGCGGCCCGGAGCTAGCTCGCTAACTACCCGGCGCGGCTCAGCCCCTCGCCCCTCGCCCCTCGCCCCTAGCCCCTCGCCCCTAGCCGTTAGCCTTTAGCTTCGCGCCCGCGGCGGACTCCGCCGCCGCTCGGCGCGGCCAGACTTCCGCGCGCTAACGATGCCGAGCTCGCACGGCGTCCGAATCGGACCGAGCGAAAACTTTACGCGCCCAGACCCGAAGCCCCCAACCCCCCCATTTCAATCAATACAATGAAAAGCCGGGGCAACTTTCCTACGTTGGTTCGCGGCGTCCGCGGGAGCCTGAGCGCGCGTGCGCGCGCGCGCGACGGAGCGGCGTCACGGAGAGGGCGGGGCCAAGTTCACGCCGACCCGGGATCAGCGCCGCACGCCGAAAGCGGCCTTTTTGTTCGTTGGTGTTGCTCAGCCGTTAACGACTCGATTCGGAGCACAACTACCGGGTGACGACTTCCAAACGCAAACGCTGCTTTATTATTCAAAATGCGAAATGATGCATCTGTTCAATTTTCGTCCAGGCCTGAAATTAAAGTTTCCAAAGCGATCGACGGCTCGAGGGAAAACCAAACAAAAGAAATAGAAGAGCGCAAGCTTGACAAAAGTCTCTTGCGGCTCGTAGAAGGCGAGGGGGGGGGGTCACAGGAGTTCAACGTAATTGGCGGGAAACATGCCGTAACGGCCGTCGGGGCCGCGGCCGCGCCACCAGCCCTCGTCCACCGCGTCGATGTCGGTGATGACGTCGCCGGGGTCGAAGGTGATCTCCGTGTCGTCGGCTGCCGAGGCGAAAGCGCGCTTGACGGGGGCGGCCGGGGGCGCGCGGCGGCGCCCGCGCGTACTCACCGGCCTGGTAGTCGTAGACGGCCCTGGCGCAGACGTTTTGTCCCGTCGCGTCGCGGCGCTCTTGGGCCTGAAACGAGCGAGGGTCAGGAGCGGCGGCGGGGGCGCGACCCGGCGCGCGCTCCGCTCACCGCGCCGCCGTCTTCAACCGGGACGCCCGCGGGCCGCGGCGCGGCATACTGCTCGTCGGCGCCGAACATGGCGTCCGCCAGCGACTCCAGCCGCCGGTTGCCGGGCGCCGCCTCGTACAGGTCCTCGTCAAACTCGTCCGACCAATCGTCCTCCTCGGCTGCGCGGAGACGCGCGTGACTTTGGGCTCGGCGCCCCTCGCCCGCCCCGTCCCGGCCCCGCCTCGTCCCGTCCGTCCCACCGAGCGCTTCCCTCGCCCTTGCCCGTCCTACCCCGTCGCGCTCGTTACACGCTTTCCGTTGGAGCAATCGTGTCTAGGTTATCCCCTTTTTGATTTCCGCAGTAAGGGTATCGGCAGATGAGGCCGGACGAGCGTTACTGTTCTTTGCGAAGGGCGGGGTTCCACGCGACCGTAGAAAAGGAAAGGGGCGGCGACTGAAGGGCGAGAGGAAAACGCTCCCTGTCCCGTCTTACGTGAGACGCACCTGCGGCCCGGGCGGGCGCGGCCACCCGCGAGAGGAAGTCGTCGGCGGAGGTCGGGCCGGGAACGGGCGAGGAGCCCGCGGCCCGCGAGGGCGGGACGCGCCGAGCCGGCGGGTCCGCCGGCCGGGGGGGCGAGGCCTCACGCGGGGGCGGGGGCGAGGCCTCGCGCGGGGGCGGGGGCGAGGCCTCGCGCGGGGGCTCCCAAGCGGAAGGGGCATCGTGGGCGGCGGGCGGCTGAGGCCGGTCAAAGGCTTGCTGGGACAAAAAGGGGCTTCGCAGCTTCCCTGTGAAATTGAGGCACAAATAGGCAGACGTGGGCGGTCCACGCGGCGGGACGGCCCGGACCCGAGACCGCCGCCTTTGGCTTTTCTTCCCCGTCAGCCCGGCGGCGAGCGTGTCGCCCGCATCCGTTTTGCTTTGTGTCCGGCGCGCCGCGGTCGGTCGGCTTCGTCGTGAGCGAGCGCCAGAAGGAGCGGGACAAAAACAACGACAGCGAAAAAGAGCAGTCGGGGGAAGCCATCTTACCCACTTGGGAGGCGTGGCCCGCGTGGCCCGCGTGGCCCGCGCCGCCGCCGTCCCAAGCGGCCTCCTTCTGCCGGAAGACCTGGCGAGGGTCGAAGGAGCGCTGCGAGACCAACGCCTTGGCTTCCTGTCACACGGGCAGGCTTGGCTTTAGCCCCGCCCCGGTCGGCCCTTTGGAGGCCCGAGGCGGGCGCTTACGTCGGCCGCTTGCGCCGAGGCCGCCCGCTTGATGCCCGGGCTCGCCGCCGGCTCCCTTTCCTCCGGCTTCTGCAACGCCAAGCACGTTTCCGAAGGCTCGGCCAAGCGCGAGCGCTAAGCTTTTGCGGACGGGCGACGCGAGAAGAGCGCTTTCCCCATCTTCCGCGCGGCTCCCGCCTTTCGCCGAGCGCTCGCTCACCCGCCGCCGTTGTTCTTCCTCCCGCTCTTCCGCCTCTCTTTGCTTCTGCGGTAGTCTGAAACAGAGCACGACTCGTTTCAAGACGGGAAGGCCGCCGGTCCGCTTCCGGAAGACGCCGAAGCTCTCGCGACGATCGCACGCGCATCTCCTATTCCTTTTCCGCGGTAAGTAAACGGGCGGATTAGCGCGGGCCAGTCTTTCCCGTTCCCGTCGTTTGCGAAGAAGGGGAACGGACGGGAGGCGGGACGGGGTGGCCCCCGAGGAGAAGCGCGCCTCACCTGTCGCGGTCGATGGCGCCGTTCCTCTCCCGCACTCGTCCGTCCCGCTCCCTGGCGCGCTCGTCCTCCGAGTCGCGGCGCTCTCGCTCCAGCGCCCGACTCCGGAGCGCGACCTCGGTCGCTTCCTCCCGCCGCCGCTGCTCCTCCTCCCTCTGCGCCAACGCCGGCGATGTTGACCGGCGCCCCGCGAGCGATCGGCGGATTCTTTTCCTTTTACCTGCGCTCGGCTCCAGAAGGAATCTTTGTCGACTCGTCGGATTTCCTCCGCGGCGTCGGTTTTGCGATAAACGGAGCCCTGCCGGGGGAGACGCGAGCGTTGGGGGCGGGTCGCGGGCCCGCGGGCGCCCGGCCGGTCTCACCACGGCCCCTCGGGGGACGTCCCCGGGGCGCGGGCCCGCCGGCCGGGCGAAGTTGTAGCCGGCCCCGGACGCTTTGGACACTTTGGACAGGATGAGGTCGGGCTCCACGTCGTCCTCGTCGCGAGCGTTGACGGTTACGTGGGCGCCCTGCGCGCGCGCGCAAGCGGAGGTGAAGGGGGCGGCGCCGCAAACCGGGGGCGGGCGGGCGGGCGGGTGAGCGGCACTCACCTTCAGGAAGTTGCCCACCGCGCCCAAGTGATTGGCGCACAGTCCCTTGCGCGCCTCCTTCACGCCTTCGCCCGTCTGCCGTACGCCAGAGGTTACGTCCCGGGCGGACGGGCGGGACTTTCCGCGCGTCCCGCCATACGCCGCAAAACGCGAGGAAAGCCGGCGAGACGCAACGCGAGAGCCGAGGCGGGACCGAGCCCCAAGCCCGACGCGCTCGCCGGCCGGCCGGGCAAACGGGCGATCCCGAGACGTCCGACCGTCGCCGAACGCGCCTCCCTTTCTACGGGAGGTGGCTCTGGTCCCGCCGAGCTTTGCTCCTTTTGAACGTCGCCAGAGTTCGAGGCGGCTTGCGGGCCACGTGGAAGAAAATCTACTCCCCGACCAAACCATGGAATAACTTTAAAACAGCGACTTCAAATGTATTACTCCGATCGAAAACGGCCCAACGTGACTGTTGGTCGCTCGCGAAACTTTATATTGCTAGTCGTTGACTGAAAAGAAAAAAAAAACCCAGCGAGTCGGAGGCGGTCGGCGTCTCACCCAGTTGACCAGCACGTATTTGGGGAGGCCCGAGTCGGGGTCTAGCACTCGACAGAAGGCGTACATGACCTTGCCGCTGTTGAGCTCCTCCACCATCTCCTCCAGGCCGCCGCCTGCGCAGGTCAGAGGTCACGCGGAGGTCCTGGACCCGGCGGGCGGGCCGGCGGGCGGGCTCACCTCCCTTGGCCGCCAAGCGGACGGTGCGCCCGTCGCCTTCGTAGGTCAGCAAAAGCCTGGGACGCGACACGCTTATCGCAACGGGAGGGGGCCGGCGCTCGCTCGCTCGCTCGCTCGCTCGCTCGCGGGCGCCACCGACCAGTTGACGTCGGAGCGTCCGTCCACCACGTCCTTGTAGGCGGCCATCAGCTCCGCGCCGTGTTTGCTCAGGTCCAGCGCCATGTCGCCCGCAGACGCCGCGAAAGAAGGAAGCCGCGCTCGCCGGCCCGGCCCGGCCCGGTCCGACCGGTCGGTCCGGAGGCGGAACCCGCCCGGCCGCATTCTCCCGAGGTGGCGGCGCGGAGGCTTCGCGTCATTGAACCGGCGGGCCTCCCGGACGCGCTGGAAAAAGTCGCCTGGAAAAGCCGGCGCCGAACGGGCGGGGCGACGTCGTACGCGCCGTCCGTCCGCATCGCTCGGGAAGTCGGCCGAAGTCAAAGCCTCGCCGTTTGCGCTCTTTCGGCTTCACGCCCACAACGTTGCCATGTCTACACCCGGCCGCCATCGCGGCGGAAACACACGCGCGCGCCGCGACGTCGCGATGGCGGCAAAACCTTTGGAAGCGGAAAGCCGCCCCTTTGCAAATGTTTGATTTCCAAACAACACACCGTAACAGCGCCGTCTAAAGAACTAAGAAAGATTTACTTGACTTTCAAACACGTGACGTCTCACACAAAAAGAATTTGCCTCCGAGTACAAAAAAGTCGAGTCCCAAAGGTCTCTCGCCGACGATGTTTTGTTGAAATCCAAAAAAGACCAAAAGAAAAGGCGGCGGCGCGCGGGGCCTAGGGGTCGCCCCGCCGACTCTTCTTGCGGCTCTTCTTGGCGCTCTTGTCGGGGCTCTTGGAGTGGCTGCGGCGCCGGTGGCCCCTGTGGTGGGCGGCGGGCGACTTGGAGCGGCGGCGGCGCTCGCGGTGGCGCCGCGGGCTCTTGCTGCCGCGCCGGCGCTCCCGCCGGGCCTCGGGGCTGCGCCGGGCCTTGGGCGAGCGGCTCCGGCGCCGGGGCGAGCGGCTGCGCCGGCGCCGGGGGGAGGGCGAGCGGCGCGGCCTGTCCTCGCGCCGGGCCCGCCGGTGCGCCTCGGGGACGCCGTCGGGCCGCTCGTCGGCGGCGGCGGCCTCCTCCTCGTCCTCGCTGCTCTCCGCCTCGTCCAGGTCCTCGTCCAGGTCCTCCTCCAGGGCGCTGACCCGGGGCTCCAGCATCTCGGCCTCCTCCAGGACCTGGCGCTTCTGCAGCCGCGGCAGGATGATGTCGCACATGCGCTCCGAGTGGAGCAGCTCGTGGACGAACTCGTCCACGTGCATCAGCTCGAACTCGCCGTTGCGGTTCTGGGTCTTGATCTTCCTGCCGCCGGCAAAAGGGAGCGTCATTCTCGCCCGCCGCCCCTTTCCGAAGCTCCAGATTTGGGAGCGAACGTCGCAGACGCGCCGAGCCCGGCCGATTTACGCCCCGTCCATCGGGACGGGGAACGGAAGCCGCTAGCCTTTTGCGGCTCTCGCGCGCTCCGATATCCAAGTTAGACGGGTTGACTAGTACGCTTACTCGTCACTCGGCTTTTAAGTTGGCGCCACTTGTTGGGCGGGAGGACCGCGAGCGCCTTGTTTTTGTTTTCTTTTTTTTTTTCCGCGCTCCGAGCGGGATTCTTTGAAGGGACGTTCAAGAACCCCGCCGGGGGTGGGTGCGTGCGTGTGTGCGTGGGGGGGGTACCTGTAGTCGTTGTAGAGCGGCTCCAGGTACTTGTAGCAGTCGACGGCCGTGCCGGTGAGGCGCATGTACATGGCGCCGAGCAGGCGCACGTACTTGAAGTCCTCGTTCTTGATGAACTCGACGATGATGTCCTTCTCGGGCTGGATCTGCAGCAGCTTGAGCGCGAGGCACAGGAAAGGCGTGGGCTTGATGTTGCCCCCGAACACGCCGCCCACGTACTTGAGCTCCATGGCCTTGTCCACCACCAGCTCGGCCGTCAGCCCGAAGCACTCCTCCTTCCAGTACTTGCACTCGTAAATGCGCGTTCGGATGATCTTCTCCACCAGGTACTGCGGGTTGGTGCCGTGGATGCTGGTGGCGTCTTTCACCGTCCTGTTCGCCATTTTGCCGCCGACGGGGGAGACGCGAAACCGGAGAGAGGGGGAGAGAGAAAGCGACTTCTTCGCGGGGGCGCTCCCGCTCCGACGCCTATCCGATCCCAACCAGAACCCGAATCGGAGGTCCCGGTTGCTCTTGGCTCACAAGACTTCGAAGTCGCCTCGGGAGTAAGCGTGTGGGTCGTCCCGGCCGGCTCGCGGAAGCCCAATGGCGCTCTCTTCTGGCGGCCGCCTGTAGCTCGACCGCCGCCTAGCGGACCGGAGCGTGCCTGGCCTCAAATGGAC
Organism: Hippichthys cyanospilos; assembly: GCF_059441005.1. Classification (NCBI taxonomy): domain Eukaryota; kingdom Metazoa; phylum Chordata; class Actinopteri; order Syngnathiformes; family Syngnathidae; genus Hippichthys; species Hippichthys cyanospilos. Next base: position 19,347,747 of record NC_142383.1, on the reverse strand, counting down.
GACCTTCGTTCTCTCTCTCGGCAAATAGGGCGGGATGATGCAAAACGCGTCAATAAACCGAGGGAACCGTTCGGCTTGCTTTTTTTTTTTTGGGGGGGGGGGGGGGGGGCAAACTCCGATGCGCACGAACTCCTTCCGGCCCACGGTCTTCTTGAGGGTGTCAGAACAAGTATTGGCGCATGCGCACCATCTAGCGGACGGGAGTGCGGCGGAAGTCTTCTTCGCGACTTTCTTCTTCTACGCTGCGCTGCGCTCTCACTTCCTCCGAGTAGAATCAAGATGTCGGCCGCAAGGTTACTTGTCCGTTGGGCATCGAGAACGTCCCCGTCCTGGTGGCGCCGCCGGGCCGCCCCCGCGCTCAGCCGAGGCATGGCGGCCGGAGGTAAGCGCGAAGGACAACGGCCCCCGCTCGTCGCTTTCCGACGGGACGGGCCCCGTCGGAAAGCGACGCGTCCAAGGGCGAGCGCCTCCGCGTCGCGTTGACAGTTTGAGACGTTTGCCTCGGCGAGGGAGTCAAGCGCTTGAAAGCCGGGGGGCCAAATCGCCACGACGAGCTTATCTCCAACCAAGGCGGAAACGATCGCCGTCGATGGCTTTGGGAGAGGTCGTTGCCTTCTCTTTCAGCAGTACGGCTCCCGACGCGGGGACCGTGAACTTTACCTCGGTCACCAACGCGCCGTCGGCATCATAGCTGGTTTGGAAAGCGTCCGCGCCGAGGCCTTTCCTTGATGCCGAGAAGCCGATCGGGAATTCTTTCCGCACATCTAACCTTGATATCGGTTTTCCAAATAGCGTTGCGGGCCATCCCGGGAATGTTGTTGCCTCGCCGCACTCAGTACGTTGTGCTCGTAAAGGCCGACGATTAGCGCTCGCTCGGCTTCGACGACTTTAGCGCGCGCGAAAGGAATCTGCTCAGGTCGGCCTTTCCCCCCCCCTTTGGAAAGTCTTCCAAATTCCACGTTTTGTTGGCCCTCAGGAATTCCCACGGACGAGGAGCAAGCCACGGGCCTGGAGAAGATCATCATGAAGGCCATGAAGGAGGGCTCGGTAAGCCGCCGCCGCTCGAGCTTTGCCCGTCGGCCGGACCTGGTCGTGCGGCTTTACTCGTCACCCCCCCCCCCCCCCCCCCCCCCCCCAAAAGTCTTCTCGTGTTGTGGCTCAGCGGTGTTTACTCGTGAGCGTGTCGGCTTGCCGGTGGGCGCTCGAATAAACCCGTCGGGTGTCGGCGCGGCTTTTCAGGACCCGTACAGCATGCTGAAGCCCAAGGAGTACGCCGGCTCCAAGGCGGAGCCTCACCTGGTGCCCTCCATCACCAACAAGAGGATCGTGGGATGCGTGTGTAAGTGGACGCCCTCTCCGCCCGCCCGACCGACGGAAACGTGCAAAAAACTAAACGCCGGCCCGCGCGCAGGCGAGGAGGACAACACGGCGGTGGTCTGGTTCTGGCTGCACCAGGGCGAGGCCCAGCGCTGCCCTTCCTGCGGCTCCCACTACAAACTGGTGGCCCACCAGCTCCCCCACTAGGACGGCGGCGGGCCCGGCCTCCGCGCGCGCCGCTCCTCCTACCGCCGACTTTACGTGTCGGGAAGCGTTCCGCCGCCGCTCCCTTTTCCCCGCAGTCAACGGGTTGCAAATAAAATGTGAAATGCGCGCGGTGTGACGTCTGGTGCCTCGGAACAAACCCGGCTTGCACGCGGGAGCCTCCGAAGCTCCGGCCGCCTGCCGGCGGCTTTTAATGCGACGGCGTGCGCGCGTACCGCCTCCCAAGATGATGACCGAGTCAGCTATCGGACCGTCCCGCACGTAGACCTTATCGCGCGTGGGAAGTGGAGCCTCCGTTTCCATTGAACTGTTATTTTTAATGGAGGACGGGTCACCGGCCTCGCCCTTTTGGAAGCGAGAGCCACTTTGATAGCGCCTACGCGAAGACCCGGGATGAGACGAGATCCGTCGACGCGGATTCCCATTTCGTCGGATTGCGAACCCTCGATCGGATCGATAGCCGCGCCAAGGGTGGCCGCGCGTTGGGCCCTTAGCATATATAAGGGATTTCTCGGGGTTATCTCGACGGCGGCTTCCGGCCGAGCGTGGGGGTTCGCTTCCGGGATGCGCGGCAAAAGGGGTTGAGGCTAAAACGCTGACTTTTATTCTTGCCTTATGTTGCCAAAAACATTTAAATTAATAAGTTAGGCGTTACAGTGTTTGTCAGTGAAAACATCAACAACGTCCACACAAACAGGGCGTCTCCTTCTTCTCAGCTGGGGGGGGGGCATGCGGGAGGACCAACTAAGCGCTCGCTACACGTGGTTAGTGGTAGAAAAAGCCGTCCGCTTTCAGACGGACGTGACGATATAGGAGCCGCGCTCGCCGCCGCCGCCCTCGCCGCCCTTGGGCTCCCGCTTTTTGGTGACGGGGGTGGGGATCAGCGAGGGGCGCGCGGCGGGCGGGGGCGCGGCCGGGTCGGGGTTGCTCTTCCTGGGACTGGGCGTGTAGTTGAAGGGGCTGACCCTGGCGGCCACGGCGCCGCTCCGCGGCTGGAGGCGCTGCGGCGGCTTCTCGTCCAGGCTGTCGCAGCTGCGGCGCAGGTTGAGGTTGGAGGACGAGGAGGGGATTTTGGAGGGGGCGGGGCCGGGGATGACCGGCGGCGCGTTGGGCGAACGGGCCGAGCACGAGGACGACGAGCGCGGGTTGTTGACGGGACAATCCTCCAGACGCACCCACACTTCCTGCGAGTCTCCGCCCGACGCCTCGCCTACGCCGGCGCTCTTGGCCCGCCGCCACGTTCCCTTGGCGCGGACGGCGGCCTCCTCCTCGCCGCGGCCCTTCTCGCTGGACTCGGACGAGGCGGAGAGGACCGAGGAGGAGCTCCCGGTTCGCTTCCAGGTGCCCACGCGAGGCAAGGAGCTGGAGTGTTTGCTCTCGCGCTTCCAGGTCCCCGTGCGACTCAAGCGCGAGGACGCGGCGGCGTCCTGAGGGCGCGACGGGCTCTCCGACTGCGAGCGAACGGCGTCCTGCCTGCGAGAAGGCGCGCCCGCGGCGGCGGCGGCGCCGGGCTCCGGGACGGCGGCGCCGACGGCGGACTCCTCCAGTTTCCGCTTCAGCGTGGGACTGGGCGCTTCCTTGATGAAAGTGGACTGGCGTACGAGCGCGGGTTTCTCCGTCTCCGCTTTGTCTTTCTCCTTCCTCGGGACATCGGCGGCGCCCCTGGCCGCGGCGCCGGGTTTGGCGGCCGCTTTGAGGGCGGCCGGCGACGCCGTCCGCGGCAGCTGCGAGGCTCTCCCGCCTCTGTGGGAGGAACGCGAGGGCGTGGAATCCCGCGAGGAGTCGCCGCTACCCGGCGCTTTGGCCGCGGCGGCCGCTCTGGGTTTGCTCCTCCCCCTGGCCGCCAGCTCCGCCCTGGGCTTGCCGGTGATCAGACTGCGGTACACCTTCTTCCCGCCCCTCACCGCCTTCAGCTCCTCCTCCTCTTTGTCGTCCTTTCTGTCATCCGCCGACGGCTTGACCACCCTGGCGCCCCGCTTGGATTCCGCGGGGGCCTCGCTGGCGGGCGGCGGCAGGCGGAAGGGCGAACCCACAGATTTGAGGGACAGCACCGAGTCCGAGTCGGACGAGCCTTGCCGGGAAAGCGACGAGGCGGCGGCGGCGTTGAGGCTGCTGACGATGGAATTGGCGCCTTCTTGAATGGCCTTCCAGTCGAAGGACTCGGAGTCGGGGGAGGTGGGGCTGCGCGGCGCCTCCGAGGGCCCCTCCGAGGGCCCCTCCGAGGGCCCCTCCTCGGCCGGGACGCGGTCGTCCTCTTTGGCCGCGGGAAGCGGCGCGGGGGCGTGAGGCGGCGCGGCAGAAGGTGGCGCCGCCGCGCCGCTCTTCTTCTTTTTCTTGGGCATGGCGGAACTGATGCACTCCTGCAGGAGGTCGTCTTCGGAGTCGATGCTGAGCGAGCTGAGCGACGAGTTCCTGGAAAAGCAAACGGGCGTGTCCTCCACGTGGAAGGCCTTGGGCGCGTAGGCGCACAGGCGCGCCTTGGCTCGCGCCGGAGGAAGAGGCGCCGGCTCGGGGCCGTCCGCGACCTCGTCTCGCCGGCGGGGAGGCGCAAACTCGTTGTTGTTGTTCTCCTGGTCGATGTCGCTCAGCGAACTGAGGGACGAGTTTCTGGAGAAGCAGACGGGCGTGTCTTCGATGGCGAACTTCTGCTTCTCGTCCAGGGCGGGCGGGTTGGCGGCGCCGCCGCTTTTGCTTTGAGGGAAAACGCCCGTCGCTGGTTTGTCCCGCTCCAGCCGCTTCCCGTCCTGGTCCGGCTCGGGATCCCGGTCCCGCTCGGGGTCTCGGTCCCGCTTGCGCTCCTCGTCCTTGTCGTCGTCGTCGAAGTCCAGCGAGCTCAGAGAGTCGTTGCGGGAGAAGCAGCACGGCGTGCCCTCGATGGGGGTGTAGTGATGGGGCGAGTCGAAGGCAAATCCCGGCCTGACTTTCGCCGAGGCCGGGCGCTGGGTGGGCTTCACCGGCGACGTGGGCTTCGGCGGCGCGGGGCGCGCGGCGGGGCCGGGGGGCTTCTTGTGCTGCCGGG